>NW_008796218.1:7243776-7325094 GCF_000699145.1 Aptenodytes forsteri
TCGCAACAGGCCCTGCTAAAAAGTTTGTCGCTATCTTTTTTATAAGCCCCCTTTAAGTACTGACAGGCTGCAATAAGGTCTCCCCGAAGCCTTCTCTTCTCTAGGCTGAACAACCCCAACTCTCTCAGCCTTTCTTCATAGGAGAGGTGTTCCATCCCCCTGATCATTTTCAGGGCCCTCACATGGGATGTAAGGTTCATTTTCTTTTTCTCAGGAGTGTTTTGTGAATGAGTGTGCATTTGTGCATGCAGGAAAAAGGTGGGGAAGCATCTCCTGAAACAGAATGAGGAAATTGTTAGACACCAGACAGCACTTTAGATAAGATGAGATTCCAGACTTGGAAAGTTTTGTTCAGTGGCAGAAAACAAGTCCACTAGTTGTTAGTTCCTTCTGATGCCCTCCCCTTGCTTGCAAGCCCTTATCTCACAACGATAAGCTATTTTACTTATTACATATCCATGCTGTAGAACTTGGACTGCAGCAAGACCCGAGTGATAACAGGCATGAACAAGATCAAATTCTCACAACATTGACTAGTTGCAATCCTTAACTTAAGTAGGCTCATGAGCAGCGTGTTGGTTAAAGTCCTTCCACTGTTACTTTGTGCTTAAAAATAACAATTTATCTAAAACAAAGCGTTTTGCACAGTTAACTGATTCATGAACTATTACATTATCATAGTTCATTTAAGACTTACCTCTAAAAGGCCTGTATAATGTATTAGAAATGATTTTTAATTTTTTTTTTTTATTAGGTGGTTGGAATTCTTCATTTTCCCATTTGAAAAGCACACTCAGGATTAGATTCATTGATGTCTGCTAGCTTTTCATATTTTTTTCTCTTTGGGTATGTTTTACCCAGCAAGTCTTTTGTACTAAGATACTCTTCACATGGGTGAGTTAAAAAAAAAAAAATCTTCTTGATCTAATATATGTTCTCAGCTAATAGTCTGATGAACTTGCATCCATCTGGGGTGTTTATCTTAAGCCAGGAAACTAACACTCAGCACAATGTGCAATTTAGATGGAATGCATGACAAATCAGTGTAGGGCTCACTGCTGACAATGTTTTCCAACAATGTTAAAGTAGCGGATGTTTTCACCTAAAGTGTAGAATACAGTGTCCTCAAATCCAGTGACAGTGATACATTTTTAACTGAGGATGTGCCAGATTATAAATTCTCTCCTTCTTTACACCAGTTTGCATAAAACAGGATGATCTGGATAACCTGTGATTTTGTAATCACAGTACGGTTCTTTACTTCAGCTAAGTTAACAATTCAAAAAACCCTCCACTTTATTAGAACATAAAATTACTTTTTATCAGGGGTATAGGTTATTCAAAAGGGACAAGTATCATCTCTCACTGATTTTTTACATTTATCTGCAAATAAAACACGTAAAAACATGTAGATGCCACAAATTCGAGTAGCAAAATGATGAATATATCTGGGGAGCACCCATCTGCTCTCTGTATAGTTCCAGTATATGTTCAGCTACTGCTGTGGCAAATAAAGCACTGAGAAATACTACAAACCAAAAAGCAGATTTCCATCTTTCACACACACACGAATTGCATAGCATCTTCCATATCTGTAAAGGCAACACTAGATGTTTCAAGACTACTATGAAGTACAAGCCTAAGTTCTTTTCTCAAAGGTTAAAGTTTCCTGCAACAACACCACAAAGGACATTTTTGAACAGCTTTGATATAAATGGTTCAGAACAGACAGACATATAAGCCTCCAGATCAAATTGATAAACAAGTGCTTGAGCAACTTCAGTTCTCATTCCTTAGTCTATAAAATATTTGAAGAATTCTGAGAATATCAACTGCAAGATTGTTCATAGCTTCATCAATTAATCAAAACACACTAATACATAGCAATGATTAGATTTTATTTTATAAACTCCTAAATATACACAAACAGGTTTTAGCCTCAGGTTTCCAACAAGTGTCAGAAAACACCTTTGTAAGAGTACTTACTTTGGCTGGAGGAGAACTGTTGTGTTGTGCCTCTTTTGATTGTCCCTTGTCTTCAGGTAAGGTTGGCATGGTGGACAGTGTGAAGCACGTGGAACTGCAATGTGGACTAACAGGACCATGCACTGCTGAGAATATCTGTTTCAAGTTAGCCCGAGGGCATAAGCACTGAGAGGCCTTGTGATCCGCAGGCTGTGTTAGATACCAAAAAACCAAATCAAATCCATTTAAAACTCTATGCTTTAACACTGAGATCACTTTACAATAACAAACAGTATTAAGGTTTAAAATTAAAAGTGCTATCTTGTGTTTTATTAACTAAAGCTTTCAAGGTCAAGTATAACTTAGTAAATGCATTCAAAATGGACAACCTTCCGTTCTTGTTGCTATTTCCATCTCTCCCCTCCCTTTTACAGATTTTTTTTTTTTGTTACTATGACTGTTTTGGCTGTGACCAAACTACCCTCTCTAAAAATCCTCTAAGAATGAAACAGCATCCTGGATATCCATAACACACCTTTTAGTAACTAACAAAGTCCTAATGCTACAGAGCGTGATCTCAGATCTCAAAGAAAGGAGTAAAACTGGAAACCCAGATGGTGGCACTCTTCCTTTGAGCAAGAGCAAGGCCTAGGTGAATTGTGCAAAGACTTGGTGTACATCTGCACAAGACAACACTGTGCAAGATACTTCCGAAGCAAAATAGCAGTAATGCCCAAATGGAAGAAAAAAAAAAATCACTGCCTATTAGCTGAGAAAATTCTTGTTATTAGCATCAACGGGAGCTACTGCCTTCACAAGGATATTATCAGCATTAAAGCCTGTACAGTAGTCTGAAGGTTAGAAATGTTAAGTACTAATCCTTATAGCTACAGTGTATGTATTACAAGACTTACTATGACACCTACCGGATAGTTAAGGAACAGTCCTCATAAATAAATCATTCAACTCCTTGGTGGTGCCTACAGATGACAGACAATGCAGTTATCAGAGACAATCTGGTACACGGTTTCTGACTGGACTCCTAAGAGCTAACTATATTCCCTTTACAGTTAATTCACAGCTGGGTATAGAATGGAGCTATACACTCAAACAGTAATATAACAACTTCAATAGTGTGCCAAGGAGATAAACACACCCTACAAGCATAGGTTCAACCTCCAATACATGTTATCTTCTCCCAAACCTGAATTACTAATCTCATCTCAATTCTTTTACTCTTCTGGAAATCAAGATAGGTGGAACAAAAAGGTTGAGATGGGGAGATGACTTGAAGTGCAAGGCACTTAGCAGCATTGTAAGATTGACATTCTACAGTTTTCCCTTCCATTTCAGGGAAGGGCAAAGAAATGTATTCAGGAACACATTGGTTTATTGAGGCTGACAATTAAAATTATCAAAATACTTGTGTTGATTTAAAAAAAAAAAAAGAGAGAGAGAGAGAAAAAGAGAGACAAAACCATTCACAGGAAATACTGAAGCAGCCTCACTAGTGACAAGTTCCTCACCTCAGCTTTCACAGAAAAAATTCTGTGCTGTAAAACCTCCAGAATGTGTGAAAATTTTGGACTACAGAAGCAGCTAAGACCCATGCTTTTATTAGATTTACTACACATTATATTGGAAACTTAATTTTCTCTTTTACTAGAGGAGGAATACAAGGCCACCTCACATGAAATTTAATGCAGAATTAGTAGATTGTAAAAATGATCTCTACACAAGTATTAGTGTGTTCAGAAAAAAATAATTATTTCATTGAAGTTCTTTGATACAGACAGTGGAAAAGATGCAGCATATATGACATCATTATGAAGACCAAGATAAAGACTTTTTTTGAACAGTGAGCACAATTTTTTTCAAAGCAGTATATGCTGTAGGAACAGCATGTTTCAAGCTTTTGTAGACATTTTGAACCTATTACGGGTGAATTTCTAGCTCTACTGCAATAAGTGGAAACTCATGTTTGTATCATGATTTTACCCACCTCTGACTTCAAATAAGAGTAGAGAAAGCTTTCTATGAATAAAAAGAAGATTTAAAAATGTTTATTAAGGCAAAATATCTTTAAAGTCCCTAATATGATGGAAAACATTAATGATTACATATATTTTAATAAGTCCACAGAGATTAGGCAGATAGCAGTAGCATTAAACATCTGTCGGTTTCAACAATTATTTTTGTATCAACCAACAGTCACCAACTATTAACAACACACTGAAGACGAGATAGAAGCGATGTAACTAAAAAAAGTGATGTGGACTTCCTTTTCATCTCTGTAACAAAATCCTGGCATCCTACACAATTTCTGAGTTTGCAAGAACTCAAATTCAAACAAAAACAAAAAAAGAGAAGATATAAATTTGGCTGTTTATCTAATCCCTCTTAGTGTTTGCCTTATGAATTTATAATGGTTCTGATAGGCTCAACTCAACAGAATGCTGGGCCTGAAAAATCAGGAATGTTTCAAGACATGGCCAAAGTGTATTTGCAGTCCTACATGGAGTTGTATAAGCTATTGCATCAAAGTGGTTTATTCTCCATCTTAGCTGAGTTCCTAGTACATACTAAACTTAAAATAGTAATGCAAGTCATATTGAAACAAGAAAGAGCTATTAAGCACATCAAGTTTCAGTTCATTTTTCAGATTTAAAAAGCAAAAAAACTTTAAAAGAAAAAAAAAATCAGTAAGCTTGTCTAAGAATAGAAAGGGACAAATCCCGAGCTGTGTTGTCTTAGAGATGCAGCACAGAAAGTACAGCCAAGGGAGAACGGAGGGTAGAAAGATGAATTTACACCACCTTAACAACCCCCAGATTTGGAGTGGACTGAGTTCAGTCCGTCTCTGACACAATTAGAACCTTACTCTGACTTCCTTACGGAGCTATCTTGCAAATAGGAAAAAGCTACAAGTCTTTGTGGTGCCGACCAGTAGGAAAATTTCTTCTGACTTTCCATTTTTCCTAGTATCTCTCCAGAAAACCCCAGTGCTGAGGATGCTATTGGAGCAGTGAAAGCTTGCATGTAATTATACATATTCTGAGGCTTCTTAAAATAAATGCAGTCTTTGCACACCTTGACTGCACTGCTGCAGTCCTCTAAGGTGCCAAAGTAAGGGCCACTACTTATTGGTGTTTCAACAAAATATATAAGAACATAGTTCAATTCATAAGCTATATGATTTAGAACTCCTGAATGATTATTTTTTCAACCTAAAAAGCTTATTTTTTAACCTGTGCAGTGTTCTTAAAATCAGTAGTCCAGATCCTTTAAAGACTTTATGATGCGTAACCAGCACAAACATCACACCTTGTAAATGCGAATGGATATAACCAATGGAGCCACCTTCTTGCTCCATGCTGTGCGAGGAGTTCTGCCATTTTCTGTATCAATTACTGCCTTCTGATACTAGTAGGAAAGGTGAAGGTTTAGAAATGATGGAACCTTAAGATACTAGTGAATAAATGTTCTTCTTCAATCACTGCTAAAGTTACTTTTTACCTATTTGATCAGGCAATGAAAATAGCCCCAGTAAATATCAGTGAGAATCAAAACATATAGAAAAAGGGGGCTTCATGAGAACACTCTAGCCGGAATTAGAGGAGTTTATCTGCATCTCACAAATGTAGGAAGAAAAGAAAGAAATGTCCTTGGAAAATGTATTTCCCTGGAAGGTACATTTTTTTCTTCTTCAGTAGAGCATTAGGGAGGAGTACAGCCTTGGAACCTACTGAAATTCGCACCTCTATCTACAAAAACAGCTTACAGCCTTACTGAATCCTGAGCCAAAGTGCAGAGAGCATGACTATCCTGGTTCTAGGCTTGGCTCATCTGCCAGCTGAACAGCCTTTGGAATCATGCTGCCATTGGCTTTGCCAGCTTTATCTCCTTTCCACAAGCACAAACATGTTTCAGTCAAAGAAGGAAATGATATGTTAACAATACATGCAATACAGTGAGATACCAACTGAAACAACTGTAATTATTGTCCCTGAAGATACTGAAAGGATAGATAAAAAAATATATCTGCACTTTAGAAACAGTGAAGGTGCATAAGCACATGTTAGCACCCTAGTCACTAAGACAAGAAATGACAGAATCTTGAAATTTTGTTAGGCATTGATCAAACTCTGTCTGGCCTACTTCTATCCTATCAAAGGATGTCATGAGATTATTATAGTGTTTTATTAGAGTAAATGATCCCCCAAAAATTCCAGTTTTTTAGAAATTGCAAGAGCTTCAAAATTACCTTTTAAAATTAAATACTTGTAGAGATTAACTCACATGTCACAAGAAGAGTGGATGTGGACGAAGATCTACAGTCATAGTCTGCACGAGCCTTTTGCACCTACAAAATGAGTTTGGAAAAAAACACAAACAACAAATTACCTATCCTATTTACCAGATTCTGCTTATTCCCACACTAAGATGAGACAATGTAAAGAAAAAAACTAAGAAAAAGAAAGAAGAGAGGATGGAGTGCTTTTTAATGTTTTGGTCTGTTATTGTAAACTTACTGCTTAAAATAGTTAGGAAAAAAATGATCCCCTGAGCTCAAATTTGTAGTCAGATATAGATCAGTGAATGCAGAGAACTTTCTTTTACCACTGTGTAGGCTTAGAGTACAATCTCCAGGAAATGGTGATCTGGGAGCTCTATTCCATAAAAGGGAAAAGTATTTAGAGGCCCTTGGCTTTCAGTGTGTTCTCTCTGCAACTCATTTTACCATAGTAGAGAAAGCTAAGTATAATCAGTTATCTTACCCTCTCTGAGTCACGGCTGAGTACCGTGTTAGCGAAGGCTTAGATAAAGGTGCTTTACTCCATCTCCACTGATAGCTTGGCAGTTGACCTCAAATGCTCTGTCACATCACAATAAGGATATATAAAAAAAGCAGAAATAAACAGTTAAGAAAGCATTTTATTATTATTTCTTGACCTCATACTGCCTGCAGTCAAGTCAAGCAACTCTCATTTGTCAACAATGGGAGTTGCATACTAGTGAACACAGCTGAACTGCACAATTCTGAGCTGCTTTTTGTAACTCCTTTGTTGTCCTGCAAAGTGGTTGTAAAACATTACCATATTAGAAAGGTATCTTTTCGCACTCTTTTTGTATAGCTGTAAAAGCATATGGAATTCACGTAGCATTTTGATTTAGGTTTTGCAGCTTTGAAGTACTTAAAAAACCACTAAACTTATTTCATTCAAACCAAGTGTGAGCAAAACAGGGTGTTTTTCTTATGTTTGTACCACAGAATAAGTTTTCAAACACAAAGCATGTTTATAGTATTTAAGATACACAAAGTTGGTATACATTAGTTATCTCAAGAAGTTTTAAAAAAACAACACAACAAAACAAACAAAACCTATAAAACCAGATCCAGAATATCTTAATAGAAAGCTTTAATATTTTGCACTAGGACTTCAAAATTTTTGTTTATAGAAACATTCACTGGAAAAGAAAAAAAACAAAACCACAATTAAAGCTGACTCATTTACATTCTTACCCTATGTGACAAGAGATACTACATGGAAATTGGAAGACACTTTCTTTATTGTCCGCAACACAGAAAAAAAATTGACTGTTTCCTACTGCATCTAATTCTTATGGCAAGAGAGTAGTTTCTCATATTAAATACTTAAGTTTGCAAGATATTAAGATACTGCTTCAGTCAGTTTACCAAAACACACAGTCATAGCCCCAAGACTAATATAAGGCATCTCTGTGATAACAGTAATGATCTGAGTTCTACCCACATTAATATCCATACAACTGTACAAGGTAAAATCTAGAAGACAAAGTGGTGTTTCTGTTTATAAGATTCAGAACCATACCACTGGGGTGTGCAAAGTGTATGCAACTACTATGTGAATTCAAAGCATCCATTTTCACTCCGAGAAGTATTGAGATTAATTCCTGAGCGACTTAATACTTCTTGACAATCAGAACACTTCCAGGTTGCAACCTCAGAGACAAGGGATAAGCGTGAATAATTCTGTCACAAAAATATTTTAAAGGAAGAAACTAACAAAAGCGTAAGAACACAGCAAATGTCCCCCAGCTTCTAAAAAACTTCTGTCTCTCAAACTTAGTGGGTACAGTCTTCCTCAGGACTACAAGCTACCCATGTAGGACTTGCTTTACAGAGCAGCACAACAGGAAAGAATCTCCTTTTCTGCTTCCTGTTTTCCTCATAGCTCAGGAACACATAAAACTTGATGGTTTTCAATTATCTGCTTGAATGAGAAAAAGGAAAAGTTAGGTCAGGCAGAAAGTAAAATGTTCTTTTGATGCATGTCCAGCCTGATCTGATTGGGAGCACTCAGGAGAACATCTCTAGTAATGGCTAGTTATGACACTCTGCTGAGACTGAAAAACAAAAAGTTTGGGGGTGAGAGGTGATGCTGGTCCATAACCAACAAGAACAACTCCTACAACAAGGCATTTGGTTTGGTTATGTATCTAAAATTTTATATCAGAGTTTAAAGAAATCTGGTAACTACCTCCCACAGAGTTTAATGGATAATGTTTTCTGGGAGTTACGTACTTAACTCCAGCAGAATCCATTCTGGTCCCAGCTTTAGGCTTTTCCCTCATACATTAAGAGAAAAATCAATTAGACCCAATTTCACTCACAGATAATTATTTTAACATAGTTAAATGGAAATTTAAGACTTACTGGAAGATTGCAACTGTATCTGAAAACAGCAATTTTTTGCTCTGAAATACTATCAGCCAGCTTCATTTGTTTTAGCAGTAGTTAAAATTTTTGTTTTGTTAGCAGCCAGCATTTAGGTTTACTTCTCTTGTAGCAAAGCAATCGGAGGAGTGGCTTACAATCTTTTTTTTTTGCACGAATTCTAGGCTGAATTTCATGCTGCAGACAATCAGCAAACAACTGAAGAATGTACATATTTTAGGAATACTGAGGAGCAGTATTTCACTAACTTTTTAGACTACTAGACCCAGATTAAAAAAAAATTTGTTTTTTTTTTTTTAAGGTAAGTGTATTTTAGGCAGCCTGAAAGTTTCCCGATTCCACTTTTTTTAGGGGCAGTTAGGAGTTAATATTGCATGAATCAAACTTTTATTAATTACTCTGTTTTGGATGCAAAGTCTTTGTTTCCAGGTTTTTTTTTTGTTTAGTACTAAAATGAATTTAAGGAAATGAGGTTATAAGTAGCATTACCTCCCCATGAAAACAAATGTTTTTAAGAATTGTATACAAGTTCACAAAGGTATGTTCTGATTCATTTGTAGTTCTTACTCATTCTGGGGTTTTCTTTGAACTAATCGGCTTAAGACAAAACTCCAATAACATAATTTTATCTGGTTAAGTATGTGCCCAAGATACTGGACCCAGCTCTTGTATGGAAAGGACAGCAAAAGTGAGTTATGGGAAAGGACAGATCTGCGAGGTTCTTAGAGCAGAGGCTTCTCCCCAGTCATGACATTGCAAGAACCTGGCACTCCCCACATTCCATGTTGGAGAAACAGGACAGCTGTGGCAGGAGAACCAAAGGAAAGTGGCACTTCCTCAGGGATTCCAGACCTGAAAGCTTTTACCCATCTGTTCCCCTTCATTCAATGGCTTGCGTCCAGCACAAACTACAGTTACATTAATTTAACTGGCAGCTGTTTCCAGGGTCACTTTTTAAGACATTCTCTCCAGAGTAGACAACTAATATGGCCAAGGACTCTGTGGCAAAAGATAAAACAATGCGTGTCTCTCTTTCCTTTTTTTTTTTTTTTTTTGCTATTTACACGGTCTGTTTTGTTCTTTTATTGCTCTCCAAGTACTCGTGCATATTTCTTAGCCAAAAGCAAGGAAGCTTCTTCAGAAAGTAGAAGAAATTGAAGTGCATATGAAGTCACATGTTCAACCTTTCAAAACATAATAGTGAAAGGTACCTATATATTTCACTGAGCCTACTAAAGGTTTATGCTCAAATCCTTGTTTAGAGAAAGCTCTCCAACAATGAACCAGTTATAGATTTAAAATTTTATTTATGGTAGATCCTTTACCTCACAGGAAATTGTCTTCCAAAGCCACATAACAAACCTTTGCTACACATGAAGAACAAAGTGCACAAGCATGCCAGATGCCAGACTAGGTCATGAAATAGTCATAACTGCTTAACAGATCTTAACCATCCAGAAGTTTTTAGATATGCCTCCTGCACTTTAAATTTCAACCAATCACTCCTAAACAAACTTGCTTTTATCATTTCAACAATTCTTTCCCTTGTTTTGTGTGGAAAAAAAAAACAAAACCAAAAACGCCCCCCCCCAAAAAAAACACAAACAAAAAAACCCTCCACAACGTGAAAAAAAAATCCCACCACTCTACAACTCATAGATAGCTGTTTCCATAAGTTCTGTTAACTTGCAAACAAAAATTTTACCTCATCCTACTTCTTACTAACCTCATTTTTTTCCCATCAGTGGGCTTTCAGCTAGAATGACAAGAACAAGACAACAAGCAGCAGAGCTCAGCCAGATGGCCTCTAGGAAACCAGCTGGGCTGAACTTTGGGGTACTTTAAAATATATATATATATTTGGTGAAAAAGATAGTACATGTGATATTCAGGAAAAATTAGGCCCTGATTTAGTCAATATTATGCACAAGTTAAAGAATTCAGCCTGCAGTAGCAAATCTGATGATCAGAAGACTGTCAGATCTCAAGGCAGAGTTGATATGTTTCTTAACTTGCAGATTATTTTTGATAGACTTTAAGGAAATGCAGTTTAAAGGAAGAATGTGAACGTGGATTGGGTGGATATTTGGCATGGAGAATAAGAATTTCTAAACATAAGGAACAGCATATAAGAAAGTGTGAAGATAAGAGTGGGAAAACAGTACATTAAGTATCATTCAGGAAGGTAGTTCAAAAGAAATCCAGAGCTAGGAAGTATCTGGAGAAAAACCTATTGTCTTGCAACATAAAGGCAGTGACCTTAAAATAGGAGAAAATCCCAAAAAGTTGAAAATTATATGCGAGTTAAAAATGTTGCTCTCTTCTTCCTCCTAAACAACTTACTATTTGAAAGAAATGTGCAAATTTGTTTAGAAGGCAGCACCAATCTTTGTTCTGTGGTCATGAAAGACCCCTCTGATGCATGACCTGTGCATTGATAAATTGCTCAACAGAAATTGCTAATCATAGTAGTATTAATAATACCAGGAGATAATATTACCACGAAACATGCTTTTGCTTAAATGAGCATTATATACTCAGTAACACAGAATCATTTGGGTTTCTTTTTCTTTTTCTACTCCTTCTCACAGATTTGGAGGAACCTAGATACATTTCTACTGTCTGGACTGCATGTATTATACATCACATTCTAGTTACACGTTTATTTTTGTCTATGATGTGGGCAGAGTTGGGAACTTGAGACGATATTTTCTCAAACTGCCATGACTATGTTCTTAGTTAATGTAAAAAGAGAACAAATTTGCTTGTGGGGAGGGGAGACAGATAAGATCAGGGGAAAAAAAAATCGTGTCCTTTGGTGCCGATTCATTCTTTTTAAAGAAAAACCTTAAGGTTGTTACATGAAGCAATATTGTCAAATACAATTTTTACATCTGAACATTCTAAAAACTATTCTGTTTTCCAGGACAGCTGGATATCAACTTTATATAATTTGGAAAAAACGACTACCAAAGGCCTAACTTGGAAACATAAATAAGTTGAAGGCAATTAGGGCAGAACACTATTGCTTAGTGACCTAGGAGTCTTGTTGCTAGTCAAGCAAAAAATTTTCCAAATGGAGAAATTAAACAAAATTCTTTCTTTCCCAATTACAAAGGGTAATCCCAGAGGGCACACTTTGTTGAACAAACCAACAATAAATAGCTTGCTTTGGGAACCTAAAATGCAATTGTGGTCTTTCAAGCAGGGAGATCATACTCAGCTCTCCATCTTGCATAGATAAATGGCAAAGCAGCAAAATAAGTATTTTATTCTCATTTTATGCTTCCTGGACAAAATCAGATTCTCAGTTGCTTACTTTAGTGACACACGTACATGTTTTTGTTTGCATTGCAAAAATCAACACACCCAAAAGAGCATGAATGTGTCTCACTTTGTTGTTTATGAGAAAAGAATTATGAATCAATTCTGATTTTTTTTAAATATTACTGTACACCAGGAAAGGAATAACTATGGTATCAACTTATTCAAATAATCAGCCATTGTGTGGACTTTGACTGCTGACTGTTTATTTGACTACAGTTAACATATGTTACCATATAATGGCCAGACTGGAGGATCAATTCCCAGAATTAAGGAATTCTTCAGGTTGGAAGGTCATTTGGACCAACCTCCTCCTTGAAGCAGGGTCAGCACCGAAGCAACTAGACTAAGTTGCTTTGGACTTTGTCTAGTTGGAACTTGAAAACTTCCAAGGACAGAAATTGCAGAATTTCTGGTAGATCTAATCCAGTGTTTAATTACCCCCACAGTAATTCCTCCCCCCTCCCCGCCCTTACATCCAGTCAGAACGTCCCTTGTTGTAGTTCATGATCATTGTCTCTCATTCTCCTACCATGCACCTCTGTAAAGTACCTGAATCCATCTTTTTAGTAACTTCTTAAATATTGAAAGACTGCAACTAGTTTCTTCTCCAGGCTAAGCAATACCAGTTCGCTCCCTCAGCATACCCTCACAGGATGTGTACCTCCTGACTACCATAGTGGCTCTCCCTGGATTTGCTCAAGTTTATCAATATCCTAGGGGCCCAAAACCAGATATTGTAAACCACATCTGATGAAAATGTATTCCTACTCATCCTCCACATCTAATAAATGGATAGACCCTCAAGGAACTTCACTTGTAATGCCAGGTGAAATGTAATGCCAGTAGTATGAACTAACTATGTTATTTGAATCTAATTATTCAGCTGCTTTTTCCACTGCTCTGGTAGTTCACTCATCTAGACTGTAATGTTCCAACTTGGATACAGGGATGCTGTATATTAGATCACAAGAATTGTTGCTTTTGCTAGAAACAGTCCAATTTTATCCCTAGATTACACATTGATTCTGCAAGCCTAGCTGTCTGTGAAGAAGCAGAAACCAACATATATACCTCTTCCCTCCTGCTAGCATATGATATAGAACTGTGAATAAGCAACAACATTTTGTAATGCCATCTTTTAGACTCTTTTGCTGGAAGTAGAAACAACTTGAAAGCCAGCAGCTACACTAATTTCTCTTATCAATATCTAGCTTCAGAAACAGGTCATAATAATAAAAAAAAAAAGATTAATCATACAAAGGATGCTCGTTCATTTCAGTATTATCCAAGGGCGGGGGGGGGAGAGTTCTCCGTGTCTCATTCAGGTGTAATGTCAATGTAGAATTGGGGCCAAAAGCCCTGTTGTTCTTGCTCAAAAGATCTATTAAAGCAATACAAGATTTTGCAAACATTGCGGAAGGTCTTTGGCCTGTATTGCTGAATCATCTGCTGTTTCCTGTGGGCTGTGTTATTCCTTGCTACTGAAAGTATGCTTCTGGGACCATATTAAAAGTACGCTGAAGAGTAGCTTTCAGATGTAGTCACACAGTATTATTTTCACACTGTGAAATTCTTACAGTAAGCATTCCTTAACTAATTTGTTTTTCATTTAAATGTAATTTTTAAAAGGTGTGATGGGAAGAGGCAGCCTATTTACTGGACAGTTCAACTTACGTACTATATAAAGTCAGACTTTCAGTAGTTTGGAGGAAGCTTTTTTTTTTTGTATGGGATTTAAAAAGAAATACCCACAATATCTAGAGACGGAAAGACCACCCTGTTACTGCTGAATTTAGCAAAGAAATTCAATGTGCATTTTACTGGCCAAGTTAGCAATGGATTGGATGACTCTCTGATGAGGTACATATATTAGCTGAAACAGCCACAAATTCCTGAGTTGTGTTTCCTCTTCAGCTAATTGTGCTAATTGAGGCAGTTATGAATTTCAAGGCGAAACCAACAAAGAGAATTTGATTTAATAATTTGAGGGCTGCATCGGTATTCTGTCAGACAGGATGATGTAGTAATCAAGACTGAGGTAAAATAAATACTCCAAACTCCACACATCATGTGGAAATAGTGTGTTAGCAGCTCATGACACAGCTGTTCTTATAACTTATACAATAAAATATTCACTTGCATTCTTTAGAAGGGTATTTTATAATGCAGCCATAGCACTGATTTAAACCTCGGTCATAAATAACATTTGGTGAGCTTTGTGAGATGAACCCTTTTGCAAGCAGCCCACATTATGGCTTTCCATACTTTGTTCAGATTTCCCATCTGAATCAGTGCATGTTCCAAACTCCCAATGCAAACAAGTCTTTGAAATAAAAAGATTGAGGGCAGCTGAGTTCTGACTAAAACTTTTAATAGAGCAGTGCATCATATTAGCATTACAACTACCTACCTACACAGGTACTTCAACTGATTAGTTAAAAGTAAGGTTCTGCCTACTGTCCCTAGTTTGAAAATACCAGTATCCCAGGAGGGAGACTTAATCTCAGGTAGCACTTGCAAGCCTCTCTCAAGTAATCCCTGGCTGTATCTCTGACTTGAGGAGTTAAGTGTCATGATTCTCTCCTTCTCTTAGATGCCAAACTCAGCTACTTGGCCTGAACTATACGCGGCCCGATCAAGGAACAGAAAATCTACCAGAAGGAGACTTCCCAGTGGCTGCAGTCTAGCACCCACAGCCAAAATTACAGGAGAAATAATTTGCCCTTGTTTTATCCTTAGTTGACATGCAGATGAGGTAGCTTCAGGAAAAATAAACCCGAGATCCTTATTTTAATGTGGGGAAAAGGGAGAAAGCATACCGCTTATCACTTCAGAAAGAAGATATTTGCTGACTTGCAGAAAGGATGGTCAGAAAATGAAAGCAAACAGTTGTTGTGAGAAAAGAAAAGCAAGTTCCCATTTCCTGTGTTCTCAAAGCTCTGCCCTTAGGCTTCATCGGAATCCAAAATAAGGGACAAGAGTTTATTGCTAGTACAAAAAAAAATTCCAGAGCTGCCTTTCCACTATATCTATCATACAAAGTCTTTACCTACAGAATCCCAGGGTTCAGAAAACATGGTAATGCAAAAAAGTGACAATTCAACAATTTATTTTGCAGATGTCCTTAAAAGTAAAGAGCTCTCTTAGACCATCCACTCCAATAGCAGCTCAATCATTCTGTACTGCTTGACTTTCAGGATATTAACACAGAGGACCCAAAGAAGAATTTAACCATGTACTGCTGGTTTCCTCATTCTGAGGAAACACAGATGTATACTGAACACAGACTACATTGAAGTCAGCATTTTCAAATGTGCAACATCAAAGCTAAACTCCTAAAACCAGATTTAAGTGAATGAAGTATATAATTCCTCTTACTTTTAAATCCTTCTCAGCAGGATTTACAGGTATTCATATGGAAGAAAGCGAGGCCCATTTTGGTTACTGGCTAAAGTTCTAGATTCAGGAGCTTTACAATTTGCACTCCAATTTGGAAACTATCCTCATTGGCTTGCATCTGCTAGAAAGCATGGTAAGAAAAACAGTAACTTTTCATATTCTTTAGAAAGCTACCAAATACAAAACTCTAAGTCTTTAAGAACAGATGGTTTGCTAACCTTATTTTTGCGGTTTTCAATGATTGTTCTTCAAAACCCAGAACTCGGAAAGTTAATAATAAAGATCAAAGCTATCAGAACAAGAAAGGAATTTTTATGGATTGACTGGCATGTACTCTACCGAAACGCTACATTTTTCTGGGTAATTAGACAGTTCAGAACAAAGCTTCGAGGCAAACAGCTTTGCTCTTCTGGAATAGCACAAGCCAAATGTAGCAAAATGTTCCTCATGTCCAATTTGTCAAAATCTTCCCCTGATAAAATTATTTAGCCAACGCCATTCCATCACTGATTATATCCAGGAGTCGATCCAAAAACAATGTACCAGCTTTATGCACAATCTCATCTCATCAACATCTAAAAAAACCCCACACATTTATTATGGTTCTATCAGTGTTGTACATGGGGAGCCCCTAGCAAAGAAGTGAGCTTAAACCAGAGAATTACTTCTGCAGGGAAAGAGAACTATAGACTTTGGGGGTTTAAAATTTTGGCTTCAAAACCTAAAATGAAAATGGGGGAGGTGAGGAGGGGGTAAAAGGAGCCGAGTTACTCATGGAAAAGACTTTAAAAGAGAAACAGGACATATAACAGGTCAAGATCTGCAATAGAAATACAAGATCTCCCTCCAGTTGTTCTCTGTGTCTTTACCAGAGTGCACCATCTCTACAGTAAGAGCAAGTGAATAAGGCACATACTTGCCTTTCAGTCATCTCAGTTTGCAACCAGTAGTTTAGCTCAGGCTGCTAATGACTGAGGTTGTATGACATGTCCTGTTCCATTGTAGCTGTTAAAAGTTTGATAACTTCTGGCAGAGGAGTAACGTGACAATGTGGGGGAGGAGCAGCATTCACATCTTGATACTGAGCTAAATCTACCAGAACTTATCTTTCTTAGCCCTATTTCATAGCATTTTATCAGCTATGTTAGATTTCAATATTGCTATTGTCATTACTGTCTTAAGAAATTGTGATGTGTATCTAATTATACTCATTTTATAACTTTATACATAATCAGACAAAATGGTATTCTGTATTTGCCTACTTATAAATAATTAGTATACAATAAGTATATAGTCTGTATACATTGAGATTTATTGTCTTACCATTTTTTATTCTTTCCTTATATTGAATAAACTAAACAAAGTTGTATTGAAGTAATGGAATGTAGCTACTTTATTTTAAATTTAAAACAGTTGTGAAAGTTATGGAATGACAGAGATTCAGTAATTCCAATATATTATGAAATAAAAAATACAAAACAAGGTAAAATATTTAGAAAATGTGTCTTAAAAGAAGATACAGCAAGTCATTGTAATTTTAACAATACCATAGAACTACACAGACAAGACTACAATAGAAGAAATGCTGAAATACCAATGCTTCAAAAGTTTTATTATTAATCAAAGTTTTGGCATTTTGGAATATCTCTGAACAACATTCTGGCAAATGCGCAGACAAAAAGCTGCATTTAACTACCTGAGGTAGAGGAGGGCACTTTAAAAGCAAACAGTATAAGCAATGAATGATGTCCATTCTTTCCAAACACATCCTTCAATATTTTGATGTTGACCTTGAAGTGCTTTGCTATTATGCCAAAACAAAACAAATCTCTCATTTGAGGACTGATTGCTTTATAATTTTTTTATCACTTAAGGCTTTCATCCTAGTTCCTAACTTTAAGATAACTGCCCCACATAAGAAATTAATGTAATATTTTATTACTAAATAGATGCAGATATGAGAATGACAAATTAACACAGGGCTGTGCAGCATTCCAAACTTTGCTGTTTCATTAAATTTCTTTACAGAAGTCAACAAGCATTTTAATACAGGCAATATGTATTTTCAAAGAGAGGTTTTGACAAAGTTCTCTACCAAACATCTTAAGGAAACTCTGCTCTCACAGGACAAGAGGGAAAGATTTCTTGTAATTTAAGGAAGAAAATAAATGGTAGGAGTTACAGGTCTGCCTTTCTGCTGCAGAGATTGCACTCCCACAGGGACTGTGTTCAACATGGTCATGAAGAATCTAGAAAAAAAGGGTGTGTACAGCTGATTAAAGATGAGATGGAATAATCAGATCTAAAGCCAGCCAAGGCAATTTATGGGATACTGAGCACTTGAATGATGAAATGGCAGGTGAAATACACTGCTGAAAAATGCAAATCAATGCACACAGGGAAAAATAACTGTAAAAATATACTTAGCTAAATCAGAGCCCATCATTATGTTTTACCAGTTAGGAAAAAGATCTGAGTCATTTTGGATAGTTCTCTGAAAATAGCATTCAGCAGCAGCCAAAGAGGCAAAAATGTTAAGAATTAGTAGGAAAGAATTGAGAAGAACATAGATTATGAGCATATTATGCCCAAATCTTCAAAACAGTTCTACTCACATCTCAAAAAAAAAGCAACATAAATACAAAGGGTACATAGAAGAAAGAATGGTCAGAAATTGCAAATGGTTTCCATGCAAAAAAGACTAGAGTGCTTCAACTTGAAAAAGGGATGCTTCTGGATAGAAACAGCTTAGAATTAAAAAAAAAAAATCACAAACAGACTGGAGAGGGTGTCCTATTAATTATTTGCTCACAATTCCTCACAGTACACAAGGATGAGGATGCCGAAAGCAGTTATTAGGTAATAACTTAAGTACAAAAGAAGCTCCTTCACACAGTATATAATTAAATAATTGAATTTGTTATCACAGGAAGTTGTAAAAGAATTGGAGCATATAAGTGAGTTCAAAGAGAGATTAGATGCATTCAGGAGAGGTACGGTGGTAGTTACACAGCTCTGGATCTGGAAAGCCCTAACCTGCAGATGGTTGAAAACAGTGAGGGTTAAAGAATGTTCCTGCTTTTGGTGTAACGCAAACATGATCCTCATGTGGGATTAAGTGAATGGTTTGCATGACCTGGATATGCAGTTCCAATGTTCACTGGTGGAAGCAGGTTCAATTTCTGAAAGAAACTGATTTTGAGAAAACCAACAAAGGAAAATTGTCTTCATGCCCATTATGAGTAGTTAGCAATGCTGAAGAAGGGATGGATAGAACAACAGAGAGAAGAAAGTAATGGGAGAAAGACTTTTTTTTTCCTTACATTTTTCTAGTTGATACGAGACAGTACATGCTAAGACCACAGCCAGGACTAAGATCCTGCTGCCATAGGAATCCAGCACAGTACCATCCTAAGTAGCCTTCTTGAAGAAGTAAACATATCTTAGTCTGAAGAATGTCTGGCATCCTCCTGCCTTGTCACGTTTTAGATTCTTGCATATGAAAAAACTTCAAATGTTTTTAAGAGGCTATTTGGGTGGCAGGCCACTGAAAGTATTTTCAGTTCTTTAAGATTCATTATACAAGAAGTACTGGATTTCACAGGAGAAAAAACAGTGAGCCAGTACTTTTCAAACTTTGCAGTCTTACATATACATACACACATTTGCTCATACACACTGACATTCCCAATTTTATAGCTGTATGAAGAAAATTCTGTTTGACTGCAATACTATTTAATAGAAGACACAGGTGAAAAAATCAATATAGAATCTTCTTCCCCTTCTTCTTTTCCCAGAAGATCAAGAAACAGACTGGCATGAAGATTTACACACCCCTTGATTACAAAGGATTATTGCCATTCTCCATTTTTTTTTTCCTTCTTATTATCTTAGACTACCAGTTTCTTCCTTTGCCATCCCCTTACCTATCACATATATTCAGTTGCACAGTGCTGCCTACACTTCTGCTCCCAACACCTCACATGTGGCTGAGTCAGAAAAAACATGAAAATAATCTCAAATCAGCGGTACAAACTGGGGGAATGTTTTAAGATGCTCTTTCAACTCCCACTGTTTTTCTCCCACAGAATCCATACGAGTAGAGTGCAAAGGAATAAATCAAACTTTCTGAGATAGAGGCTGGAAGTACCTCTTCTGTTTCTCCAATTAGTATTTCTTTCTCATTCAGCCAGTATAAAAAAATCAGGTCTCAGTAGGAAAGGAAATGTAAAAAAAAATATTGGTCTCAGATATGATGGATGGCCCTCCTCCCTGAGGTATTCAAGTTTTGAAAAAAAAATTAGAAATACTATATATCAGCCACATGATTTTACAACTCTACAAGTTATTTCACACTATAAGTAATATTTTCCTTGTATACCTAGTAAGCTGAATCTATAAAAGAAATTCCACAATAAGATTGTTTTAACGATGAAGAGATAATATATAACATTATAACTTTTCATGCGCTATTGCTAGATTCTACATCGTAGGCTAACTGTACATAGACAACTAACAGTTCCTGCACAACACCAAAGCAGACAAACTGTATTTAATTCTTGTCTACCAAACTTTGTAAGCAACCTACTTTCTTTTCCAGTAATGAAAAGCACAATCAAAGCTTCCACTCACTACAGAAAGGCTTTGTTTGCCTCTAAACTTCCAAGTTTTCTCTGTGCTGGATTGCTGCAACACTAAGTTAAATATTATGCCTTTAACCTTAAGGGGCCACATTTTGTCCTCCTGTTGTAAGGCCTGCAGGACAGGACTAAGCAAGGAAAGCTTACTAACATCAAATCTTGGGAGTACAGACAAGCAAAGGAATGTGATACCAAGCAGGGAATAACTCTTGTTTTTAAGGAGCTATTATGCTTTATTCATGGTCTCTGAATACCTATTCCATGATTACCTTCACCCAGAAGACAGTTACTCAGAAAGCAGCAAGCGTCTGTCTTGCGGGGTTGAGGAGGGTGAGTATCTCTTAATATAAGCACGATAATTGTACATTAAGGAACTTAAAGTAATTCACAATTTCCAAAATAAAAAAGCCAAAATTCTTACCCACTGACATCACAAGAGCTTTGCTTGACTACTCACGATACGGCCAGTATGACAATTTTGGGGGAAAAAAAGTCTTCTCTTGATAACAGACTAGTAAGGAGCTGCAATACTGGCTCCTTTTCAACCTAATAATTTTAAATGAAACATCATGTTTTCTAGAAAGTTATATAGTTTTCCATGCTTTTACTATATACTTGGGTTCTATTGTCTAGTATGGCCCTTGTTATCTTGTAGAACATCTTCTCCAGCTACTTAATACTTAAAGTGGTAGCTACACCTGAAACAGCTCATGAAACTAAGTAAAGCTTTATTTTGAATTTTGAGGAGTCTTCTCTTGATAACAGACTAGTAAGGAGCTGCAATACGCAATACTTTTCAACCTAATAATTTTAAATGAAACATCATGTTTTCTAGAAAGTTATATAGTTTTCCATGCTTTTACTATATACTTGGGTTCTATTGTCTAGTATGGCCCTTGTTATCTTGTAGAACATCTTCTCCAGCTACTTAAAGTGCATACTGGTAGCTACACCTGAAACAGCTCATGAAACTAAGTAAAGCTTTATTTTGAGAAAGTAACCAAACAATTCTTTCCAATCCTGGTGATAAAGGTCTTAAAATTTATTGTGGAAGAGGAGAGGAAAAAGTGGAATAACAGTTAGTATTCATGCAGAATTGGTTTAGACAGGAATATGCTCTTCCAGTTCACTGCCTCTTCAACTGAGGTGGGTTGAACACAGGTTGAATTATACCTTTATGGCACACAAAGTATAAATTTCTCAGTAGTGAGAATCTGTCCCACTAAACTGTAGCACTCCTAACATAATACTGATAAATGAGCTAAGACTGAGCTTGTTGACCTTTTTTGCACATGCATTCTCAAAATAAAAATTGCAAATGAATGTCTGAGGATAGAAAATAGCCTTATGTCACTAATTTATTAAAAATTATTTGCTTCCATTAGAGTTTTGCCATATTTCCTCTTTTTGGCTGTAAAGAGAAATCAAATCGTCTTAAGAATAATTCCATTTAATTAAACTACAAAATAATTTTTCATATATCATTAAAGCAACAGACTTATTATAAGGGAAATACATGTAATTTCAGTCTACCTTGTGTGATTGCTTCCATAGTCAGTTTTACAGATATGCCTTTTCTTATTTAAAAGATTTTATTCCAGTTCTTGTGTTTGGCCCAGGGAGGAATTGTTATGAAATGTTAGTTATCATCTTTATCACACATGTATTCCAAGTTCAAAGCTTCTGTGATACTGTCCTGGTTTCGGCAGGGATAGAGTTAATTTCCTTCCTAGTAGCTGGTACAGTGCTGTGTTTTGGATTTAGGATGAGAACAATGTTGATAACACACCAATGTTTTAGTTGTTGCTAAGTAGTGCTTACACTAGCCAAGGACTTTTCAGCTTCCCATGCTCTACCGACTGAGAAGGCTGGAGGTGCACAAGAAGCTGGGAGGGGGCACGGCCAAACTGGCCAAAGGGACGTTCCATACCATGTGACGTCATGCTCAGTACATAAACTGGGGAAAGCTGGCCGGGGGGGCCACTGCTCGTTATTAAACTGTTATCTCAACCCATGAGTTTTTCCTCACTTCTACTCTTCCAATTCTCTCTCGCATCCCACCGGGGCGGGGGGGAGTGAGTAAGCAGGTGTATGGTGCTTAGTTGCTGACTGAGGTTAAACCACGACAGATACAAACACAATGCTTTAGTATCAAGCATTTAAAATGGTATATTTTCTTCCAATTCAAAATCATCAGGATTGAGAACTTTATCTAAACAAAATATATCCACATTTGCTACAAAGCAGGAGCAAAATACAACTTGTTCGTTCTATCACTATGATGACAATTTCTTCAAGAAAAGAGGAGAGGGGTTTGTAACTTGTTTTTGTTTTGGCACATAAAAAAAGCATTAGAGAACTTTTCAAAAGACAAACAGTTTTTCCAACATCCAAAAGTTAAATTCTCATCTCAGTATCCCTCTTCCCCTTGAAGCTCTCATGTTTGTAGTTTTGCCTTAGAAATTGCGTTTTGGTATCCATTATGAAACTTTCTCTGTTTTACTTATATCTCTATCAATTCAGTTAAACCAAAGCAAGCACTGACTTTACATTAGTCCTATTATAGTTATTAGAGTTGATATAAAGAAAGCAAAACTTGATAAGCTGAGGAAGTGATTTTTTTTTTTCCTTACAGACAACGCAGATACTTGCTTTTACTTGTCAACTGAAAATGCTGTTTTCATTCAAAGATTCATCAATTTGGATATGGCTGGATACAGTTGCTAAATACCGATCTAAGATTTCTTTCAAATGTTTCTACCAAAACCAGTAACACCAAATTTGATGTTCTCTGCAGGGGAAGGAGCAAGAGAAGAAAAAGAGCCTAGACCTATTCCATTCTGTACATCATCTTCAATAAAAGAGTTATTATAATACCACATACCTTCAACAGATTGAGAGGCATGAGAATATGTATAAAGGGGACCTCTCATGGAGACTCACTTTAGCCTAAGGCCATTTATCTCCATAAGTTTTCTGTTTGGTTGGTTGGTTTGATTTTTTGTTTGTTTTTAGGTCAACTTAAGTTCTTTGTCAACTGAAATGCTGTTTTCATTCAAAGATTCATCAATTTGGATATGGCTGGATACAATTGCTAAATACCGATCTAAGATTTCTTTCAAATGTTTCTACCAAAACCAGTAACACCAAATTTGATGTTCTCTGCAGGGGAAGGAGCAAGAGAAGAAAAAGAGCCTAGACCTATTCCATTCTGTACATCATCTTCAATAAAAGAGTTATTATAATACCACATACCTTCAACAGATTGAGAGGCATGAGAATATGTATAAAGGGGACCTCTCATGGAGACTCACTTTAGCCTAAGGCCATTTATCTCCATAAGTTTTCTGTTTGGTTGGTTGGTTTGATTTTTTGTTTGTTTTTAGGTCAACTTAAGTTCTTGCCCTAAAATCAGGAATTTAATTTAAACTCTGAATTGCACTCTGGATGAACCTCTCTTCTCAGCTGACTACAGGGGAAGCCCAGGGAGACAAACTTCATTAGGCTAAAATTAACCTTTTTTTATGTAACATCCTTTCCTGAAGTGACTTACTTCAGACTACCTTCCAAATAAATTGCTGCTGAGGAAGTGATTTTTTTTTTTCCTTACAGACAACGCAGATACTTGCTTTTACTTGTCAACTGAAAATGCTGTTTTCATTCAAAGATTCATCAATTTGGATATGGCTGGATACAGTTGCTAAATACCGATCTAAGATTTCTTTCAAATGTTTCTACCAAAACCAGTAACACCAAATTTGATGTTCTCTGCAGGGGAAGGAGCAAGAGAAGAAAAAGAGCCTAGACCTATTCCATTCTGTACATCATCTTCAATAAAAGAGTTATTATAATACCACATACCTTCAACAGATTGAGAGGCATGAGAATATGTATAAAGGGGACCTCTCATGGAGACTCACTTTAGCCTAAGGCCATTTATCTCCATAAGTTTTCTGTTTGGTTGGTTGGTTTGATTTTTTGTTTGTTTTTAGGTCAACTTAAGTTCTTGCCCTAAAATCAGGAATTTAATTTAAACTCTGAATTGCACTCTGGATGAACCTCTCTTCTCAGCTGACTACAGGGGAAGCCCAGGGAGACAAACTTCATTAGGCTAAAATTAACCTTTTTTTATGTAACATCCTTTCCTGAAGTGACTTACTTCAGACTACCTTCCAAATAAATTGCTTGGGGCAGGGGAAGGAATAATGGGCTAAAGAGAGATAGCTTCTATCCTTCTCTTAATTCTTTATTTTATTGGCTAAGAAATTAAATTCTTAAGAATTAAAATCTTAATTCTCTTTATTAGTCTTCTTTTCTATCCAAATCCCAGGCTGCAATCATTAGGAAACTATCTTCCCAATAGTTTTGCCTCACAAATTGAAAGAAATAAGAAAGCTAGAACTAGAGTTACTAGGTTTTCTATAAACACTTATGTGTATGTTCCACTAATCTTTTTTCATATCCTTTCTTTATAATACGTAATAATTGACTATGAACAAGTAACACTTGCCAAGCTAGCTTAACAAACAAGATATACAATGTCTATATCTATGCAAAAAAAATTTCATTTAAATCTATCTAAAGATCAATTAATACCAATGATACCGTTTGGTCTATGTAAATAAGATGATGTCAAATTGTGTTGAACATGTTTAAGGCATGTAAAGTTTTTTTCCAACACAAACTTTGTTGTTGTTGTTAATGTTTCTTAGTTAAAACAATGTTTATTTTAATTTCCATGGCGCTTAATGGCAATCCACAAATTCATTTTCTAAGTGTTCCCTTCAAGTGTTTTGTTTTCAACCCTCTTGGAGGAAAAAAAAAAGTGTATTTTTACAGAAGGAAGAGGATAAAGTTACTAACTGAACATGCCATTTTTGTGGTTTTGTTAAAGGAAATATTTAAATTTAAAGCCAGAGCCAGCTATGATTTTTTTTCCAAAATTCTCATTAGCCAGTTAACTCAGAAATTATTTTCTGAAGAAACAACAGAATCTAGAAGATAAACAAACAGGGCAACTACAATACTTTCCATAACAATTCGTTTGCCAGCCTGAGTGAATGGTACCACACTTTTCTATCACCCATGTGAAAGAAAAAACACTTCAATTCTAAATGCATGTTAAGCATGCTTTTGAACTAAGTTGAAGCAAAAAGCAAATTTCAATCACATAGCTTGTTTTAATTACAACCAATACCTTAACTGAACATTGTACTGCAGAGCCTCATGAATATTCAATGACAGAGTAACCAATTACACAATATTAGTGCTTTTTGTATTAAAAATTACATTTTCTTCTTCAATTTTTGCAGCAGAGTGGAGTAATGGAATTTTATTTAGTTTACTCATCAGGTTCATACTCTGTCTTCATTTGTATTTCTGCAACTACACCAAGCCAAAAATCAGGCATTAGTAAGTCACATAACTTTTCTAGTCAATTTACTCTGCAAAGGCATGCAGAAGTTATTTGCTCAATTGACTTTCACAAAGCTACACAGTTGTAACCCTTACTATGATGGGTTAATATTCCTTAGGGAGGTCTGTATATTGAAAACATGCTGAATATGCTTTACATTGGTACATTACTCAATCTTTAAAACTGAGCAGAACATTGAAATTTTACCAATTTAAATCATTATTTCATAGTGCAAATGCAGTAGAAAATAACTAGAACCGTGTGTTTAAGAAAGCGAGGGATGCAACAATTCAGTTCTGAACTACTCAAGAGATCTGGTTCTTCACTGTATATTTTCACTGTATAACGGCACATCTTTCGCTATATCCTGCAAATATTTTGGGAAAGCTGAGTTTTTTGGGGGTTGGTTTGTTTGTTTCTCTAAAGACCTATTTAAGAACCTCAGAACGTTCAAAATACTAGCAACATAATTCTTCAGCTTTTTCAAATAAACACTTGCTAATATAGCTAAGATTTACCACTGTGAAGAAGAAATGATCATTCCCCAACGCACTTAAGTGAAACTGGCCACTGTATCTTACTTCTTCACCTGAACTGTTTATCAGATGTTGATATTGTGTAATACTGCTTCAGGATAGGTCCTAATTCTTAAATTCACTATAGTAAAACTCATCATGTTATCTAATAGTAGCTGTCTGGTCTTCTGCACTTCTGAGCTAGATCTCACTTTTGTCACATACCCAAACCATATTGTACTTTCAGTTAGCACAAATGCACAGTTACATACTGAGTTTTATGACATAACTTCCACCCCTGAACATCCATCTAGGCAGAGCATTGAACTCAGTGGGAATTATGTTTGATAGTTATGGGCAAAAATGTAGTTTTTGGATATTAGTTAGGCAATCCAACAGTGATTTTTATCTTCTAGTTCATTAACTTCAGTTTCTGATCTGGACTGCAAAGGATTAACGTTTTCACAGACAGTAAGCTACCGCTGTTGGCCTCAATAGAAGAGTGTGCAAACACAGAAATTGGTGTTATATAAACGTTTTCTTAGCATTCCATATCTTCTAACCTGTAACTTTTATACTACTTTTTATGAATAATTTAAATTTGTTTATGAAGCAGCGCTTTAAAAACTAGCAAATGGTCAACATACATGTTACGTCAACCAAAAAAAAATGACTGAAACATTTTTAAAAAATTGTCAGAAGAACAAGTAGCTGACCTGTGTAACTCTTATATGCACAAGACTCCTATTAACTTCACTAGATGAGACCCACAAATGAGAAATTAGCCCAACTGTTTCAAATAATAGAAGTAAAATATAAATGCAACTAGAAAGCTGGATATTACCTATGAGAGGAACTTAAGGTCTGGAACCGTCATGGTCTGTATAGTGCCCTGTAGCACAGGTGAAGAAAGGATAGTGAAAATTCAGCAGGCTGATGGTTGGAATGCTGCAGGCAGGAACTTCCTGTTTTAAACATAAAAAGAAACAAATTTAATGTTATCTAGACAGAAAAGGGGTTTTTTTTGTTTGTTTAAGCAAAACAAACAACTCCTCCCAAACAGATGATCAAGCAAAGAAAGAAATCGGGACATTACCACAGGTTAATTTCTTTCAAATAATCACAGAATAACTAATCAGCAACTAACAGAAATAAAGTATGTAGTCAGTTTGCTTAAGAACAAATAAGATCTTATTCTGCCATTTTTTACTGAAGTTAAGTTCAACAAAAACAGCCTCTAGAAATTTCTGAAGTGAGCTGAAGGAAGCCAGAGGGGGAGTTCTTTAACAGGATCACCATCTCTCTTTGTTTTTGTGAGCATCTGTTTAGCATTGCTGGTTTTCGCAATGTTATTTAAACCCCATGAAATCAAGGCGGGGGGGGGCAGAAATCAAGTACATGTGATCTGATCTATAAAACCAATATTTGCATACTCTGAGTAATCTTCAGAGAAAGAATCCAGTATTTTGCTGTGTATTTTCAAGAAAAAACTGAATCCATGACAGGTGATTAAAAGGGTACCTAAAGGAGCAGGTGCAAGTGAGCAGTGTCCATGATGTGGAACTCCTGGAGTTTCGTCAACCTTAGAGCTTGCATACTGACTTCATATATGCACAAACAAAGGGACATAATTAGTGGAGAAACCACTCCAGATGCAAGGAAGTTTTCAGAGAACAGATTCTTGATCCTCAGCTGCCTTCAAGTGACCAGAAAGCAGATGAGGGCTACTGTCTCTGGATATTACTTTATTCTCCCTGGCTGAGCTTCAAAACATGTTATATAAGGAAAGTCTAATTAGAATGGCTGCCTCTACCCAGCTGGCTGACATTTATTTGCCATGGGAAGAACCTGTCCACTAACAACATTCCCATGAGCCTGACTGACATGCCTGAAGAGCAGACTGAGTAGAGTCTATAGCCTGTTCCCAATGACCGCAGAAACCTCAGGTCTTTTCCCTTTAGGCATTGCAGCCTTGATGGAAAAACCTGCAAAATAGATGAGGGTCTGTTTTACAATCTAACAGTGCTCTGCACTGCTTTGGAAAGATGACAAACATATGGACTGCCACCAATTATTAGAACTTAGTGTGAAATCACAGGAGAGTTATGAGCATGTAGCTTTCATGATCTGTTTCACACACATTTGCAAAAGTTTTCCAAAATAAAGATATCAGTGCACAAACAGTTTTATAACCTATGTCTCTCTACCTTAAGAAACAAGTTGTTTCTAAGTTGCTGAGCAAACAAAACCTGTTCTTCAGGTATTCTATTTTAATGATTTTGCATCTTATCTCCCTCATCATAATAAGCTCACTTGTCTCCTAGTCTCCTGCCAGTCTGGAAGGACAAGAGACAGCATTTGCTGTGCCTGGTTTTGAGCTTCACACATGCCAGGTTGCCAGCTGGCAGATCAAACAGAATGAATGATGATTTCAGCTCACAGTGGAGCCTTTCCCCCTTAGCAGCACTAAGCTGGGTCTCTCCTCTCTTACCACACCACTGATTTTCACTTGTAGGAACGTAATACTTTTGAGATCATCTCTTGCCAAATTCAAGAAGTTGGACAAGTTCAAAGGCTACTGGGAGGGAATGAAGGGAGGGCAGGGAAGAAGGGGGAAGGATAGTTGGCTGACAACCAGAATAACAGCACAATCTTTATTCCAAGGAAAACAAGACCAAAAATAGATTTTAAAAGAATAAATGCATAGCTAACACTTAAAGGCAGCTAGTGGACAATATATAATGAGAAATGTGTCTCTAACCAATAGCCATTTAATTATTTTTTCCTTGAAAAAACCTTAAGCAGCCATGGTGTCTGTTCAACTCTCACTCTTCCCCCCTGCACTGCAATACCTTTTGAAGCTGGTGAACAGTTTCAGCCAAAGGTGACCCAGGGAATGGCAGGTATCAGGCAGTTTGCATTTCCATGGCTGATGCAAGTTCAGGGGTACAACATCCGAAACAGACTCTATACAGAATAGCTTTGAAATATAGAATAAACTGATGTTTTAACAATTGTGGTGAAGGTGCTATACTTACAGGATACAGTTCTAAGGAAAATCAGCTTTCTGTATTTCAAGTATTTGACAGTTTCACAAAACATAAAAGCTACAGTTTATAAGTTTCACACATCTCCTCCTCCCATTGTCTTCTCCTCCTCCCCAATTAGGTTAATTCATATAACCACGTATTGTCAACAGTAAAAGTTACAGTATTGTAAATGAAGCATAGATATACTAATTTTACAGGCACACTATGTGTAATCACAGAAGCATCTCCCAAGCTTGACAGAAAAGATAACCACTGGAATTCTAAGAAAAATTTAATAAACAAGTATCAATAAATATTTATGGAACTAACATTTGGACTGCTCTATGAGATCTGTTAAAAAAAAAAACACAAAACAAAACCACAATCAGTCCTGTTGACATTTTTGTTTAAGAATAAACCCATTTGGAAGGTTATTGTCCATTGCCCCATGCAGAACAGTTGAGAAGGAAAGTAAACAAAGAATCCACATAGAGGTTGAGAAAAACGTATGCTTCCATGCTCATAAAAGTTTGTGCAGCTATAAGGCTACAAAATGTCAAATTTCTTAACAGTTAAAAACAAGGTTGAAATATTAAAATTAAATCCCAAAGATAGTCAAAATTTGTTACAGAAAAATACTGTAATGAGGTTGCAAATACAAGCTGTTCTGTAGTAATGAGAGACATGCTACTATCTATGTAACATTGCAACTCTTATTTTGAGAAAAACTATAAGCCATGTACATGGTAGTAGTTTATTTAGACTTTTTACAAAAATAAAGTAGCCCAAATGTACTTAGAAATATTGGAGGATTTACAAACTACAGAGTACCATAGTGCCTCTAAGAATCACTTCATCTATATGTTTACCAGCGTAGTGACCCTTGAACAAGAACATTAATCACTATCTAACAACTGAAACAAATTAAAAATATGTATTTCTACCACTGATACATTCTTGATATCCGACCTCTCAATTGGACTTCAAAGCATATGTTAAGGAAAACACTTGAAATAATTATGTGACTGCTGTGGATTACCATATACAAACTGAACAGCACACTGTTACGCAGTTTGAGCCAATCTCCTTTGAAACCTTAAGAATTCTTCAAGCAATTAGGAATAAAGAGAACAGAACAGTTTCAAACAAGGTTCCAATTTTTCCAAGTCTTGTCTTCCATGTCTAACTTGTTCCTCAGTTGAAGAGAGAACAAGGCATAGAAATGCCTAAAGTAACCATTCAATTCCATAACTGAACTTGTAGTTGCCAAAATAACATGCCTTCCTTTACTTGCTGTTTTACAAAGGAAGTTGAATTTCCTGCTCTCTTCAAGAAGCAACTGAATGTTCAAGGCTTTGAGCCCCAGAGAGATGCTAAGGATTCCATTAGCAACTATTTCATTTCTTTTCTTTTTGATAGCAGAGTTCCCATAGCTGCCTCAGGAGCAAGGGCATTTCAGACTGACTATTGTAATGTTACGGAGAGGAAATCTACACAGTCTGATGCGCTCTGTATGCTGATTTTCACACTTGATATCATGGGACTGGAGGAATTTAGAGAAAGGTCACCATTTTCAGCAACTTCTCTTGCGGAGAAATGGGAAGTTGCTCAAAGTATTGAACTCTGTCACACAAGTCATGAAGAAGCAACTGAGTTAAGTAGGGATCCAACTGTCCCTTTTGACACAGCCACTTTGGGATTTATACAGTTAGGCCACATTTTGCTCACAGGGCACCTGGAACTATGTGGCAACTCCACCCTCTAATATACTGAGCATCTTTGTCATATTCTCAGTACCACAATCTCCCTGTCCCAGAAAGGGCTGGTAATGCACCATGGCAATTTGTACATAATTTTTGAGATTTTCATTGCTATAGCAACTCAGTGTAGGCATTTAAACATAGCAACAGGCTTTTTATAGCACTTTCTTGGATGTCAGAATGGCATGTTGCTTTATTTTCTAAGCAGATGCTCAGAAGATAAGTATACAAGATGAATGTACAGTACCCACCTTCAAAATGAAGAAAAAACCTCCCAACTTCACAACCTCTGAATCATATAAGCAGACAGATAAGTGTAAGGCATATTGTGAGTTTAAAGGATTTTGTTCTGAGAAATCATATCACTAACTACTACCTGAGAACAAGATTAGGTGAAAAACTTTGTTGATTTGTGCCCATTTTGTAAAAAGTTGTGCGAGAAATTTACAAGGTCCTACTGTGAAGGGGAAAAAAACCCCCACAACTTTTCATCAACTCTGATCTTTACCTGTTAAACAAAAGAAAAAAGGGAAATTGTCTTCATATTAAGTGGAGCCAGATTCTCAGGAGGGATCAAAATTCACTGAGACGGACCCTTCGTTCATGCACATGGGCAAAGCTACGCACATTCCAAACACAGCACCAGTGATTTACAAGAAGTGAGAGTTTGACCTGCTATGTGGTTTAAAGAAATACAGTTCATCATTTTCATAATAAGAAAGGCTACTTTTCGCTGGTATAGAATTTTTCTCTGGGTCCTTTAAGTTCTGTATCATTTCTACAAGTGATCAGTGAAAAACACCACTTGGTGTTTAATGTAATTTCTGAACACATTCCTAGATAAGGAAATACCAAGCAGCAACAGGACAGATTTCCTGGGGATCTTTAGGTATTATTCACCTTTCTGTTATGATTATATTGCAGCTTTGTATAGAGTGGGATGGTTGATGTTTGCCATTTTACCAACATTTTAAGTCTGTTAAACAGGAAATGTCAAAGACTTAAAAAAATGAATCAAACAGGAAATGTCAAGAGCTTCTTATAAGGGTACAAGGTTGTTAATATTCCAGTAAGTCTATTCCATTAGCACACAATATAAGGGTTTTGGAAGGGACATTTTAATGCTTGTTTGATGCAGGAGAGATTTCAAACAGGTCCCAAAAGCTCAGCACACAGATAAAAATCGAGTTTTACATGTTGAGGTTTTAGAATATATCCCACAAATTCTTTCTCCCTCTTCGTCACAGATATTTTCACTTAAATCAGTGAACAGAGCAGTTTAAGTCTCCCAATCTGGCTTTAAGTATCTAAGCTACTTGGGAATTCTGATACATCTGCTTGGTTTTCTACAGTCTGCTCCACTGACTACTGCACTTACTAAAAACAGCTTTTAGAGCAATGCTGATAATTATACCTATCAAAGAATAGGAATGATAAGTTTATTAACTGCAACAGCCCTCATGGAAGTCAAGATGATAGGCACAACCATACTTGCATAGAGAACTAAGCACAAGATTTAGGTTTGCTTACAAGATTTTTCCAGTCTGAGATGATGTGCAGAACATGAACATGACTTAGCACCTCCTCCTGGGGCAAACTCCACCCTCCATTGCGACTAGACCCCTAATTGTATCGTGCTATTTTCATGAGCCCAGAGGTCAGTCACATTCGTTTGCTATTTAAAAAGAAAAATATGGGAAATTCAGTGGCCTAAATTGTGAAGCATATGTGCATTTTTATACATTGTTAAATTATTTCCCTTCCTCTCCACAAGCTCTCCTTCAACTTATGGTGAGACATTTTATTTTTAGTTTTTCTGTTCAGCAGTTAGAGCACAGTTCAGCACAACTTTGGAAGTTTTAACAGGAAATGTTAATTGACATATCATGCTTTATTATATTCTACTACCTGCACACATACACCTCCTTCTAAAAAGGCCTTTCCAGAGATATTTCAGAGAAACTGGGGGAACATTTGAAAATTAAATAGTGGATTTTTCTTTTCCAAAATTTCAGAAACAGATCTCATTCTATGGATCCTACCATTTGTTAGTGCATCCCTCTAAGTCCAAAACAAGATGGTCGAAAATGGACCCAGTGCTCCTACTCAAATTCTCCTAGATTTCAGACTCTTATTTCCTGCTAACTAACATAACCTTTACCTTTGTGGTATTCACCAAGAGCCTGATCTGGCACCACTGAAGTGAATGGAAACTTTGCTGATGATTTCAAAAGCAAAGGCTCAGAGCCAAATTTCCCATGTATAACTTCAGCGTTACAAAACACACTGCAGAATTATATAAACAGTAATAATTTTACTCTGAAGGCAAGCCCCTAGCCCAAAGCAATTGCTGTACTTGACCCAGCAGCACAGAATTTCTACCATGTATCCATTTCCAGTATGCAAAACCTTACAACTGGTAGGAAAAAAGGAAGTGCAACTCCTACATAAAATGCTTTTCCCCCCCACTGTTTGTTATATCAACTTTTCAACTTCTTTGCTTTTTACAGCAATTGCAGGAACTAGCCCAGTGGACCCCATTTCATAGCCATGAGATAGCAGCTCTGTTTGGACAATCAACAAGATAAGTGTATTTGCACATAAATTAGGGGGCAGCACAGTGATTCTAAAGTATAACTTTGTATCATGACAGAACACAACAGAATATGCTTTAGCATTAGTTGGGGGAAGAAACTTTCAGGTTTACATACACACTTTACATACGTTACCTGCCAAGTTTGCATGTTTCCCTCCATGCCCCTCTCATCCTCCCCCCTCCAAGCAATCTGTGTTAGCATAAAAAAAAAAATCTTATTCTACAGGCCTTACTTGTCCAAACCCACAGGTGATCATATTTACAACATTACAGGTCCCTGATGACTTGTGATACCTCAAGACTTTGGGTTTTGTACATTTTAAGGGCAGGTAAAAATTTTAGTAGATGGTAAGGTATTCTTGATTTCAGCTACTAGCTGGGGGTGGTGGTGGTCATTGTTGTTGGTTTTGTTGTTGTTTAAATCTTTCAGATACTTAATACATTTGGTAATTCCTATGTAAAATTGAATTTCTCAAATTATTTTCCAGATTGTAAAATTAACGATAGACACACCGAAATAAACAAAGTAAAGTAAAGAAAAAGCCTATTGCATCTACCTACTGAAGAGGATTAAATCCCGGGAGGTTGTTAGAGCCCAAGCTCTCCAACAAAACCTGAGGCTACAAGTCCACTCGCTCTAAGTATCAAATCCCTCTTTCCTTTTCAGAATTCTTAGAACCTACTTTCCAGGGAGGGAAACTGAGTTATTATTTCAAAGTGCTACCATAACTGTCACAGTCTTAGTTCTCCATAACATAACCACTACACGTGTACATAAGCAGTAATTCGTGTCTTGAGTCACTAGTTTATAAGCTTACAAAGATCCGATCCATCACCCACTCAGATTTCCTTTCTGTCAGTGATACTGAGATCCAAAACATCTCTTTGACCCACTTTTCAAAGGAAGTACAAGTGGAGAACACATCACAAGGAAATTCTTCTGCTTAGTTTACAGTAAGGCTTCAAGTTAGGACAGAAAAGAGATCTCTCTCTGCCCACAAATCCCTCAGATCTTTAAATAGCCCACAAACCTTGAAACAGCAAGCATTTTCTTTCCCCTTCCACTCACAAGCCATTTGATGTTTCTTTTTCCTGGACTTATACACTTCTCTAAGAACAGCAACTAGATGAGGCAAGAGAATTCCATGACATGTAAGGAACATACACATATGACCCTTGAAATGAGAAGCTTTCACATCTGCCTCTTCTCAGTACCAACTCCCTATACCTCTGTTGCCATACTCTGTCTTTCCAGCTTTTCAAAAAGTGATTTGACATATTATCATTAAAAGCTTCAGAAAGCAGATTGATCCAAAGGAGGATGGAAGAAGCTGGTGCTAAAGATTGGAACTATGAATCTGGCTGCTAGATAATTCTTAACTTCCACTGCTTTGGTCCCAGATAAATAGGACTATAGTTATTAAAACTGACTCAAACATATAAAAAGATAGAAGGTAGGGAGGTGTACAGGTTTCATGTCCACAGCCAATTTAAAGCTTAATCCAGAGAGATGTAAAATGGATGGATTTATGAGAGTTAAATACACTGATAATCCTAGGTACTTTATCATAGTGCTGATGTTAACACACAATTTTCACTATGTACAAATGAGCAACCTGTACTTTTTGTATTAAATTACACTAATTGTCATCATAACATCTTTACTGAAGAGAAATTTAAACATAGGCAATATATAATACATTCTAAGTTACAAAATAAAAAAGGATTGTATGGAATAAGAACAATAGTTGTTGAAATGTTACAAGATATCATATATTAAAAATATATACTTAGTTCAGACATGGAGGAGTTAGACACAGATTAGTTATTCCAGTCCATAAACAAAGGTAAAAATAACTTATTAAAACTTAAACGCCTTCTAAATACCCTCTGAAGTTGCACAGCCTTGCACAAGTTGAAGGGGTATATAAAATGTCACAAGTAAAGTAACATATGCAACACCAGCAAATCAGAACAAGGGCCTCTGGAGGCTAGAAAATACAAAAATATTAAAAAAGCAAGGACTCTCTAGTATTCAGCATTTAATATATTGGACTGTTTCTTAATTTTCACTGTTAGTTCTAATAAACTTAGATTTCTATGGGTTGTATCGTTAGATTATTAAGCTCCAAGTTTGGTATAATTGTTGATTTGGGATATAATTGTTGATTTAAAATATGAAGGTCAGCTAGGAGATCAACCTAAAAGTACTAAACTGTTCACTAATGGTAGTCCAGAGAAAAATAACAGGAAAATTACAAGTTTTGCAACCGGATCTGAAGTGTTCTAACAAGTAAGATTCATTTATCACATTCTCTTGAAGCTAGATGAAGTGAACTTTCGTTAGAGTATACACAACACCTACCATATAAAATATAAATGCAGTAACTGTTAGCACTTGCAGGAACACTGTCTATGCTCAGAACTCTAAATTCACCCAATCTTTGCATAGCATAAACTAAAAACTACTGTCTAATCACTTCAAAGATGGAAATTTGCTGCTGATTGCAGAGAATTTTTCACCAGATGAAACCATGCTATATATGACTTGAAAAATCAACTCACTAACACAAGTTGTTACTAATATGAGTTAGTAACAGAAACCCGAGTCTTCAATTTCAGCTATCATTTCCTTGTACTGACCTCATTCTTTCATGCTGTTTACATACTGCTGTCTGAAAAAAAAGAGCTTAACATACACATTAGTAAGACAAAAAAAAGTGTTTTAATCTGCCAAGAAAATAAAATACACTTCAGTGCAGAGTACCTACCAAACAGCACAGATAGAACTGAAGACTGAAATATCAGGAAATGTAAATATTGTGATTTTTCATACTAAAGCAATCATGCTTTAACATTTGAAGGTGTGGGGTTTTTTTTCTGTACAGCATTCCAATTAGACACAACTTCATGGTATTAATTTACCTCTAATAGGGTTAAAACCAAACACATACTGTATAAAGAAATGGCTCTGGAAATGTCTTTTTAAAAGACAGGTTCCAGACACAAGTAGGTAATCCATCAAAATGAACAACTCCAGCACTGTTAAAAGCAAGCATGTGGGAAGAGAAGTCATACAATTAAAAAAAAAGAAAAAAGAAATCTGTTAAATATCCGTTTCCCTATAACATGTATTGCTACTAACTAAGACTCTCTAACAGTTAGTACAATACAGATAACAGTATCTGTGAATCAGGTTGCCTTGAATTACTGACTACGTACCTTTATTAATCAGTCTCAGTATAATTAACAGAGCTTTTTCTTTTTCATTCTTGTATATTTCCAAACAGTACGTAAGAACTAGGTTTCGTTAACTACATCCACTTTTTAAGCAGCTAAAATTTGAAGAAGAGGTAGAATTTGAAGGGGGTGGGAGGGAAGAGGTAGAAAGAACCAACTACTCAGTATCACAACAACAAGGTACTGTACCTTTAAGGAGGAAATATGGTTCCGTTCTGTTTCCCAGCTGAAAAAGAGCTTATTCTTGGTTATAGAGATTACTTACCTAAAACTTCAGTTATTCCTCTTTTTCCCTTCAGGCCAGCCTCTCTTTCACTCTTGGGAGCTTTTACCATTTAAGGTCAATGTTACATCTGGCTCTAGTAACTAAAGCTGAAGCAATTTTTAACTCAGAGATCCAACAGGCTGTCTAACATTAGAATGAGAGTTTAAATTTAAAGTAACTCTTCAGAAAGCCTCTTTCTTGCCTCTGAGAGTTACAGAATAAAAGGCTTTCCTATTCTGGCATAAGTACTCCGAGTACAACGCGATGCAGACATCCCATTAGCATTCTTCAAGTTCACTGCATAGAAGGCTCTACTTACTCATTTCTGATTAAAATGGGCAAGTAGGAAGAACAGATGAAATAGTTTACATCACATTATGTTAACCCTTAGAATTTTTTACTGAAACAGCTGCTACTATTTGTCATTCCCTCCCCCCACTTTGCTTGGTCAGGAGTCTAAATTAGAGAGCCAATACAAGGCATGTGAACTTTTAAGAGAACATTGGCTTCAGTCCAGTCATGGGCTCTGCTCCCCACTTGCAGAATATGAATAATTCCCATTGAAGTCCACAGCAGTTGCTTGTATCCCATGAGAGAATGTAACTACAAACAGGGCATGAAGAGGGAGAATAAAACCCCACCATTTACCACACTATATCCAGGTACTTGCAGGAGAATCACATGCATGTGATTCAGAACTCAGCTCCGAAACAGACATAGATCTTACTCCAGCCCTTTAGCAAATTCAGATTATTTATTTATAAGTATTACAATCACATCCACAGATCCTAAGAGTTCTGCTCATGCCAGGTGCTGTAAAGTTGTTAAATGTAAGCAAGCCAAACCCTGTCCAAAAAAGCTTTCACAATTCAAGTAGAGACAAAAGAGCTGAGGATAGGAAATGTCAAAAAAATGCACCAGAATGTATGTAAAATTATTAGATAGTGAGTTTGGAGGAGACATATTAGGGCTGCTTTAAGAGAGTGGAGTAAACGATGATACTAAATTAACTTCCTTTTGATAATGGCTAATAAAAGCATCAAGGCAGAAACAGATCAGACAAAGGAAAGTAAGGATTTGATGATTTGACTTGGAAAGCACACTCCATAGGGGAGTGATGCATGGAAACATGAGGATGCTTGTAGGAGAAGTGGGCAAAGTTGAGTTGATTGCAACATAGCACAGGCCCTGTAATACAAGGAAATAAGAGGCTAGGCACCTCATTTATGCCATATCAGCCTTGAGCTTGTATGAGGAAGTCTATTATTCTACACTTAAGAGATCCTTTTTCCCCAAAATCAATATAGTAAAAAAAAGTTCTGAAAAACTTCTAACATTGGCATTTAAGCTTGATCCCAAGATAATGGGAGTAGGTAGGCATTTCAGAAACCATTTCAGGTTTTGATGCCCTTTGTCCACTTACAGTCCTTTGCACCATTACTGGCTCTCTGACAAGACATTTTAACATACCTCCTTTCATCTTCTTGAATTAATACTTTGTTACCCACAAATTTGAGTTTTGAAGTATTCTCTTGTGGCTCAGCATGGTTACAGTCTTTCATCTAGTTATCTGCCACTACAGAAGTCTTACTAGCATCTGTAATTCATCATTTTTCAGTTTTATTTTCTCAGAATTTCTAAGCCACAAGTGCCAAATATTTTATTTGTCTGCCATCGAAGTTGTGTTTCTCTTAAATCTGCATATGCATCCCTTTCATAGCAAAGACTGCTTTGAACCCAGTTTGAGCAAGAACAAGTTGCTTACTGCCTTTTAGCACTACCATCCTCTGGGAAATAAAACTTTTCGATTAAGTTGCTTGTTCATTGGTCTAGCATTCTATAATCACTGTTGGCCAACTTTAGCCAAAATTTGTTTAAGTAATGGAGGTCTCAAAATATTTTCAAGTTCCTAGAAACTTCATGAAGTCAGTAGCCTGTAAAGGAGATTTAAGCTACTGCCCTTGCTATGGGAGAAACTTCTAGCAACAGAGTTTCAGTTCTCTTTTGTTTCATCCATTCACGTGCACCACACAAACAGGACCCCTGCTGTTTAGGCAGTATTTAGGGGACACAAGGACCCTGCAGGTACTCATAAGAAGTGGAAAACAATGCTTCCATCAGTCTTCAGCTCCTGAAACTGCTTGTATATTTTTATGTCCTATAGCATGCTCAATGCTTTGGCAGGTGCTTTGCCCAGAGATTTGTTTAACATGAATAATCTCTGGCCAAATGCAAGTGAAACTTGCTAGCTAAAACCTAAGTTTTTGAATGAGGGAATCCTAGCATCTAAAAATTAGTTATTTTAACTAGATTGTTAACGTTGTATAAAGAAAGCATAGTAACATGTACCATGCAAGAAACACTTTTCGTAGGGCTTTTTTGTTTGTTTGCTTTGGTTTTGTTTTTTAAGATCTGGTGATACCAGCTTCTTTTAAAACATTTCTAATACAGACGGCTGGCCATATACAGTAGCAGCAAACTCTCCCCCCCTTTCTCACATAACCCAACTTATTTAAGTTCCTGGTATTATGGTAGTGTATAGCATAAAATTATTCTCTTATAAATATTCTGAAGTACCTCAGAGTAGCTAGATGTAGTCCTCTGGGGGATACATATGGCCTGGCAGTGGTATGTATGTGCCCCTCACCAGTTAACTTCCTGTTTTCTTCATTTTCACAGCTCTGACTTATGAAAGAAGTAGTGCAGTATGTATCAATGCTAAGTTTCATGAGTTAGGCTCCCTAAGTTTAAAGATTTTTACTTATGCCTTTGAAGAGACAAACACAAGCACTGAAATCCTGGTCATACTGAAATAATTGAGTTCTGCCTCTAGGGCTGAAGTATAAGTAAGACTTCATGCAGGATCTTCATTTTTGGGGCACAACAATTTTCAAGTGCTAACTTCGTTTGAGCAACAGCAGACAAGTGATCTTGCTACACTCTTTTTTTCTAGTTTTGGCTTTAATTGGGCAGTCTGGAAGATAAGAACTTTAACTCAAAAGGCTTATTTGGGTAGGAATAGTTGTAGGTGCCTTCATTTGAGCTTTTGATGGGCTCAGAATAAAGCCGTACATTCTCTACCACATGTATAGAGTAATGCCTAGAAAAGAATTATATAAAAGAGAATTTCCGTATTATTTTGAAGAATTTATGCTTCAGGACTTTAAAATACATTGTATTAGAAATGTTGCTTATTATCCTTTCTGCCCATACATAATCATCATCCCTGATAAAAAAGAAGCATGTTATAGCTGACAAAGTTTAAGTGGCAAGACATTATTATATTCTCTTATTCTTTATTCAGTGATTAAAGTATAAAGATTATTAATCAGGCAAGCTAAAAGTCTGCAGAAGTGATAATATTTGCCCTTAAAACTGGAGTTCTATAACATAATTTTTCATATTTCACTTTAAAAACATCCCGAAAGTTTTTATCAGTTAAGACTTTTTGTCCTACCACATCTAGAATGCATTCCTGTCACTCTCAGGTCCACCTCACAAATGCCAATGAGCATTGACAATTTTGTTTATTGAATCAATTGTATTAGCCATCCTCGTCATCTTATTTCTCCCCAACTGTATGGAAAAACTACTTAACTGAGTCTCAAGTTTATGCCCAAGACTTCCTGTGTGCCTTCATTTTCTTGCACAGCATTTTTTTGCTCATTTAAATATTTAATCTGACATCAGATTTGTGTTTTCTGTGGGTTTTCTGGCTTGTATGTTGCTACCACTACAGTGCGCACAAAAGTCATTTTATCATTCATGCTGGCATCCATTATGCAGATCTCATTTATGTATACAACTCTAATACTGTGTGGCAGTCTTATCTGCCAGCTTCATCCAGACAGGAGAAAAAAACAAGACAAGAACCGGTCTGGTAAGTAAATCCATTACAAAAAAAAAAATATACAAGGCAAAACATGCAATAAACTTTCTACATCTGGGACTCGCTCATTCTGCTGAATACTAAATCCCAATTGGAATCTAGAATACTTGAACTAAAATGTATGTTGGTTCAACAGGATGGTATTAGTCAACATTCACTCTGCCAGTCAGCTGAGCAGCTATAATAGAATATTTATGAAAAATGTAACAAAACTTTATGATACTTTTAATGATGTTTATGCAGCAACTTTTCTAGATGAGTCTTCAGAAAGACAGGTGTTTTGCTTCCAACTTTCTACAGCAAAAGAGGAGCACTTCATATGAATCAGAAACATTAAGTTAAAAGAATATGCAACTGCAGAATAAAATAAGAGCCTGCAGAACAAGATAAGGAGACATATGCTAGAGCCCAGTCATTTTAAAGAAAACATTTATATTGACAACAAAGTAAATAAAGTTTGCTTTGAGGTCATACAGATGATCCTGTAAACTAGTCCATGTTATGTGGAAAGATTTAAGACTTAGAGAGAAGTACTCAAAGTGCTCACAAAAAACCTACTAATTAAGCCATAATGAGTCTTTTTATTTATAAAGCTAACATTTTTCTCAGTCTCAAAATAGCCAGCTAATAATCTCTATATGAGAAACAGACAGAGTCCAAGAAACAGAATGTCAATCTGTTTACTAGCATTCATTGCCAGAGAATCAATAAAATGATCCAAACTGACAAACACAGTTTAAAGGGCCAAGTCTTTCTGGACAAATGTTACACAAAGCATTTACAGAAACCGTTATATTTTCATTTCCCATATTCATGTCCTGTTTTTTTTTCCTGCTCCCTTTAAGAAAGTGGTTTTAAAAGTGAAGTTCCAATAAAAGCACCATATTAAGACATTTATAATAGTTTACAAGGAAAGCAAAACAGTATCAGAAATCCAAACCTTTGTGGGCAAGCAAGTTATTCTGTTTCCATGTCCTTAAAATCTAGCCTACCAAGAAGCTAAATATATCGAATACTTTTTAGCACACACAGAGTCTATCCACAGAGAACACCTCCCATTAGAGCTCATTTTCTATTTTAATGGGGGGGGGGGGGGGAAAGAGGAGGGATGAAGTTTTACATTTACTTTTCTGGGGATCTTTTTAGAAACCTGAAGAGGTTAATACTCACTATGACTAAGCTCCATCTTACCTTGTCTGTGAGAAGTTAGGCAGAAGTGAAGAATTAGGAGAAAAAGAATCCAAAGGATGACAGGCTTCTCCTTCCACGCGGATGTATGTACATATAATAGCATACTACTATATACTCTAAAGTACAAGTAAAGGAGACTAGTACTGCACACTGATCTAGGCCAAAATAGTAAAGTTATACTTCTTCCTGAATTCAGTATTCATATTGATGTTTGGATTTCCTACCCTATTCCAGTCCAAGAAAAGGGAAATTAAAACATTGCAAGAAGATATTTTAATCCATAGAAAGAAAAGCATGACTTTGCTTTTTCTTAGGAAAAGGATGCAAGACAGACATTTACAGACATTTTTTAGGCTTTAAGCTGACGTTTCCTTGTTGAATTAATCCTAAATAATAATTCTTAATCACATGTGAAACTTGATATCAGCATATATCCTACACATTGATCTAGGATACTTGCAGACTCAATTAACAGCCCTAGGTTTTAAGAATTAGTTGCAGGGTGAATAGTACATTTACCACATGGTAAAAATAAACTTATCAGGAAGTAATGTGGGAAGCTTTTATCAGGGACACAGTAACTGATCTCCATTCCTACAGCAGAAAGTGAAAATAAGTACAAACCCTGACCAAAGACTGATTTTGGTTAATACTTGTTTTCAATGCTGAAGTTTTACTCTTTGTCATTTATTCTAAAATTTCCACGCAGCTTGTGGAAAAAAAAAAATTATAGAAAACTTACTCCACCTCTACCAGTAGAATTCTAGAGAAAAAAAAAACTTTGTTAACTCACATTTTTCTTGATTGGATAACTGCTGCTGCCAGACTGTTGCAAGGTTCATTGGATGGTTCATGTCTTTGTACTTTTCATTAGAGAAGTTTAATGTAGTGCACTTAAAAAAAACAATAAAGAAAATAGTATCAATAGAATGTCTATAGATAAAATTGTCTGTCACTTTCCATTGTAACACTGCAATTTTGCAGTTTCAGTTATTTGACATATGACAAAATTGTGATCATTTGGGTTAAAGTGATTGGCTTCAAAACACTGATTTTCAGCCAGCATGGTTCAACTATTTCCCCAAAATAAGGTAAAATTTATTATATATGCTGAATATATATGAGAACATTTTTTGAGAATTTTAAAGAAGCTACTTGATGTTTTGCAGAAAGGGGATTCAATCTGTGGATGCAACCACGACTTTTGCTTGTCCCTTTGGAATTATCCAATTTTTTAAATTTCCTTTTTAAGTCTCAAACAACACATTTCTACTAGGCACATGCTAAGAGTTAGGCAGTTTCAGAATACAACATTAATCGATTGTGCATATTCAGCATCACCATATGTATATGTACATTGCTAAAATTTGTCTGCCTCAAAGAAGCATTGCAAGGAAAAAGCTGGGATTAACAGAATCATTTATTCTACTTTTTCCTAGCTTCACACAGAAGTAGCTGTTGGGCATAGGACTGGTGCCTCATTCTTTGCCAACGTTTAAAAGGATGCATTTCCAGTGAGAATTTTTGCCAGATCACCCTTAAAGCACACTGCATTTGTCATGCCTCCAGAACTGCCTAAATCACAGTTTTATAACTTGTTGCAAAGACATACCACTACCAACATCAGACTCTAAAATACCTTTTCTCTGCCTGCTCCTTTCCACACACCCCTTTCCATCCTTCCCTCTGATCTAGATTGTATCTTTTTCACCTTAAATCTAAAACTTAATACCCCCTCTCTACATTTCTTGCTATACTTCAGTCTGATCATAATTTTCTGGTGGGTGTTTCCTAATGGGCAACCAGGTGACCTATTTTTCTGTACATTCTCTTCCTAGGATTCTCTTCAAGGTGAATGTCCTAGTTTTAAAAGACAAGTGTTTTTGTTCAAAAACACCAGCAAAATCAGGGGGGGGTTGTTTTAGTTAGGAGGAAGATTTTCTATTTTTCATAGACATATTCATCATACACAGAATTATAAAAAAATAAATGTTTATCTATTCTTTTAAAAGAAATGTTAAGCCTCTAACAGCAGTCTTGTATGAAGAAAATTAACACCAAAAAATCTGATAAGCAGATACCCTAACCTATATTTAAATATATATATTAAAAAAAACACCACCAAAAAAACCAATGTGATCTTATGATATACTGAACTTTCACAAAACAAGAGACTGACACGCTTTTACTAGGAAATGCATATTCAGAGTTGGATCATCTCATACTGCAATAAGGCAATGAAACAATTCATCAGTGGTGTGTTTTAATCACCAGAGCAAGTGACTCCACTTTTTGAGATACTGTTTGCTTTACTTAAAGCATAAAATCTCCATCCACAACTGCTTCAGACCTTTCTTTTACCTATCATCCTATAACAGGAAGAAAAAAAATCCCAGACAAACCCAAAACAACTCCAATATTATTTAGAGATACCTACGTAAAGAAAGGGAATATACTAATAATAGGGGATATGTCAGAATCCAGTAACTTTGGTGAGATATGATCCTAGAACTTAGAGAGTTTAATTAAATATTAAGTGTATTGATTAGCCTTGAGTCTAGCCATTTTATATTCTGACGCTGCCATTGTAGTAAAGTTTAGTAAGAAAAAACTACCAGTGTGATACGTAACTGTGCCAACAAGTACACCCATGTATATAAATTAAGGATGGGTGTTGTATCTGGGAGTATCATAGTGCCATGCTTTGAAGTGAATGTTGTAGCATAAGGTACCAATATTAATAGGTGCACAGTACTCCTGCAGGTCCCAGGCTGGTAGCAAGCTCACATTACCTCCTTCTCCCTCCAGTAGGGTTGTAACAGAGTGGAAACAGCTTTTCTATTTTTATAATAGAGATCAAGCAGGGCAGGTTGAAAGCCACTCCACTTTTTACCTCCTATCCCACAGATGTTCATCAGAACATCTGGGCTTTTACCAGAAAGATGAGAACAGCTGGCAGCAGCTTGGCATCTGAAGCCCCCTTCTTCCACCCTGAATGGGATTCAAACACAAGCATGTGCTCAAATCCCCTAAACAGGGCACTATAAGGAACATAAACACAGCATGGACAAAAACATGCTCCAATCCTCCACCCAGTGATGGAGATGATGGTGGCACAGGCTTTGACAGATTAATGTTTTCCCTAGAACAAGCTGCATAGCTTTTACCAGGGGAAGGAAGAAAACTATTCAGTATTGCTTCATCATTCTCTTTTGACTGACAGCATTAGTTGTATTTGCAGAGGATTGCTTCAGTTAGGAAAAATGACTATCAGCATTCCTTTTCCCTGGAAATGCTCCCACTGTTTCCTGAGTTAATCACACATTGCTTCACAGTGTTTTAGGTGCTGTCTCTGATTTCCAGAAAAGCCATGTACCTGTCCTAAGTGCCTGCATCATTCTCAAAAGCAGTTTGTCAATCAAAGCTTATGACTCCCCTTCCTCCCTGACTGTGAGCTGCAAAGCATTTCTGGTTTCCCTTCCCTCTGAAGTCTGGCTACTGTACAATACAAGTCAATTACATGTTCTTTGTGGGAAGAGCTGGAGAATAAAAGGCAGCTGCAGGCAGACAAATAAACCAAGGAGGGGTATCAGTTGTAAAGTAGCTAATTCCACAGCAAAAGTGCCGGGCTGTATGACATTATGAGAAAGACAAATTATATAGCTGTAGAATTATAGCATTCCAGGCAGCCTGAGATTTAAATGCAACTCGCCCTTCTCCAAGCTGTTGCTCCAGGCTATGCAAATGTACTTATAACTTCACTTACTTGACATACATTTTTTCCCCTCTCAATTGTAAGTTAAGATGACATTTGTCTTTTGAAACAATACAGAGTTTGAAAAATAGTTATTTCCTCAAGAATACTCTACTTGACAATTTTCATCCCTCTTTGTGCATTGAAACCCGTATTTCTTTTGAACAGTTTTATTAATACTAGAAGGTATTTAACTGTGGGATAAAGGAACTTGCTCAAGACGCCAAGAAAAATATTTTTTCTTGGTTGATTCCTCAATATAAATACAATAAAGTAACCCTTATTCTTGTCCTCATCCTCAGAACCCACATGGTGGTCTTTCATACCAGAATCAGTTATGCCAGATACTAGTTATGCCACAAATGGAAAGTTTCTGCACTGCAGTATTTTTAAAATTGCTTTAACAGTATGATGACACTTTCTTGGTATCACAATCCTTTTTTTTTTTTATTGTCATTAAAATATTCCAGCAATACAACCTACGTTTATGCAGCTACAGACTGTAATTTGCATATGAATACTTACATGGACAACTATGTCTTTAAAAATGTATGTAAAACACTTTTTACACTCAGTTACAAGCATGAAATACCACAAACCAAAGGCATTTACCTAAAAATATGCTCCTTTATAAAAGTCACTTTAAACAATTAAGTATAGTAGCCCATGAAGAAAATATAGTATATCCTTTAATATTTTCAGATGGGTTGGTGAGGAGAGGTAGTAAATCATAAACTAGAAAAAGGAAAATAAAGAAAGCCCCAAACCCTTTGTTTACCTGATTCACAAACATGAATCCTAATTTCTTACTGAAAAAAGCCAAGGAAAATAACTAATGCACAGAGGTAAAAACCTGCTGATTTTTTGTTAAAAATAGCCACTAAAAGTTAACATTCCCTTCTTTTGAAATCTTAGTCCTCTTGGAAAACTATGCAGTTGCAGTTTTGACAGGAAGCAATTATCATTTTAGAAGAATACAAGACAATTAAATCAATGGTATTATTAGGCACAAAAGTGTGTGTGTGTGTGTGTGTGTCCCCAACAAAACAGGGCTTGGGTGAAGAAAAGCATGCTAAATATGCTTTACCTACCTACCTTTTTGACTATAGGGACAGCTGCTGTTTATAGACCTGAACTACTGATTTCTGCAAGGCAAAGTTTAGTCCAGAGGACAACAACAAAAAGCACGTTGAACAGGCACATTAAAGTACTGGGCTTCAAAGTGCTCTTTGTTCACTCTAGTATTTGATCCCTCTTTGGAGAAATGCATGGTTGGCTAATACTTTCTGATTATATGATCTTTACATTTCCACTACTTAGACTTATTTGTTTCTTTTCATGTTTTAGTCTCAAATGGCTGCTAGTCCTTGTATTCTTGAATCTATGCTAGATTCTTGTATTTTCTTAACTCCTCAAAGTCTGACCACATCAAAATGTGTATTGGTATTTCACACAGCTATCACTTTTCTACTTTGTTTGCAGAAGAAAAATGGAATGCTGTATCTGGCAAATAAGTTTTTCCAAATTGATTCAAATGTATTTCTATTTTGACAAAATTTTATAGCCCAAAATATAAAAAAAAATCCTTTAACTCAGATTTCTCTTTTCACATGCCGTTTCTTACAGTGACTGAATTTACATCCAACCGAAATAAAGCTCTGAAAACCTTCAGTAAAAAGCAAACAATTGAGAAAGAACAGCATGAATTGGGTGCTATTCAGTCAATAGGACAGTGAGGTGCAGACAAGCTATTTCAGCTACAGAAGAAAATACGCACAATTATTTGATATCAGGCAATTATACATATAAAAAGTTAAGGTGTAAAATCTCATATGATCAGCTTGCCGTCTTAAAAAATAAGAATTGAAATCTTAAATGAGCATGTACAAATACCATGCAATTTTACAAGCTACAGAAATCAGAAAACATATATAGCTAAGTCAATGCTCTGCATAACTCCATTCTTTTCCTTTGGTAAGGATACATTAGATAGAGCTAGATATAGCTATATAAATAGAGTCTAAAAGTACCCTGGACTTCTGTAGAAGCTTCAGTAGAATTGGATCAGCTTGAATTTCATAGGGATTCATTCAGATCTGGAACAAAAAAAAAATCTTATATGTTCTGAAATGAAAACCAAAATACCCAGTTACAACTCTATTATATAGGCAACAGAAAGAAATAGGAGGGGCTGGAGTTCAGCCCCTACCTGGGCTCTGCTCTTCTGCAGTTACACATTGTCATCCTAGATTAACCAACAATAACAACCAAAACAAACAAAAAACCCTAAACACACCTAGGAGCTTTTTTTTTTTTTCTTTAAGTACAACTACTGAACAACAGGTTCTTATCTGTACAGTCTGGAGAAAATTCCTCTCAAATCCAAATTTGGCAGCCAGCTTAAACTTTGTAGAGTGACCATAACTAATAATCTATACAAATTATAATCCATTCTATCACTAGATGACCAAACTATCCCTCCCATACTTCTTATTTTAAACTATCTATACAAAGCCTGCCTTTACTTCCAGGGAGAAAGAAGCCACCATCAAATAGAAGAGGCAACAAACAGAAGATGTTTACACAAGTGGTTCGGCGATTAATCTGTTAAACCACCTGACATCAGGAGGGGACAACATAAAGTGTGCAAAAGTCATACACGCATACTATTAGTGATTTGATTTCTACATATAAAATTCTATTAACATTCCTTTGATTTGCAGCAATAAGCCCTCTCTACCAATAGGAACACAAATTGGAGCGATGTGTAATTGTTCTTGCATCATGGATTGGATAAAAGGTAATAAATTAATGACAAGCAAAAAAGGCTGCTTAGAAAGTCTTTTTAAGCCTTTCTGCTACATTTTTTACCACAGACCATATGTACACATGCAAATTAAGTGGAATTCAACAGAACATATGTAATGATTTGAGGAAATGTTATATGTATCAATGAGGAATAATAGATCGTACAGTATTATCATTATGAAAATTGCTGTATCCATAGAACAAGTTTATTTCTGTGCGTATATATTCACCAAGCTAGGAACAATGGAAAAGGCTGAAATTTCTCCACTGCTCTGACTAAAAAAAGTAGAATGTTAAGGATATTGGCTAGAGTTAGAAAGAGCTACCACTTTATCCTTCTCAGGGATGGGGTTTGGGAGTCACCCTTCCTTAAACAAGAAAGAAAAAAAAAAAAGAAAAAAGAAAGAGGAGTCTCTCAGGAAGAAGTCATGCACTAAGTCCACAGAAACAAAGAAGAGACTACTATAATCTTCACAAAGCTGGGAAAAAGACAGACAAAGACAATAAGAAACAGGCAAGACAAGTAGCAAAAACCTAATCAGGATAAAAATGCACCAAGTTGGACAAACTTCATGGTTTAGAAGACAATAATGATGAGAGATCCTGGACATGTTTCATCCCCCAGAATGTTTCGGGCAGATGACAGAAGACAAAGGCAAAGGAAGATTTATTTCTTTTTGTTGAAACTGGGTATTTTTCACGCCATTAAATAAAGCATCATGTTGTTTTAGGACTCCCTCAAAACTATTGTTTCTTGTATTGCTTCTATCATTTTTGGAAGAGTTGAACTATAGACCCTAAGCAACATATCTATGGAGTAATGTGAGGAATCTGTTAGTCAATTACTTGCCCTCAGAGACAAACAAGATAGAAAACCAAACATTCAGGATGTTTCCAAAACAGCTGGGATTTAGACTCCTACTACTGTGAAGCAGCAGCAGAGGAAAAATGCCAGAGCCAAAGGAGGAAAGCGTCAGTGCATACCGAGATCCTTGGAAGCTTACTGCATGCAAGCCCTGCCTGTGGGCTCAGTACAGAAGTCTAACAAAAGCCTGAACAAGAAAGGTATGACCACATTTGTGGCACAATTTGAGAGCAGATCATATGTTTAAAGCCTTATAAGCAGTAAGTCATGAGGCACCTCATCCAAGTATCTACTGTTTGCTAAAACATGCAGTGAATTCCAGTTTATTTCTCAGGTTTTCCCAGAATGAAAAAGAGATAAGTTTCAGCATGATTAAAACCAAACTACACTTGCACTATAGAAAAACAAAATGATTCACTTGTCAGAACAGTGCCACGTAAACAGAAGAAAATACTTCATAAAATAGAAGTGCTACTTGAAAAGTTCCAGGATTTCCTCAAATAAAGCTTAAGATTATTTCCCTTGTAAGAGTGACTTAACAGTTACTTTCCATTTTACTATCCACTTTTTAAACACTTAGGTCAGAAGAATTATATTTTGTCCAAAGGCATCTTTATTTTTCTGTATCAGGTCTGGTTACTAGAGATGACCTCATGCCCCTTTTTAGTATGGTAATATTGCCTTGCCTTTTGTGTACACCTTAATTTGCTTGTACATTTTGGTAACACGTTATGACAGGTAAATTTTGTTATGCAATGGGTGACTGGGTCTCCACCCACCTGCAGAGAAATCAATTGTAAGAATTTACTCATAGTTTTCATGTTCTATCCCTCTACTTAGCTAGATCAACCTATAATCCAGTGGATTTCATATGCTGTGTTCTTAAGAGGAAGTAGTCTAACATTTTGTTGTTGACACTGTTTCTATAAATTAAGAAAGATGTGGTACAACAGGTACATTTTCAAAGTACATTGCTAAACAGCTTCTTAAAAGTGAGTGGCATAAAAACTTCTTCAGCAAAACTTAATCAGAACCTCTCAGGAAACTGGTAGCTGTCACCCATGCTGTCTCTACGGCAGAAGCTGGCTACAAGGATAGTTGCTGTCTCTACGGCAGAAGCTGGCTACAAGGATAGTTGCTATTTCTTCACTATCCATACAGTAAAGTGGTTTTATGAAAAACCTCATCCCATCTTGCTGCTACTGGGAATGACAAAACATACTCCAGCACATGGATGTCCCAGTGTTGTTGGAGAGGCCAACATGAGACAGGAAAAAACTACCCATTTACAAATTACAGCGGAGACAGAAATGTGAAATATTGATAAATACATGTAAATATGTACACAAATACACAGGAAAAATTCACCTGCATGTAGAGTACTGTACATGTGGGGGGAAAAAGATAAGAAAGCACAGGATTGGAAAGACTGAAATATATAAAGGATCAGAGCTGTCAAGCAATAATTTCAGAGAATGCAAAGCTTGTGCGTTTGCAGCAGAATGGCAATCCCTCCATACAGCCAATAGTAAAATTTACATACATTTTTGCATTTACATTTGATTTTTGAGCTTGAGATTATTTTAAATAAAGTTGGATAGTTTCTCCCCAAAGTCCAAAAATTATGGTTTTTTCTTTTTTTTGGTTGGTTGGTTTGGTTTTGGGGTGGGGTTTTGTGTTTTTCTGGTTTGTTTTTTTTTTTCAAGTTGCATGATTTTGAAGCTAATTCCCCTCCTTTTCCCTCTCTTCCTTTAATTGCTTTTTAAATTAATAAATTTAATTTTCTCTGCTATCTTTAGTAACCTTCTCATTTGCCTAGTAAAAATTTCACCTCCATCTTCTTCCCCAGGCCTTAGTTCCCACAACACTTTTCACAAAAAAATTTCTGCCAGCAGAGTTGTGGGTCTTTGTGCTGACCCATACACTGGATGGGACAGGACTCCCATAGATCAAAGGTAAATCCTTGTGACATGCTGTAAAACTAAGATAAATTGTGGATGCTTATTACAAATTACTTTTTCCTGATGCTTTCTAATAATTAAACACATTTTCTGATCACTGGCATTAACTTAGAAGGCTTCATTTTGCTGTTGTCTGCCACCCTGTTCTCTTTCAAAGGTGGATTAACCAAGTTCAACACAGCAGTTGGTAGCCTGGGTGAAAAATTTAATTTGCCTTAACGTGTCTTAAAACCTACCACCTTGCTTCTTGACACTATCTCTATTCCAGATTGCAAGATTCCTTTTTGTTCTTCATGCAACTTCAGACTTGGACCAGTACTTTTTGGTGTGCTAAAGATGCAGCAAACTATACAATCCCCTGACATCACTTTGCTATCCCAGGCTTTCAATAGGAAGCTGCAAATCCTTCACCAATATAGAGAAACATCCACAGAAAGCCCCCAAAACAAAACCCCTGTTTTCTAAATACTGCTTTTAAGATACAGAATTTTTGGTGCTGCTAAAATACAAATGTATACATACAAGCATGTGTCAAGCACCTTAGCTATAAAATGAGCTCTTTAATTTCATAATTTTGTTAAAAGAATATTATTTTAAAAAAACGTTTAACATGACCAGAGGAAAAGCCTTATGCTAATAAGATGTTATTTGTTAGCTAAATCACAGGAACTTCAGGACAATTCTTCTGACTGTTAGACGAATTTAACTCTTGCAAGGAACAGGAACAAGGAATGGGGAAAGAAGGGTTGTTTGTGTATGCATGGGAGAATAAGATGCAGTATTGCAAAGATGTTAAGCAGGCATCGCTCCCAGGAAAGGACCTGAAGCTATTAAAAATCCTGACCACAAATTAACATATTTAAAAAACAGGATTAGGTTTTACTGATGAAACATTTAAAGAAAAAAGAAACCAAAACCCCTTCAGCAACATGAGAATTAATTATTAACCAGAAGAGGAAAAATCTAAAAATCAGTGAAGTCAGATCCAAATACGTAGCCCCTAAACCAAACTGCTGAAAGACAGTTCAACATTTTCTATCCTGAAAATACATTTTATGCTCTTTTTTTAATCATTCAGAGATTAAAGAGAACCACACATGCTTTACATTCAAATAACCTATATATTGCAAATATGCAAATTTAAGAAAGGGAAGGAAGAAATAAATTAAAAACATTCTTTTTAATGCCTACTAGCTTTTGAACACGTGCTGTCCTATCTGCAACAGGATAACTGCATGTTTGTCCTGCAGGAGTAACTTTATTCTTTTCCCCGTGAACTCAATGTCATTAACTGACTTTAAAAGAAAGAAGTCCTCTTCTGAACGTGTACAGTCCTAACACTCTAGGCCAAATATAGCTAAGCCAACTTTAAATGAGATATTGAAGACAGTCCGGGCATTGCGATAACTTAATTAGCTTTGTGCTGCCATTGCCGGGCTAGTACTTAAACTAGCTCCTTTGTGCTGCCTTAGTACTAGTATGTCACACTCAAGCCTACAGTGCACAGGGGCCACAGTTTTATAAATTCTTGCAAGGCAAGTCATCTGAAGCAGCAGCCTGAATTATCCTACTTCAGTTTAGCCCTTGTATAATCCTGTATTAGTCTATAAAACTCTGAGATTGGGTGAAGCTGTATGCTCAGTTAATGATCTGAACATGTTGATTTATACAAGTATAAAACCAGAAATGAAATGAAAACGTCTGTCTTGAATTTAATCTCTTACCTTGCTGAGGTCTCTCGTTTCTTTCATCTACGATGGATTCTTCACATACAGAATAACTCCTCTGTTCACTTTAAGAAGCAGAGATAACGTAACACTTCAAGTATACAGATGACTATTAAACAGTACTTTTGAACTGCATGAGAAACACTCAAATAGGAAAACTTTGCAAAAATGTTGTTATCCTTATACTCTGTACAAGCAAGAATATAGCATCTACATTTGTCTTCTATATAACTCAGGCAACAATATCCTGGCAACCACATTTTAATGGAACAAATCCAGGTAATTAAAATGACTAGATCTAGCATCCATCTCTTTTTATCATCCCATTTGATAGGCCAGATTTATTTATTTGGGAAGTGATGGTCAAAAATCTGCTACATACAGTTAAGTAAGATGTTATCTGTCCCTGAGCAAATGGGGCCTTTAATTTTGTTTGTGATTGTCCATTTAACTGTCTCTTTCACAGCACTATCTTTCTGAGAACTTCAAAAATGAACTTTACTGTTTAGTACATGTTATACTTTTTAGACATATGCATAGTTTGGTGGATTTCATTAATACTTTACTAATAATCCTGTCAAGCTTTATATTTTATGTATGAAGGCTAAAAGGATTACATTCACTGCACCAATAAACTACTTGATGCATTAACATTGTGTATCATGTCCACTCACTCCAACATTTTACTAGATGCCTAAAACTGTTAGTCTTGGTTTCCACACCTCTGCAACTGCACAGCTGAATCCCACTTTGGAAGCCAAACTTCTACTAAATCAAACTATGGAACATGAGCTCAATAATAAAGAGCTTTTGGATTCACTTTCTTTCAGTGGTCATGTGAGCAACTGCTATGGCCTCTGTCTTGACATCTGGAGACTTCAGCAGCCACACTGTTTCTCTGAAAAGGAAAGTGAGATGAGAAGCAACTCTGCAGCAAAATACAAATGAATGACTGTTGATCAAGTTCATACCACTCTTGATCAAAACAGACCTCAAACTGACAGTGTTGTACAAAGTAAAAAATTGATCTTGCATTTTTGTTTTTGGACGCATAAATTTAACTATGGGGATGTATTTTATCTAGATATCTACATTCAAACGCATTATCTATAGGATTCAGTTCTCAACATTAGATACCATGCTATGACCTCACTGTCCTGAAAGAAACACTAGAATAGACGCTAATAGACAGGCTTTATGGTGACAGTACCTTCATAAGCAGGCAGGCACAACAGAGCTGATAAAGCATTTATGTAGGTTATGTTTCCTTGCACCTTATCACACACACTCATCCCCCAACCCCCATAATCTAACCTGTTACAACTACCTCACTCTTCCTAAGAAGTAGGAACTTCATTAATGGAGAGGAAATTTCTGTTCTCACTTTTTATATCTAATGTTGCTGATACTTCCACAATGACCCATTTTAGCAAAGTCAAACACCCTAGTGAATCTCATGTGGAAGTAAGGGGAGGAAAAAAGAAACTAACCCTCTTTCAAGAAGGCTGACTCATCATTCCCTTTTTCAAGCTTACCTTCACAGCCCTAACTATCACATTAAAATAGGTTTAAATGCACAATGTGAAGCAGAATGAATTCCCTTGATTATATTTTGCCTGGTTAAGCGACTAGCCTAAAACAACAGGTCATAAGTATGAATAAATTGGTTTTGAATTATGTACAAACCATAGCCCTGCAAATAGATGCAGATGCACAGTGCCAGTTTTTCTTATGGAATCACAGACAAAACACAGCTTTGGAACAGTCTGTCCACATCTGTCTGCACCATTATTCTTTTTCTTCTCAAAATTTACCTTGCAGTTTACCTTGCCAATAAAGCAAAAATATTTTTCCCCATTTGATTACATCCTCAATCACTAACCAGCTCACATTCTACCACCCAGGTACTGTGCTGAAAAATTAAGATACGAGATTGGGAAAACCTGATAGCATTTTTCAAACTTATAGCAAAAGAGGAAAACACACACATACACAACATCCCCTGCCACCCAAGTGGACAAAACACAACATGCCAACAGGAACAAAATACATTGCTGTCAGCTTCTTCACAGAGGATGCCCTTCTAATGTTTGAAAAGGGCAAGAATATTTTCATTAGTAATCATGAAATAGAGCAGCTTTTCCTGTAGATTCAGAACAAATAGCTCACACTTCCCCCATTTCATCTCTGTAACTACAAAGATTCCTTGAAATGGCTGGGGATCTCTCATCTGAAGAGACTACAATGGCCTAGCAAGAAGGAATAGATAGGAGTTAAAGGATTCCTTTTATACTTTCACAAGGCTACTTTTTTTAGCTGTTAAAGTACCTTAAGATTTTATTCTTTTCAATAATTTTTTTTTTAAATTTGATCTATTGGTCTCATTTCTTCACAGAAACTCTGGTGTTTTGAAAGTTACTGTCAGTTGTTCTGCAGTGTACAAGCAATTCTTCACATGGAAAACGAACTGCACTGATCTAACAACAAATGGGCTGCAGCCACACATCACACACATAGATCAAAGAAATGAAAGAAAAAAAAGTGGCAGCACATTTGCAAAGTCCAGTGGAGAAGATGGGCCTTAAAGCTATCTTCTTAGAGACTACTAATATATATAATAGAGCATCCATTAAAATTAATGTTAAAAAATTGAAGTTAATAAACTCATATTAAATATGAGTGTATTAGACAAGGTTACGTGGATTATGCACTAAGTATTGCAATTCTGTAACTACATTTAACTGAATCTACACAGCAGCCCCTGCAGCACACAAAAAGAACGAGCATTACTTAATGAATTTTTCAACTGCTGTTGAACTTTCAACAGGAGGGGAGCATAAACTTCCAGTCTGAGAAACATTACTTTTCTTTAGCATTTCAAAGACCAGGAAAAGGCCAGTGAAAACTGTGTCAGCTGTTAGACTCAGTGATCAAAGTCACAATGATCAACGATCACATTTTAAACTTGCTGAAAGCTAACTTTTATCAAGGTTCTTAACAAGTGATGTAATACAGAGTAAGTATATTGGTGGTATTGTTATTCAGAAGAGGACAATGGATAAAAGGGAAGCACCACAAAAGTGGTGCCAAGAGACTGCAGGTAGTATCCACGCTGCTAAGAAGGCCAATTTCTGTTATTAGAGCTGAGTATGTATTCAATAGATTTGACTTGAATAGTAAATTCAAAATGCAAATACTATTTTCTCTCTACTTAGTGAAAAAAAGAGGCTCTCAGAAGGAGAAACAAACATTTATAAACTACTAGCAGTACTGCCCCAGGGGTAAAACAGAGTCTTTCACTGCCACAACACTCTACTAAACCCTCACTTTGATAACAGCTACACAGCTGCAACCACGAGCAACCAGCTATTGCCTCTGCATACACTTGAAAGAGGAACATTTGCCTGTTGTTCCACATGTTGTTCCGTAGTGAGCACTTCCAAAAGCAAGCCTGAGAGAAGACTGAACATAGAGCTGAGCCTTTAGGAGAGCAGCCACCGCTTCATCACCTCCTTGTAGTACTTAAATTTCTCACAGCAAGTCTGACATTCTTTTGAGACTATAAAAGGCAGCAACAGAGAAATGAATGTGATTTTTAGAACAGAGCAATAAAATGCTTTGAAGTAGCAAGCAACTAAAAAAGGAAATCAAACACCCATTACATCAGATGAATGACAAAGTAATCTGAGAATTGGTTCAAAATTTAGCCTGCCATATTCTTATATGAGAATATTATTCAGATAAATGTTTAATAAAAAGTTTTATTGATTCTTACAACATTTTAAACTTTTCCTAAAGCCTCAGTTCACAGAAGAAATGATTATGCATGAGTCTTATTATAGGTTAATGAATGATTAAATATCAGCTATACCTTACTGAGATTTAACCTAAGCATTTTTACCTCACATGGTAGAAATTTGTTTCAATATCTGTTTAGCTGCAGGTGAGCACATACTTCATTACTTCTAGCAGCTGACATATGACAGAGCATTGAAAGCTGCCACCACATGCTTTTCAGTCTTCAAACCTTTCTGACCATAGAAGATGACTTTTTGGACTTCATGTGTAGCCTGGTGGGTCGCAAGCCAGAAACAAAGAGCGTAAATTCTACAATACCGAATATCCCATCTCACTGACCTGGCTTTTTGGCTTACGTTATCCATACCACATCATATATTCCTTCAATAAATACATTATCTCCAAATAAGCAGTACATAAAAAAACCCCTAAAGGAATGGGCCAGCTACAATGTCACTGAACTAATTAACTCTACTTCAGATGTCTTCAAAGACATACCTTTCTCCTCAACAAGAGCATATCACTCATATGTTTAGCTCAAAAAACCATGAAACAGAAACTCTGGCCTTCAATTGTTTCTCTAATATTGCTTGCCATCCCAAACAGTATTCCATTTTTTGGTTTACATAGTTCTTCATGATTTCACCTATCTATATTTCTCTTTCCTCAGCTTTCTGACTATTTTGCTCAGAATAAATAACTTTGCACTTTCCAGACAACATGGTTTTCAACTTTTAATTAAATAACTGTTTTCCATTTCAAAATCTAGAGCTCACTGTTAAACTCAGAACTGTGACTTCTCTCAGAAAATGTGAAAAATTGTTTTGACACTTAGCAATCTATCCCCAGGGGGCTAAAACTTTGCTATAGACAAAAGGAGTACTTACTGAAGCAAATCTGAACCAATATGGGTTGCCTGTTTCTTATACAGTACGCTTCCAACAGTCAAACCATTTTACATGCTAATACATTGTTTTTTCCCACAGATACAAAGCCAGTGAGTGGACTGGGTATATTTACTATGAATGACACCATACACATGGAAGCTTCATTGTAAGATAGGGAGAAAGTGAATTCCTGAGCATAAGATGAAAATATTATCTCAGAAGTCTAAAGTGTTTGCTAAATTGCACTGTATTTGCTTCACAAATTAAAACTGCACTGTATTGCTAAAATTGCTTTGGCAAGGCAGAGAGAGATTATAAAACTCATTTACAATTGTTACAAACTGATTTTACCTAAAAGATATTCAGAAAAATAAGAAGAAAGTCACATGAAATTTACTTTGCACCACATTTATGCCTCCACCAGCATAATCAGTTAATGCTAGACCTCTTCTTTCAAAATGAGCACAGTTTTACATTAGTAAGTGCTTTGAAAATTCTACCTGAAATATGCAAGTGCGAATAAACATGCCTTTTGTTTACAGCATGAAACCAAGAGCTGGTGATATTTGACTTTGTATTACAGACTGCCTTTAACTCAAGTGAAACTGAAAGACTTGATGAAGAAAGTTAAATTTAACAACTGCAAGCATAATTTCTGAAAAATACACCTACTGAGAATAGAATTATGAGACCTGCCTATCAGTTGTTTTGTGGTTTTTTTTTTTTTTTTGTAAGTGCTTTGAAAATTCTACCTGAAATATGCAAGTGCGAATAAACATGCCTTTTGTTTACAGCATGAAACCAAGAGCTGGTGATATTTGACTTTGTATTACAGACTGCCTTTAACTCAAGTGAAACTGAAAGACTTGATGAAGAAAGTTAAATTTAACAACTGCAAGCATAATTTCTGAAAAATACACCTACTGAGAATAGAATTATGAGACCTGCCTATCAGTTGTTTTGTGTTTTTTCTCTTTCTTTTTTTTTTTAATCTCTGATATTAAGCACTATTGCATTCTATTGATTTTACTTTCCAGGTTTATTCGTGTTTCGGAGGACAATGATTCAAAAGTAATACAAGCAGTCATTTAAATACTTAGTTTTTGTGCCAGATCCACAAGTAAAGATTTTCTTTTAAAAGTTGTGAAGGTCAGCTGCGTAAAACCTCTTCAGCTGAAAGCTGAGGGGAATTAAAAAAAAAACCACAACATCTGGCTGAGATGTTTTGGAAGATGAAGATGAGAATAATAGAGCTTCTCTTTTGGCATAATGCAAGAAAAACTAAGCAAAACCAAAACCATAAAGTCACATGCGATTATTCCATTTATTTCCTACAAAACTTAAAAATTCAATTGCTTAGGAAGGTTCCCAAGGCCAGATGGGGCTGGGAAAGATTGAGAGCAGCACGGGTACAGGCCCAGCAAGTGCCATAAGAGACATTAACAGAGATTTTTGAAGACTTATATAAGTTAAACACTCCTTTCTTTTAAATAGGGATAATACTAACTAATCCAAAAACACTGAGAATAAACGTATGTTTGACAATGGGTGATAGTATGATGCCAGAAGAATGCCTTTTGATTGTAATTGCTTAAAAAATTCAGGGCACTGATATAAACTATACAACACATACACAAACACAAGTTTACAACTGCACTAGTTAACATCTGCTTAAGAGGCTTTAAGCACAAAAGCCTTCTAAATATCACTTCCTAACTGAGGGCCTAATTTTAGTCTTTGAATTCTTTAAAAATAGGTTTTGTTTGAAGGTTTTGAGGGATACAATTATTGCTAATAGCATGCAGTATCTGTGACAACCCTTTTGCATGCTTACAGTTGAAGGAACCATCTCCAATATAGCATTTGTCACCTGAAAAAAGCAGGTTTCATAATAATTTAAGCCTCACATGTCATTATATAGTTAAGAAGCAGAAATATTTTATTCATGCTAAGACAGGAAAAAAGTATTCCCACCCAAAGAATCTTTTCCTCTATTTGCAAAGTTTTATATAAGAGTCTTTATAGAGATTTCAATTGAAGTTAGATGAGTATTCTACCTGAAACATTACAGCACATTAGTCATTTCTATAATTTATTCATGAAGTTGTTTGCTTCCTTAAGATATTATGGCTTCAGTGAGATCAATTAAACATCTATTTTCCATTCCACTGGATGTATAATTTTAATTTACTATAGCTAAAGTCCTACAAATTTATACGTTTATCTGGTAATGCTTGTGTGGAAAACTTATTTCTACCTTATTTCTACATTCTACCTGCTGAACACCTGCTCTCCTTCCTCACTGTTTTGCAAAGGCTTTTGACCTTTATCAGGCATTGTGGAAACCTCTAGGTTTTTCACTGTCAGAAAGCCGCAACTGAGCTGCTTGAAGCACTTGCACCCTAGACTACAATTTTCCTTCTACTGCTTTAAATACCTCTCCTAAATGTTTTTACCTGATATGAAATAGAGATGACACTTGATCTTGGATTTTGGTTTTAGTTTGAAAACTAAAGTTCACATGGCCTGGAAAGATGGCAGAAATAAATTATTCTTACTTATCTCAGTCTCAGTAATGGTTGGATTTTCTGCTTTTCTTCTACATTGTTCTGACAAATCCTTTGTTTCATTTGATTTTTTCTAAGAGCAGAGGCTGTATTTTGAGGTCTTTGCTGCTGTATAAATAGAACAATATTATTTATCAATATTTACTTTCATTAAAAATATTTTACTAAAATATCTTCTCTCCTTAAAATATAAAACTGAGCCCTCTGAGCACAGATGCTTGTTTTACATCTAGAATGACACCTTTGCTAGCTTACAGCATTTTTCCAGTGGCTTATTTGTTACATTGTAGTTGATTAGACTTAACCCAACAATATTGAAGTCCTTACTTCTATAAACTCTAGGTATTTGTGCAATCTCCACCGAGTCATGCATAAAGAGCCTGCTGGAGACTGAAGCAAGTAAGTGCCATCTATGTCCCTTTGATAATGCATCTTCATACTTTTAAATATTTAAAATAGCTTTACTTGGCAAAGCTATCTGCTTAGTAAAATTATTTAAGTAAATTTCTCTCAACTTATTCTTACTGAAAAAATATATCAAGAGGGAGCATGTTTAGACTGCAAGCTTTTCAGGACAGGGACAGTATTATTTTTACAATGTCAGGAACAACAATGCTAGGATCTTTGTGCCCTACTGTTAATTAAATATGGAACTCTGTTGCAGAAGATAGATGGGTAAGTATGATCAAAAGTTAGCACTCCGCCTGTTTCTCCTTCTCCCTCCATTATTTACTGAAGTTCTTTGGATTTGTTTTAAAAAAAAGCAATAACAAAAAAGTTCTAAATATTTTTTTTCCTGAAAATGACTAAAGAACAAGCTTGCATAGCTTCCCTTTACCTTAAATAGAAGCAAAGCTGATGAGGACAAAAAGCCATTTCCGTTAAAATTCAGACCACATAATTTATCATTTATGTAAAGGCTATTGTTAGGGCAGCTATAATCAAAAGCATCATTATGATTATCTTATATGCCAAACCAGTAAAGACCGGAAAGGGCAAGTATACCTTGATAAAATTTTCCCTTTTGATACTGCCCTTTGAAAGTAAATGACCAGTTTTCACTACTAAACGCTAACTTACACATTCTACAAAATTAAGGTAAAAAGAAACTTATGTGGAGGGAACTTGAAATTTTATAATATGTGCTTACACATTATGGTGGTAACCCTACATTTAAATGAAATCAATGCAAATTCACGCCAGGAATATAGAGACACACATATGAATATACTGACTGGATGTAGGCCTTTTGCAGCTGAAGCAGAAGAGGAGGGAAAAAATAATGGTGCTTAGAACTTAGAAATTTCACAATTTACATTTTCATATGTAGGTAAGACTACTCAGTCTTTACAGGGAAAAAGAAAGCAAGCATTATCCCCCATTACAGAGAAAATGCATACATCTGAGGTCCCATCCACTTCAGTGAAGTCAGCAAGAATTTTGCCATTGATTTAGTGAGAGCTGGATAGAGCCTCAAGTGAGTGACTACATGAAAATTATTGTCTGGTTCACAGCTTTATTCACAGTTCACTGAAAAAAAAAAAAAGGCCTTTCAAGATACTTGCTACAAGAAGGAATGCCTGCATTCCCTATTAAGTATTTTGATACTCATTCTCACAAATTTACCAAGGAATGTTGCTATTAAATGTATTATTCTCAACAGCCAGATCCCAAGACCAGCATGGTACTTTTTGTCATTATTATTAGCTATTGTGAGCAGCTTTTATTTATCTTATTCTTCCCCTGCCTTAGTTATGACTCATTTTCTCCTCTTATAAAAAAGTAAGAGTAGTTAAACAGTGGATTAAGTTTCTCCCTTTTCTGCTTGAGATGGTTACTATCTATCAAATCGTTTCCTTTAGAAAAATACAGGCACATATATGTCATGTTAATGAGTGTGTGATAGGACAACTAACACACAAGTGTAAAAGTGTGTTTTTATCAGCTACAAATAAACTGGCTGTAACACCAATTAGCATCGTCATCACTCTGGGTTTTTGTTACATTTGCTGTAACACGATTGTATTGCTATAAAAAATTCATCCCATGATAAATCTGAACAGGAGAAATATTAGTCTGCTAAACAACAAGAAAACACAGCTATAATTCCCTCCTGGGAAAACAAGAACAACAAAAAATACCTACGCAACAACAAAAAACAAACAAAAACAACTAAACAAAAAACTATCTTTGCTATGAATTAGCAGTACCTGATTTCTAAAATCCTACTTAATTATAATTTGTGCCTTTCTCTACTAGTTTGATACACAGACAAATCCATACACTGCTGTTTTACTTTCAGTTACAAGAGCTTAGGTTTGAATGCACTACAGATTTTGCAGTTCAACCTTAGGCTAAAAAAAAAAATCAAACGAAAAAAACCACATAAAAAAACTCCACACAAACAACTTCTCAGAAAAGGACTGTCCCAGGAAGAGTGACTTTACTGTAGTAGGATTCCTTATACATCTGATGCTTTGCAGCACTGTGCTATTACCAGACAGTTGAACTCTTGTGGTTCTATTTCATCTCTGGGTTTCATCATTGAAACCCAAATGCAGTCAACAGAAGTGTGCAGAGGCAAAGCTTTTTTGGCTCATTTACTAGTATCCTGCTAAGTGGTAACACCAGGAAGACTATGTGGGGGCTGGGAGGAGTAGGAAGGCAGCAGTGGCAGGGAAGATAGCTAAGCATTAAATTATTAAAGTGTGTTTAGTTATCATGATAGGCTCCATTTACAGATGCTTAGTTTACTGAAACTTAGTTAAGTCTAAACCAGTGAATTTCATGTGAAAGCTTTAAAAATTGTCTTGACAAAAAAACAGGCAAAATTTTGGAATTTAACTTTATTGCAATACTTTTTCAAATTTTTCTGCCTTTTTTTTGTTTTGTAGTGTTTTTTGTTTGGTTGGTTTTTACAAAATATGGAGAACTAAACCACTCATGAATACCCAGCAAAAGGAAGAGGGCAATCAATACAACAGTCAGAGAATCAAACTTGCATTTTAATTATGATTTTATAAGCTACCACTTTTTATTTGAATATTACGGTGGCTAGGTCATATAAGGTAAAGAGAAGGTCACAGAAGATTATAATTTTAATATATAATTATAATATAAACTGATATCTTTCATGTGCCATTTGGTACTTGAAAAGCAACAATCTTCATAACTTCTTTGTTGTAGTTCTACTATTTACTTCTCTACATATTTCACTTAATTATACCATAAGTTGCTATTGTCATAAATAGCTTACCATCTGAGCATCTGCTTCTTCATCCACTGCAACTGCCTGCAGATATTGTCATATCTATGCTGCAAGGTATTTGAGTGTTCAGTCTCATCATCTTAAAATCCTTGTCTGACAAATATCACTCCTAATCAGAATTCTGGACTTTTTCCCCTATAGAGAATACAGTCAGCTTTACTGGCCCTGCTGGTATTTTGGACTTGTAACTGCTTCAGTTATTACTCAATTTCCTATATAGGAGATATTTTATTACACTAACTGACAAGTTAGAAGTAATAAAGATAAGCCTTCAAGCATACAAGCACTTCTCTTGGTCTCTGAAAACCTTCTCTTTTTACATGTATCAGTCTAATAAGAGATAATTGCTGTAAACTTTTTTGTAATGTTACCGTAAATCGGCAGATAAAAACTCAATTTGGAGTTTTAGAAAGCAGGCATTCTTTATTGCAGTGCTGGGCACACAGGGGATCGCTCCACCTAGTGTGCATGCCAGGCTGCTCAACTATGGGAGTTATGTACAATTAGAATATACATATTCATTAGATTTCTGAGAAGTGATTAGCATATTCATGTTATTTCTTGGAACTCATTAACATATGCAAAAGTCTTTAATGCATGCGCTCTTATGTTCATTGGTGGTCTTCCAGGGTCCTCTGGTGGTCATCGATAGTCTTCCTCACTGTGTCCGCTAATTGAACTCAGTCTTTTCACCTAGTTGCAGTAGCTGATTTCAGCATAACTTCCTTATCCATTCCACCCCTGTACGCAGAGCTTCAAGGATTCCTTTTATCTATGGAATGTCCAGTCTGCAGAATATTTAGCTACTTTGCTTCGACAAAGAAAACCATATGTCTCCTTAGTATTTCGGTATCAGTAAAGTTTGAATAAGTTTGCCTGGCCTTAAGTTTTCATAGAAGCATAGAAGCCAGAATTTAATCCATAACTGCTCCACCTTTCTACCCTTCCAGAATGCTGAGATCTGCAATAGTTGGTAATCATTTGACAATCAACAGCTCAAAAGCAAACCTGTTCAACATCCCAGCTCCTTTTGTACATTCAATATGACATACGAAGGAAAAAGAAAGTTTAGAAGAGCTGGGCAAATATCAGATAGCAACACCCAAAGCACACTTCCCCTCCTAAATTTGGGAAAGTATTATTGAATTTTCCACGCTGTTAAGAACAATGCATTCACATGGGCTTTTACCATGAAACAAGTATCTGGCCAGTTGTAAGTTTAATAAAATTCCATGCTTGTGCTAAGCACTTGTTGTCTGCTTAACCACAGGACTTCAGGAAACAAGCAGCCACTGCTAACATAACAGTTTAAAAAAAAGGGGGGGGGCAAACTACTTGCATAAGACAATAAAATGGCATCCCCCAAACTGGGAGGCATAAATTTTCACTTCAATTGCATTAGTTGGCATAGAATTGAATGCTCATAATATGCAGTCCTTAAAGTTTACCAGGTATGCAATACCCCTAGTATGTATACTATTTGTTGTTCTTTTGCTAGAGCCTTACCCAGAAACTTTAGTCAAGTAAAAAAACCAAACCAAAACATGGGCACAAAGGTTAGCAGGCACATCCCATGGTATTTCATAAACCCTGAGGCAGCACATACATTAGCAGCCATTTACACACTAGTGTCTAACATTCACATGAATAGAAATGGCAGAATCAGAAGAGAGGCTAAGGCTATGCCATGCCATTAATGCTTTCACAGGTGCTTCATAACTGAACTGAAAATTCAGTTTCCAAGGTTCATTCCAGAACAAAAAAGAATGACACCACCACAAAAAACAGCCACCCACAGCCAGACAGCCCCCAAACATACTCCTGTTGATTTTTAACATGTAACATGGGGCAAGGCACAGTCTGCCAGCATACATACAACATTTGTGTCCAACTATTTTCATGCAAACATGAACACTTACAAGAACAAAATGGGTATGGCAGATCCCTTCTTAGAACAGACCTAAATTTCTAGGCCTAAGATTCTAAAACTCAAGCGCTCAGCTTCCCGAACACATCTGACCACTATAAAACAACAGGGAGCCAATCTCCCAGAACAACAACAAAATCAGCTCCACCACCCTTCATGACCTCCCTGCACAATGCTTTCCTTCTTCAGGAGACTTTTCCTCCCTACCTCCATCACTCTCATAATGAGGTAGGATTTCTCCTCTTTTGCCTGCCCACAAGAAACCAGACTCACCCTCCCATCCCTCTTCAGAAAAGTCTGTCTATGCTACTGCTTCATTGTCCCCTTCTTCCAAGCTTTCTGCATCTGGGAAACAAAGCCATTTTAAGAAGTATATTTCTTAAACCACAGTCAGTCTCATTCCTCAGAGCTGATCTAATATGAGAGAGTAAACATGGTCCAGACAAACAATACAACAGATGCCACTACTCTGTATATTCCACACTGCTGGCTCCAGCTTCTTGCCTGTAGAAGCAGCTGCCTGTCACTTCCTACCCTCCAGCATGGGCACTGGCTTAAAGCCATCTTCATGTAAGAAGTTTTGCATTTAGAAAACAGATTTAGCAAACTGGTTAGCATTTCATAAGCATAACAAGAAGGTGCAACGTTTAAACATTCAGCATAGAATTTCATCCATTTCCAGGTGTGTTTTTCCCCCCCCCTTTATCTGCTCAGTAGTAGGTTTGTATTTTTCAAACAAATACACTTTGCTTGCAGCATTGCATATAACATTGTATGCAATAACTCTACAAAGTTGACAGTCCTGGTCACAAGAAGTTGTGAATACACTAATAAAAACCTTATTATTTTTGCAGTCATAGCAAGACAACATTGATACTGCTGCTCATAGGTCACCCAGCTTAGTTTATGTATGCATTTAGTTTTTAGGAGCTGCAGTAAGTTGCCCTACAGTCCACAGCACTAACTCCCATGTAAGCCCTTTTCTCACTCAGACTGCAAAACATCTTGTATTCCTAATCTTGCCTCCAAAATATTGATCCTTTCCATTACACATAAAGTTGTGGTTGTTCTGATGTCACGCAGAGCACATACTGTAGAGAATATACTAAGTGCATTAGCAGAAAATATATACTAAATGAGTTAGCAGGCTTAAGTACTACCTGAGCATGGTCCTATCTTCTTCACAAGTAAGCAGGGTTAGCATTGGCCTTCGAAGGTTTATGGTTCTGAACTGTGTCGTGGTTTAATCTCAGTCGGCAACTAAGCACCACGCAGCCAAGTCAAGATACAGCATACTTGCTGGAGGGTCCTTGCATTGGTGTTCTTTCAGAGTCTTCAAACGCAGACATGAGAAAATGCCAGAAAAAAACATAACAACCGATTTGGCTATCATTAGTCCATAAAAGTCAACCTTACTGCCACACAGCAAGGTAAGGAAGCCATTGACCACTGCTCTAGTTATGCATAAACTACCCAGACATTCAACCGCTACAGAATTGCAGGTTTGGTTTTTTTTTTCCTTTTTACAGAATCTCAGTAATAAGAAAAAAATACAACTTTAAAAATAGATTACTTAAATAATATCAACTCGCCAATTATTCCTCAGTGCTGTACCATCTGCTCAGTACTAAACCTCCATTCCTATTTGCAGCGTTGCAAAAAAAAGTCATTAAATATCTGTGAGCTGAGTTACTGGTTAAGAACTTGACTCAAAGGATATAGTAGACTTTACAAACCTTAACCAAGCTCAGAAGCCCATTAGGACAGGCACTGTACAGAACCAGGTGCAGACACACCTTCTCACTTTTGGAAATATAGCTATTAAAGTAATTTACCATTTCTTCAAAAAAAAAGTTTAATGAATGAAAGGCAAAGGACTTGCTTCCTTCCTTTATACAGTTGCTCTGTCTACTTTTCACTAGTAAAAGAACCCATAGATAATCCACCATGACCAGTGTCAGTCTTTCCAAAATAAATGGAAAATTCCTACCAATTTTGTTTCCAGATCAGAGGTAGAGCACCTGCATAAAGCTTTTCTTATGAGATATACTGATCTAGTCTTTTTGCTTTTAGAAAGTTTATTGTAGATAATTAGCTACATGGATTTGGGAAGATGCACTACATACAGTTGCTTCCAATTCCAGGAATCCAAGAAACATATGTTTATAAGTGCCCCTAACAAGTGTTTATAAGAAATTCCCCTCCCCCACACTTTTTCTTTAAAAAAAGGTTCAGAATAAATTTGGGGAAAGGAAGGATTTTCAATTCACTCTAACTTGTTCCACAATACAAGAAGCATTTAAACATCCTTGACAGTAAATCCCACTGATTTTATTTTAAACAAAATTTTTGGAACAAAATTCAAGTTGCCAAAACAAGAGCAGCACCTTGGATGTCATCCTTTTCTGTATAATAATGAACTTAACTCTTCCTTGAAAACTGCTAAGGAAACATATGGATAGTTTCACAGAGAAGTGTCACAAACCAGAGACCTACAGAGGAAAGTAAAAATAAACAATATCCTCTTCTCTCCTCTCATCTCGTTAGAATAGTAACAGAATATAAACTAAGCAAGAGAGCAATTGGTCATCCTCATGGAAAAGTCACCAAATGAGTCGCAACTAAACTTTACAATATTAAGATAACAGGAAAGATCACAAAACTCTCCCTATAATTTGCTCCGAAGCTGAAATAAAGCTTGTTATGTAAAACTAGACAATGATGGGCAATTTTTTTTTTTTTTTAAAGAGTATACACAATAGAATGTCATTATACATGTACAAAACTGCTTAGCAGCCATTTGAGGGCAACATGCTAGGGTTGGGGGTGGGGGGGAGGAAGGGGAACAGCAAAACACAGGATGGTACATGAAGGATCTGTAGTGCTATGTGCTTGAGCCTAATCAGTCAGAATAACTTTGATCTCACAAGGTCATAACTAAAATCATTACTTGTTTTTTGTAGATTTAGTGCCTACATCTGAAAGCACTAAGGATATGCTCCTTTTGCAGTCTACCAGGTATAATTCAGCTGCTTTCCCACATAATTTCAAGTATCTCAACTCTTAAGTTACTGGATGATACAATGCATGACCTTGCATTCCTTTTCACCAAGAACATTCCAAACACTCACTGCAAGAAATACTGTCAGCAGGAGTACTAAATGTGCTGTTGTTTACAATGGTTTTCACCACTGTACTTTGGGAGTTAAGAGTGATAATTTAAACAAAGGCCATTCAGAACTTCCATGTTGTTAAGGTTTGGTCATGGTTGTCTCCGATATCCCTTTTGGGCTACATTTTCTGCAGGAGACATACAAGTTTATAGTAGGGGCCCTTCCCACGTGAGCACTGCTGGGAGTGCCAAGTTGTGAATTTTGTGTTGCTTAAAGCCTAGCTATTATACAGTCTCAGTCAGTACTCAGAAGAGACAGCATTCGTCCTCAGCAGCTGTCCTAAACTGATTTTTTCCTTCTCTGTACCTTGCATGGCCCCAAGTCTTCCACAATCATCATCATTTAAAAGTCACTACAGAAGTACTTTCTCACCTCCATGCCATCACTTTCCATCACATTCAACTATGCCATCACCTGCACAGATGTTTAGGCCTACCTCTGTTCTACAGCTAGTATTACTCATCTGCATGTTTAATATAAAATCTTTATTACTGAAAACTCAAATAGAAAAAAATTATCCACTGATGTTATCTAAAAAAAAAATAAAGAAATCTTCAGCATTTTGAAACTTAGAATATTTCAGAATTTTTAAAAATACTGATTTTTTAAAATAACATACTAATTGGGAGTACATTTTCTGACTTTATATTATTCCTACATGACAAACATTCCCATCCAAAGACAAAAGCTTCTTATCAGTGATCAAAATATATTGTCTACTCGTTTGGATCTGTCTCCAACTTTTAACAGATATTTTAACAGTGGCACAACAGCAGTCTCATGCTGCTTCAGGAAGCGGAGATCCTGGGAAGCACAGTACTGATATGCAAACTGGGCCCACCCAAGCTGTGCAGGCCTTGAAGCAGTGTAACAACTTCATATAATCCCTGCCAAAGTTCTGTTCACAACCGAAATACATACCATACCCAAGCTCTGCTGGGTACTGATAACAGAAAAATTCTGGCCTAGTCTGCAACCATCTAAGGTCCCTGCAGCACTTTCTAGCCTTCACCAAATTCCACATCACTGGTATTTTCTCTTGTGAGGATATATACACAGCAACACTCAAATGCATGTGGCTTATGTGGCCATTTGCCTGAACTAGTTTAAACTAATTTGTTTGGACAGTTGCCAGTAATCTAAACTGCCAATTTAACTAAACCCCACTGCTTATGTTAAAGGGGTAGCTAGCCACCTGAGAAGAGCTAGAATTTTATCCGAACAGCTTTCAAACCTAGTTGATTTAATTGAGAGGGAAAAGTGCTTTTAAGATACCAACAATCTCTTTGAGTTGTTCCAGTTTGCCATCAATAGGAGCAGGCAAACATTTGTGTTACTCATAGGACTAATTTTTTTTTCAGATGCTTGCCTATTATTATTAAAGTTGATGAGAACACGTAAGAGCAATTGTTAAAAAAGTACTGTTTCCTGACCCTGTAAACAAAAGTGGCTAAACATTTTTTTTCTACTATTATTCAGACAAAAATAAATACACTTCAGCACTGGGCATGCTTTGCATCCAGTCTCACAACTGGATATAAGAGTGGTTTGGAGAGAAAACTAATCTGATTGCAGGCTGTTATACAATACCCAACAACATAGACACGTTACCATGACCATACTGATTGTATCCAACTTTGAATTTGGCTCTCTGAGACAGGGATTGACCCAATGATCTTCAGAGACCCTTTTAATCATAAATTATTCTGTGATTCTATGAAGGAAAACTGAAAACATGTCAACACTTTTTTTAATTTCAATTTATTATTATTCTATTTATACCTCAATACTGCCCCCTGCTGATGTTTATACTGATTGATTATTTGCACAGAAAAATTGCAAGGCTATGTCATGTGAATGTTTTAACACTTTTCCTGCAAATGAAGGGAGGAAACAATTGAAGAATGTTCTTATTCTCTAATATTCAAATCAGTACAGCAGGTTGAATCTCTAGGTTTATGGCCGAGAACGTAAGTGATCAATACCTTTACTGGATCAGTTTGGAACATGTATATATTTAAGGTCAAAGTAGGTCTCCTCTCTCATGCCATAGAAGTTTAGGGTACTTCACAGCTGCCTTCACTGCTACAGAACAACCCTGTCCAGAGCATGTAAAAAGCTCCAAAGAGAACTATCAGCCTTCCTTGCTACAACAATAGCAAGTCCATGCAGGTAACTTGAAGGAGGATATTAAAAAGGTTATGACAGAGAAACCTCCCAAACCCAGAAGATCAGAGTGATCAGACAAATTAGCAGCCATTCATCTCCAGCTGCCTGAGCTATAGTTTTACATACACAAAACTGTGCAAGTGATAGAGAACTTAAACTTGTTATAGTCTTTAGTAAAAAAGAATTTTGGTGTAATTTATTGTCATTAACTCTTGGCAGGTTCTACTTAGGAGGGCAACATCAAAAATGCTTTTAAGACACAGTTAAAATGGACATATGTAAAAAACAATACAACACACAATAGAAAGCCAGCTTCTCCAGACACTTGGCAGGACCATGACTGGCAATTTTAGAAGTTTCTCAGTTGTATGAGAATTAAATTTTATTAAATCTGCTATAAAGCTTTGCAAAAGGAAGTTAAAGTTTTCCCTTCAAAATTTTCAGTCTATTTAAATTTAATTTCTAAGCAAAATTACTCTTTTCTCCAATGCTTACACTAATGTCCAATCTTTGAAGTGTTCTGCAGAAGTGTTTTGTCTTATTTTACACATATCACTGCTAAATTTGTGCATGAGTTTGCTTTCTCATTTGTATTCCTACAGTCTAAATGGCCAATAAGAGATCATACTAAACTGACTGTATTCCCTAGTTACTGAGTAATACTAGCCTATTAGAAATCACCATGACTGAGCTTTTCTGAGGGGAAGTAATACAGGTATTTTTACATTAGAGTTAAGATATTAGGAGAAATGTTTGCAGAAGTGACATTACCAATCACATGTATATAAGTTCAAAGGATTCACGGTTTTCACATCTCCTATGATGGTATATAAAAAAGCCTTTCATAAAGCAGCATCTGTTTACAAAGAACCAAACAGACTGCTCCATTTATATGCCCATGGTAAAATCCAAATTACCCGAAAGAAAGGTAAAAAGACATCTTTCTCTATGTACTGCTGAATGGGACATAAGAGCATTAAACATCAGCAAGGAAAATTCAGGCTAAACTTTCTGAAAAACTTCAACAGCAAAGTTAAGCAATGAAACTGATCACTACAAGGGTTGAAGTGTTTCCCTCACTACAGTTTGAGAGATTAATATCAATATTGTATTCTTTGTGTACAGCTTCTTCACAAAATGGCACAGCTAAATTAAGAAAGAAGCATGTATTTTTAAGATTAGATCAGAAAACACAACTACCCTTGGCACTGTTAAAAAAAGGACTCAATATTAGAAGTACATCTGACTAAAAAAAGTGAGGATCTGAGGCATCCATACCTGTTCTTCCAGACTTGAGTCACACAGCTGTCAAATGTACTATGTCTACCAATTTTGCCTACATGAGTTGCCTAGTTGGTTGCTTGAGTTGTATTACATTTGATTAACACAAAGGATTTATGCCTGAACAATATTTAGTTATTAACTAGTTAAAAGTGTTTCTCTTAGAAGTTTTGTGTTTCCAGCACATTATGAATTACCACACATACACCTTGAAATTGCAAAATAATCTGCTGAGGTGCAAACGGGAGCCCCTCTTTACCCAGTGAGATAATAATCAGAAGGAGTAACTTGTGAAAGGTGCATCTTCTTTCATTTAAATGATCTGATCTATATGCACGCATAGTCACTTGACTGATATAAATAAACTTTTACTCATACTTGCAGAGGCAACATAGTTCTGGGAGGTTCTTCACTGGCTTCTGAATCAACAGAATTCTTGACTAAGTTCCAGCAGCAGCTCTATTAGTGGTGATGTGCAAGCCAGAAAGAACACAACTTGACTTTACATCCCAGGCTGAGCTTGCAGATAGAAACACAGTTTTATTTATAAACATACTGCATCATGGATGGCAATTCCAGCAGAGGACTACAAGTCACTAACAGTACCACTACTGCCCTTTGGCAAATGAAATCAGCTCTGAACTCGAGGCAGACATCCATATACAGCTTACTGAGAGAGGCCAGTTTAATTCCTCATGCTATTCAGTCTTACTCACTTTAAGGATGATACATACTGTTCTATTAATATGCAAACCCAAGAACTTCCAGGCAGTTTGCAATACAGTATTTCTAGCCTGGTAGCTTGCTACTGCTGTGAACTGTAGCCTAGACTCCATTAACAACATGGGTTGAGAATATTAAGTCCAGTATCTCCCTGTATAACCACCCTGACGTACCAGGGAATACTGATTTTAAGATGCCTTGAGAAGGGGGAAAGGAATGGCTGAAAACTTACAACTGTACGTTATTTTTCTTTCTAAATGTGTTACCTGCTTCCAGGAAGTTACAGTTAACAGGTGCTTGTTCAGTTAAATTACTTCTAAATGGATATTCATTGCTGCTCACACACCAGTGTATACTTAGAGCAACGCATGGAAATAGGTTCCAAATTATCTAGTGAACCAGTGCCTAGAATACCTCCTCACATCTTAAAATAACATTTGCTTCTGGCTCATAACAGTTACGGTTCTCTTCCAATCTGAGGCCTTAATTCAAGAAGATAACTAGGCATACGCCTAGTCAAGTTAAGAATCAATGGCTCTACTTGGCAAGGATCAAGTTAATTGTAAACTTAAGTTACATGTTGATAGGAGGTATGAAAACAGTCTTCAAGTATGGCATCCATCCACATTACTTCTCAAGTAACTGAACAAAATGTCCCTGGCCTTCTAAGAAAAATGTGGAAATAAACACATCAAGTGCTAGACAGAAACACAGAACAGACATTTCTTAAATAAATTAGTAGCTAGACACGCACTGTACTATTACACTGGAGTTTTAAAGTAATCTGATTTCTGTTTTTCATCCACAATGTAAGATGATAAAGAAATATTTTCCATTATTAATAGTAAGATGCACGTTAAGACATTATATAGAATCATTGGCATAAAGGTCAAGTTTTAAAAGATCACTTTTTCCTCTTGGAATGAAATAAATTACAGGAAATATACCTACTTCACAATTAGTAATTAGATCCAGTAGAATAATAGTTTCCATCTTGAGGGGAAAAAAATTAAAATTACTATTTTTTTCTCCCAGGAGCTAAAGTTATTAGCATGCCCAACAGAAATTAATGACTTTTTAAAAAGAAAGAAAGAGATGTTAATGAAACATTAGAGATGGGGGGAGGAGAAGGGGAGCATGAAGTTATATGAAAATACACTGGTGAGAACATTATTAAGTAAACCTTAATCCATCTTGAGGGGAAAAAAATTAAAATTACTATTTTTTTCTCCCAGGAGCTAAAGTTATTAGCATGCCCAACAGAAATTAATGACTTTTTAAAAAGAAAGAAAGAGATGTTAATGAAACATTAGAGATGGGGGGAGGAGAAGGGGAGCATGAAGTTATATGAAAATACACTGGTGAGAACATTATTAAGTAAACCTTAATATAGTCCAGACATCTCTGACAATTAATGCTGTGGTTAGGAGTAAATACTGTTCAACCTGTAGCTATGTATTCTAGCAGTGTTTCTATTAAGCTCAAAGGAAACATCCATGAAATCTAAGTTCATGGATATGTAAATAGACATAAGAGCTAGGTTACTTAGTTTATTTTTTTAAATGTATACATAATGTATTATATAGTATATTATAAAATATACTATATATTAAATATAATGTACACGTGTATATGGAAAGGGAAAAATATATCTGTGTGTGTACACATACTTTATTCAAAATACAAATATTACTTTATTTTTACATTCCTCATTAAAAAAATTGATCTTAAAAGGTTGTGGAATAAGCTTTTAAAAGCTTTAAATGTTTACTCAGAAAAATATTAAAAAGACAGGTTTCAAAAATCAACACAGGACCGAAACTTCCAAGCTTGGGTCCCCTGTTTACATCTTAAAGTTTACATATTCAGAACATCTAGACAGGCAGGAACTCCAAAGCATTTATGAATTAAAATATAAATCATACCCAGTTTCTGCAACATCCATGACATTCAACCTTCTCCTCATGCAGACTTGGGATTTTGCTCTCCATGTTTTCAAGCACATTAGAAATAGGCCTTAAGTTTTGAGAAGTATTGTGTATGCTGCAAAAGAGATTCATGTCAACTTTTTTTTTTTAACTAGATCGGGGGTATTTACAGTCACAGGCTGTTGAACAGATCTTTCAGATCTCATTTGGCAGGATAGAGCTCTGCCCACAAAAAGTAAGGGCATTGATCTGTTTAAACATTGTCACTAAGTGCTTAAACAGAAGTTTAAAGGAAAGGGTTCTGTAGAAGAAAAAAAAGAAGGGAGACATAGAAGAAAAGTAAATCATCAGAGAAGAGACTATGGATGTTAGAGACATGAAAATTAATTGCTTTTTCTATTTAATTTCTATGTAGAGAAGTCAGTATATAGTTTATATTATAAATCACATTAACGAAAAGGACATTGAAAACAACCAGCCACCCCCAGGAAAAAGAGAAAGATTTGTTGACATATTCCCAAAAGCTTTCTTCATCTTCAGGCTGATTCTCAGGCTTCATCCTTCCTGAGAATTTCAGCACAAGTGTTCATTGTTATTTTTGGAACTGACTTCTACGCTCAAGTACTTGCTTGTATAATGTGTTTTCCTTTCCTTAAACTTTCTGTTAAAAACCTGTTTTTTAGACAGTGTGCACATATTTCAGAACGAAAAGAATTGTTTTAACAGTGATACAAAGCAAGGAGGAGATATTTAAAATAAGATGTAGTCCCTCCACTGCTTTTATAACATTTTCAAAAGTGCAATTATAGTAAAGACGACATTGATTTCTGTAGCTATTCTGTAGTCTTTTCTTACCTTTGATTTTCAGTACATAAATATAACATTCCACTGAATAGGGAGAGCATATTTTAAGCATTTTATGAAAAATAACTGTCATTTTATGTCAAAGTACATGTCAAAAAACATTATATGAAAAATAATTTTATCAAAAAGACTAGAGGATTATGGAGATGCTAGATATCAATGTTCTTGGGTTAGCTACTAATATGTCTGTTAAAACATAAGGTAACTTTGATCTATGTGTTGAGCAATTTCATTTCAAAGAACATGGTATCAAAACTCAGGAGTCCTCCTGGAAGAAAGCTTTGGCAAAGAGTAGTGTAGTGCAGCCTCCATCTCAAACTTTTTTTTTTCTTTTTAAAACTTTTGCTCTGTTCAAGTGCAAGCCTTTGTAAAACTATTTTAAAAAGAGATAGAACACAGAATAGCAAAATATGTTCAAGTGCAAGCTTTTGTAAAACTATTTTAAAAAGAGATAGAAAACAGAATAGCAAAATAACTGAAGTTAATCATAAGGAAGTTAGGAGAAAACTCATATCTCTCTCGGTGTAAATCTGAATAAAATCTTAAAGATACTAATTCTTCCTAGCAAACCATCTATACTAGATATCAGTAATACTTCCATTCTTTACATTTCAGCACTGCAATTTTATCGGATATATCTACAGTCTTTTGTATGACCCTTGCTTGTCCTATTAATTGCTGACATGCATTTTAAATCTGTAATGCTATCACATAATCCCTGAAAAAGCCTTCACCAGTAAGAGAAGGGGGGGGAAAAAAAAAAAATCTGCCTTTGCTAAGTAGCTCTTTGTATACTAGGCATTGATCATTCAAATAAAATTTATCATTGAATAATTAGGTGTTTATCAATCACAGCTTCCTGGAACAAATGAACGCATTTTTGACATGTTGGAACATACTAAGGCCAAAGGAAAAAAAGGTGACTCCAATAGGGAAATGCAAGGCTATAACTAGAAAAAATACTAAATTTAACTCCACGGTATAAGCCCAAACCCTCTGTAAACAGAATGCTGGATAGTGACTCTGAAAATGAACCATTCTTTTTGTTGCCTGAAGGTGGCAATAATGATACCAAACTTACAAAGCATTTCATTGACGGTTTTATATTTAGAACCTTTGTGAGTTTTTAAAGCATTAAAAAAATAACTTTATAGAATTGCATTTGTACTACTAACTTTTTATGGCACTATTCATTTTCCATTAGCCCCACAGAAGACAGTAGGAAAACCTCCTGCATCCTACAGCTGCCTCTCTAGGGTTTTCTAAGACACATTCTATAAAGCAAAGCAAAAACTAAGATTGTACTGTTTCTGTGATTTTTTTTTTTAAACTACACTTTCATACCTACTAATCAAAACTAAATGCAATACACAGAAAGTAGAAGGCTATCAAAAAGGTAGAAGGCTATGCAAACACTACTAAAAAAAAAATCATCCTTTGAAAACCAACCATGAACCGTAGCAGAGTCAGAGCAGGTTCTGCATCCACAGCAAAATAACCAGAAATGCTTCCCCGCATCCCACAGGAAGAAGGATACTGACAAGAAGTGCAGCTATAGCTTCAGCTCCACAATATTCCTGAGTACAGAGATGTTACATTTTATGAAACCCAGGCAAACTACAACCAATGGTATAGTAAAGAGAAGCAGACCTGTACAAAAGTGAAATACTTGGCATACTAGTGCTAGGTAAGAGGATCTGCAGGGTGACAGTTTTATGTCTCACAAAATATACTACAGTATTTAGACCAAGTCTAGTGTTACACCATTTTTTGTGAAGTTATTTGCACCTTTCAGGTCTGCAGGGCACAAGTGAAGTTTTTAATGCTAGGTGCCGATGTTAGAATTTAAAATTCAAGTTACTTTGCTGTTAGTGTTTCTGATGCTAGGAATTCAAATAAGCATGTGGTTAATAGAAATGAGAGTGCTAATAAAGGCTAGTAACCAGTTAATTGACAAATAGGGATTAGAAAAAAGTCAGTAGCACAGTTAAGCATGAAGTGTAAGCATCTCAGGGTTTTGTATCTTAAATACAAAAGCATTTTCTCTCCATCTTCAAATAGACAACTTGCTTGCAAAACACAAACTATCACAGACACACCTTAAAGCTTTTGCTTGCAAAGCAATTCTTTAGATTTAGGTGACTGCCTAACTCAGTAGGACATAATTATACTTATCAGATAAATAAGGCAAATACAATCATTTGAAGAAGCGTGAGCAACAACAAAAAAGTTACTAATCCTAGCAGCATAAAATAATACAGTTTTTAGTAGCTATACAAAATATTTCTTGGTCTGTAAAAATACTACACCTTCAAGTAAAGCATTAACATAAAGCAGTAAAGACCATCCATTCTTACAGCTCTGTCTTGCTATATTTCACTTCGCTTTATTAAAATAAAAAGAGCTAGATTTACAGGAAAAGAATACCTGTAACATTGCTCAATGTACATTTAATAAAGCCTGCTCCAGCATTCCTTACCAGCAGGACAGAAATTCCTAAACACAGAAAATAGCAAATGCAAAACGAAAAAAAAAGCCAATGGCCTCTGGAACTAGCACAACATTAAACTACTTAATAAAACAACTGATATACTTATTAACTTCATAGTTTTACAGGAAAAGAATACCTGTAACATTGCTCAATGTACATTTAATAAAGCCTGCTCCAGCATTCCTTACCAGCAGGACAGAAATTCCTAACTCCTTAACATAGCAAGTTTGAGATGCAAAACTAATTCAATGGCCTCTGGAACTAGCACAACATTAAACTACTTAATAAAACAACTGATATACTTATTAACTTCATTTTTAGCACTTTCTAAAGCAAATTCAGAAGACAGACAACCAACCACCCCAGCATTTTACTAAACCTGCTTACTATCTCTTCAAGATAGATGTACCATGGCAGGGCCTTAAGTGCATTAATAAGCTTTAATGGCCCTGACCAGCCCCACCTGGTGCATCCTGCCACACCCCTGCCTACAGCCCAGGAGCCCCATTTAAGCTCAGCCCGGGACTCAGTCCTAGCCTGAGTTACACTGTAAAAGTGTTGGTCTCTAGCTCACTTACAGCTAGGTCACTACCTAGCTATAGATACTCACCTGATCTGGACCTTGACCTTGTCTTGTCAGAAAGGACCTGCCTAGAAATCATTAGGCTGTGTTAGACTCTACCTCACTGACTGGCACTTCTAGCTTGACCTCAGACCTGCCTCATCACTGTAGACTCGTCTAATATCTGCCCTGCTCAGGTACTCTGGGGTGGGTCTCCCTGGCAAAGCCTCTGCCCTGCTGGCTGTATGTGCTCAGCTCCTGGGTATCCTCTCTGAGGGAGCAGTGGCCCTCGCTGGTCCCTGCTGCACAATGCTGAGCTCTTCAAACCACCAATGTAGTATCTCTTTTTTTTTTTTTCTTCACAGCTCAGAATGGGAGAATCAACAAGTGACTATTGGAGTGATGGCTCACACTATTAGAATGGAATTAATTTGCACTCTGAAGATTTCTAAAACCATACCTATCTTTAGTCTAAAAAAAACCCCAAAGAAAAAGGTTATTTATTCTAACAATCAAAAGTAAAGAAACTTTGCTACTAAAATACCCTGCTTTGACCACCCAAATATTCTAAATGGAGGCCTATTTATTTAAGCATACACACCTCAAACATAAATGGTAATTTGCTTGCAAAGAGTAGTGGTCAGGTAGGTAGAGGCCTTTTCATTATGTCATTAAAGTAGCTTACTTAAGCTCAATTTTCATTCCTGAAAAAAGCTTATATGTGGTAATTAAGTTTTTAAATATTATTTTTCACTGTCTAGATAACATATCACAAGTGGAAGTTCAATTTGCTATAGATTACTTTCTATTTGTATCAGTAGTTTTGATATTAATAACAATCCAAGTTTAAAAGTAGTAATTTAAATTTTTGTAATAAAAAGTTTCAATGAAATAAAAAAAGATATCAAGAAGAAACAAGTCTCTTTTCTTGAAATGTTCCTAAGCACTCAGAAAGTAAAAAAACAAACAAAACCCCCTGTCTTTTCACTAGAACAATATTTTATACATTAAAGAAGTTCTACATACCAGATAGTGATTTATTGTTATCAGTGTATATGGAAAAAAGGAGTCTTCCTGCTTCAAACAATATAAAAGTCAATAGTTTCCATAGTTACCTTTTCAGTCCAAATTGCTTCAACATTAATTAAAATATCTAAAAAGCAGTTTCTTTGGGGGAAAATCAGCTCATAAATCAGAAAAGTAGGCTTAGGAACTCTATTAATTAGCATCTTGCTAATAATAAACGTTGGTTTTGGCATGTTTTTAATGAAAAAAGCGCATACTCTTTCACTCCTATTAATGTCAATGTTACTCTGCTTTGCTGACACATGCAAAAGTTTCTCTACAAAAGGTATTTATGGCACATACCTACTCAAAGACCTATATGAGTAGGAGAAATGCTAGTTACACTTCATTGGACCAGGTAACTCATTTCAGAATAACTAGTGCATAAATAAAAATCAAAAGTTAAGATTCAAGATGTTAAGTCATTAAAAATACTGCTTGCTTTGGCTTCAGAGAACAGGTGACACTGCAAGTAAGCTAGTTGTTACTACTATAATATATACCTTTATAGTAATTCACAATTTTTTAAATCAAATTTAGTAACTTAATGCTTTATAGTTGTGACTATCAGTTCACCCAAAATTCTGTGGATGGTTAGCTATAGGACAAAATCAAGTTTGCTTTAGGGTTTAATAGGATGTGTAAGTAATAGGCCACAGATTTATTTTTTCTTAATCTTCTTAGTAGAAATGTGCCAGAGGATCTTTTAGTCTTACTACCCTTTTTTTTTTTCCTTGGTACAGCTACCAGAATAACTAAGATTGGTCATATGTTACTGTGCATGCTGTGTTTTATCCAAATACATCATTGCATCTGCCATCATAAGTGAAAAAAAACCCCAACAATTTAGGAACCCAATTTTGTAATTTCTTCTTTACTCATGCACCTCCACGTGGCTGAATGCCTCACGCAAACCAAATTCCAGGATCAGGGCCTAAGTTCAGGATTCAGCATTTTATCAGACTCAGTGTTTGTAGTTAACAACACTTAGTTTGAAAATAGTTGGCCAAGCTGTGGCTAAAAAATTGTAAATATGCATTATTACACCACCTAAGCTAGTCAGATAATATGTATTTGGATTTACACATTGTTTTTCCACAAAGATAGGGAAAATCCACACATTTTAATGTGTTTGGTTGGAAATGTTTAGCGATTTTAAAATGACATGAGGGGAGGCATAGCCTGAGGGAGTCATGGTCTCAAGACCAGAGCGCAACCAGGTGCAAACCTATTCAATTTATCAGTGTGTGCACGTGTAAATACACAGCATTATCTCTTGGTATTCTATATATATTTCCATAGGTAAGTATGTGATAGATATGTATAAATTAGCGGGACTAATACCTGCCTGCAAGTCCCCCGTAAGCCCTCGCTCTGTCCTAAGGAGACTGCTCACGTTTTAAAAGGCCACCACACGGAAGATCGCTGTGAGCAGCCGCACGGGAGGTCACACAGCGCAACGCGTAGTGCTCCAACCTGGGGCGGGGATGGGGCTGGCGGCTCCGGCCGCCCGCCCAGCTCCCCAGCCCCGGTGCCCGGGACCGCCGGTG
>NW_008796218.1:7325284-7354619 GCF_000699145.1 Aptenodytes forsteri
GGCCGTTCCGTGCTCCCGGCTCGGCGGACAGTCGTGTCGCCATCATGTCGCGGGGGTCTATTGAGATCCCTCTCCGGGACACCGATGAGGCGAGTCGGGGGCTGGGAGGCGGCGGCGCGGCCTGGTTCCGGGGAGGAGGAGGCGGAGGAGGAAGGAAGGAAGGAAGGAAGGAAGGAAGGAAGGAAGGAAGGAAGGAAGGAAGGAAGGAAGGAGTGCGCTACATGATGCGCTCCGGGGCGCGGGCGTTTGTCGCTTCCTCTCGTAATTTTGTCCCGGGCTCGAGGGGCAGTGTCGCTCCCTTCCTTGAGCGGAATGAGTTATTTGGATTACAGGTGTATCGCTTTGCGGAAAGAAACCCAAACCTACCTTCGCCGGTGCCCGTCGGTGAACGGTGTCTGCCCTCTGCTAGCTGTAACCTCCCTGTCCTTGCCTAGTGGCTTGCTGGTGAAGGAGAGCCGCTGGGAACAGTCAAGCAGTCTGTCCGGGGCCCTTCGGTACCACACGTCTGTGAAGGGGCAGCCTTTTCTCCCACAATATACGCTTCAAACATATGCAGCCCTCAGGAGTGAAGACCCCGTTGGGAACAGTATCTAATCTTTAGTTTGTGCTTGTGTATGGTGGCCTTGTCTAGCTAAATTCTCTCCTTAGTTCGTTAGAGACTGATTTTTCTGGCTGTGCTGATTTGTAAGCAGCATACATGTTCCTAAATCAATCAGCATATAGACACAGGTAGGACAGTTGGTCCACTCTGTAAAGTTATTTCAGTGGGGGTTTAGAAATTTATTTAACTTTTCTCTATTTAAGGTAGGCTGTCACAAGCCAAGGTTAAAAAGATTTAAGAGAAGTATTTGGAAATTTACAGAGTATTGTAAAGTTTGAAGTTAAATCATTCCATAGCGGGTACTAAATTAACACCTTAGCTAAATAAGGTACTGAAACATACCACTTACAGGTTGAAAAAAGCTTTTTGTGAACATATGTGTCCACACTAACAAATTGCCATACAACTGCCATTGTATTTTTAAGTCTCGCAAAGGTACTTTGCTCTCTGTAGGAGAGGGCATTTTTCTCTGTGACAGAAATTTCTGTTTGAGGTGTCAACATGAATAGTTGATCTTGGTGCTGCTGTTGAAGTTATGGCTACGATGACTTGGATCCTGAAGTTCAGAATTAATCACTAAGGATTGCTATAAAACTTTGGTTTTTTACTGCCTTTTTTTATTTCCATATTTATTTGCTTTGTTGGTAATATCTATTTCTTATTAATAATTATTTTAATTTGTAGATGAGTGTTGCCCAAATTTAAAAACATTATTATCTGTCAAACAGGAGGTACTGTGCAAGACAAACTCAAACTAAAAATAACAAATTAATCTTAATTAATTAATTACAAATTAATCTAAAAATAGAAATATTTCCGCTGGTGCTCTCATAAGTTTTGCATAATCAAAACTGTAAGTCCTTATAAACTGGATGGCTCTAATCCAGTCTTGGGGGAAAAAGTCCTTGCATTGGTAGTCAGGGTACAGTCAGGGTACAAGCCTGGGTACAACTGCAGCCCTTCCTTGCTGTAAAATTAAGTTGTAATGTAGATGACTAATAATAAAGGCAACGTGACTGAGTAGCAAGTGAACTATCAGGCAGTTAAAATGTGTTCCCAAACACCCCACCTCGGGAATACCTGTTCCTTTTTCCTCATTTTCCATATCAGAAGAGTAGATCAACATGGCAAAATAGTACTTGCAAAATAACGTGCACGTGGTGAAAAATTGTTGACGTCGTTTGCTCATGATGACTATGGTTGTTAATATTCAGAAATTTAGTCTGTTCTTTATAATGTTTGCCACTTCAACGATTTCTTAATTTTCTTGGGCATAAAGATGACTTTACAAAATTTCAGGGCTCTGAGATAAGTCTGAGGTATCGATTCTCTGACATCTGATTACTTGGAAGATTTTGACTGTACCCTAGATCTTTGTATTACCTGTAGGAAAAGTTTGACAAACTCAGCAGTGTACAGTCGAGTTGGTTATTAGCTGAACTGTAAAAATTCTGAGCCTGAAGTCTATGATGAAAGAAGTTGAATTAGCATCTCTGTCTGTTCTCCCTGACTAGTATCCCAAACATTGGGCTGTCTTTTCCCTGATATTTGTGAGAGCATCACTTTTGTCTTGTACAGAATAAAATACATCATCACTTCTTTCTTTGTCCATAACCTTGTTTAAACATGAAGAATTATTTATGTTTTGTGCTCTGAAATGTCCAGCTTGCTTTGAGCTCAATGATGGATAACATTGCTAATGTTTTGTGAAAGAAAATCTGTATTGTTTGTTTCTAGGTTATTGAGCTTGACTTCGATCAGTTACCTGAGGGTGATGAAGTTATAAGTATACTGAAACAGGAACACACTCAACTGCACATATGGATTGCCTTAGCGGTTCGTATATATACAAGTTGTATATTTAAATATTCTATTCAGATAATCATATAATAATTTCCACTTCCTTACTTTTATGAGTAGGGATAACTGAATTCTGAACAGGAACTTAATTGGGTTATTTGGTCACTGATTCTAGGCCAGATATTTCTGATTTGACATACACATATTAAGATTTTAACTTAATCTTTTTTCATGAAATAATGCTGCTTGAGGCCTGCTTACTAAGTTGTTTGTTTTTTTTTTTCCTCAGTCCATAGTTTTTCTGTTTTGTGCCTTTGATTATGCACTTCATAAAAAAGGACGGGGCAGTATCTATACTATGGAAAGTATGGTGAAATGTGCAAAAAGTCAAAGAAGTTCAGAGGCAAAACGGTTGATTCTTCACTTAAAAATAGCTGTAAGACTTGTGTTTTAATGTAAAAATACTAAGTTGGGTTGATGATAGAAAAATATTTGGTGATATCGGAATGCCTTTGATTATCCCTACATTTATCCCTATGTTGTGGAAAAAGAATCTGTGTGACACCTGAAGTATCAGTTTCATATGTTACTTACTCACTGGGGAAGTATTGTCTGTTAAAACTGTATGTTTTGTAGCTGGAATACTACAAACAAGGAAAAACAGAAGACTTTGTGAAGCTGTTGGAAGCTGCACGCATAGATGGTAACTTGGACTATAGAGACCATGAAAAAGATCAGATGACGTGTCTGGATACTCTGGCAGCATACTATGTACAGCAGGCTCGAAAGGAGAAGAACAAAGATAACAAGAAGGAGCTCATTACGCAAGCTACCTTGTTGTATACTATGGCTGACAAAATTATCATGTATGATCAGGTAAAAACAAAATCTGTTTAAAAATCCATATTTGTAAATTATTTAATGATTCTTATTTTTTGGCTTACTTTCAACATATGTTTTCTGTGTGAATTCAAAAAGTGATTCTCAAGAAAAGTGTTGATTCACTAAAGGGAAGATAGAAACTGCTCAGGGTTTAAGGACTGTTAGTGTAGTACATGTAAGTATAACAACTAAGTTTCTGAAATGTGTGCGGTGCCACTAGGAATAACTATCTCTAGCTTGGGACACCTGATCATTCTATGTCAGTCAACTTTTGGGGGTTGGGAAGGAAGGATTGGTTGTTACTCTCTTGCTTGATAATACATGAGCTTTAGACGTGGATGTTGAAGACCCTTTTTGACTTTTTTTCGTCCTGATGTAAGAGAAATAAATTAATCATAGAAAGCATTATAGTATAGCCAGTTAGTCTTTCACCTAGTCTAATCTTCACGTTTTACAAAGATAAATGTAGTGGAAATTTTTTTCCTTATCTAGAATCACTTGTTGGGAAGAGCCTGCTTTTGTCTGCTTGAAGGTGATAAGATGGACCAAGCTGATGCACAATTCCATTTTGTGCTCAACCAGTCTCCAAATAATATTCCTGCCCTTCTCGGTATGAGTTTATGGGTATTTGTGTAAAAACCTGGTCTCTCCAGTTGAGTTTTGGAATTAATTATGTGCTTAAGAAGAGGGTGCGTATGTGAGTAGAGAGAAAGAATGGGATAAAGAAGGGTGTGCTTTTGACCAGAAACACATGACAGAGATTACTTTAAACTTGGGAAGTATATGTAGGTGGAAAAGCTAGGAAAAAGTATAATGCTAGCTAGCATCTTCTGAGGCCCGTGGGCATGTATCCAGTCCAACTACTTATATTTCCCTGATGATGCCAGTGAAGCTGTATACTCTGTCAAAGGTGAAGATACCAGTAGTGAGGGGTCAGCGTGCTGTAACACTTGTATTTTAATTTGTTCACTAATTAATCTAGTCTTAGCAAGTGTCTTTCCTCTGGACCAGGAAGGAATTAAATTTCTGCAGAAAACCATGAAAATGTAAATTTGATGTGTTCCCATGTTTGATTTCTTTCATACATTTGCTGTCATCAAAGATAATAAAAGTTGTAGTTGTCTGAATTTTCTGTTAGTTTTTAATTGTAGCTTTTGAAAAATCAGCACAGCACAAGTTTACCAAATAATACTTTTAAGCTTCTGATGTATAACTGCTTTGTTTATATTTCTGATTTATTTGTAACTGGTATGTTATAACAGGTAAAGCGTGCATTTCTTTCAACAAGAAAGATTATAGAGGAGCCCTTGCCTACTACAAGAAAGCATTGCGTACCAATCCAGGTTGCCCAGGTAAGACAGAAAGTATTTGCTAGTGGAATTATTTGCTGTGCTTGCAGACTAACTCAAGTTTTCCTAATTCAAATACCTAAGGGCTTCTTTGTGATCTATATCTGTCAAAAAACCCCCTCCATCCCTCATTATAGAGTTTAGGTGTTTGTTGACTTGAAGTGTTCCTTAATTGTTAGAGAAGGAAATCATGTTTAGGAAAATACTTTTCATTTTTTCTAATTATTACCTTTTAAAGAGCTATTAGAAAATGAGAAGTTTCATGTAAGAGAAGCTAAAATTGTATGGGGAGGGGGGGAAACTGTTAAAGACTGTTGCAGAGCCTATCTGTGAGCTTTTGGAATAAGGGTTAAGAAAATGATGTATTAGCATTAATAATGAAACAAGACACAAAAAGTAAAATTCTACCTATAATCCATGATGTGAGTTTTCCTGGTGTTATATGATTTTCTTAATGCAAAAATCTGGGAAAGCTATCAGTAACAGCTGTAAAAGCGATGCGTGTGATTTAGAAATACTAGTTCAGGGTATTTGCATTAGGATCATAAATACTCTAAAGTCTCTTGAGAGATGTGGTATACTTTGCTATAACCTATCTGAAAAAGAATTTATTACAAAAAGTTGATGTGTATTCTGTAGTCTGGTTTAGCATAAGAATCATTGCTGCAAAAGTGGGTTTAGAAATGCAAGCCTTACTTTTAAACAAACATCTTTCATTCACTCCCCTTTTTCACACACACAGATTTGAAATTGCTGTATATAAATGGCTCTGTATGCCTAGTTCAGGCAGTCTGAGAGGGCAATATGATGTGAATTCTCTGTATTGGCTCATTTGTACATGATCATGGAAGTTAGGGGATGATAAACAGCATTTTGTCAGCAGTGAATCAGTTGATCATTTGAGGAGAAATGCCTAGCTAACTTGTTCATTCATCTGTTTTCTGAAGGCCTACTAGTCTCAGGTGAACGTACGCTGCCTAAGAAACTTCCAGCCCTTCCATCTGGCAATTTTAATGCCTTGCTCTATTATTTTTTAATACATTTCCATAAAAGTAATTTTTTATTTGTCTAGTATCAGAGTGTTTTGGAGATACAGACCAATGTTCTGGGGTGTATGAAGAAATAAAGTCTTACTAATCTGTTAAAGTTAGTTTTGCTGCCAAGTGTGGGAGGCTGCCTTTAAAAACAGCAAATCATTAGATGGCTTAGAGGTTTTAAAGAAATACTAAAAATACTGCTTTCACGTTAATTGATGTCCAGAATGTTAAAAAAAAAAAAAAGTCAAAGTTGAAATTTTGGGATTCTGAATGGTGTCATCTTGTTCTCTAGCTGAGGTTCGATTAGGTATGGGCCACTGCTTCGTGAAACTGAACAAGTTGGAAAAAGCTCGGTTAGCGTTCAGCAGGGCTCTGGAGCTAAATTCAAAATGCGTAGGGGCTTTGGTTGGACTGGCTGTTCTGGAACTCAATAATAAAGAGGTGAGTCTGACTTAACAAGAATGCATATGCAGTTTACTGTTTTTCTTGTCTGAAAAAGCAAACTTTATCCTTTGAAATGTAGTCCAGTTTTTAAAAGGGGTAATAACTTTTGTGGTTAAATCATTTTAAGTTTGTGTCACTATTGAATGATGTTCTAGAGATGTACTTGTGATGCGAGCAGCACGTTCTGAATAACTTTCTTCTGTTGCTAAAAATCAGAGGTACAGAAAAACAGTGCTAGGTTAACTATTTTAAATAAAATAATAAAAATCTGTGGTGAGATGTGTGAATGCATGTCCAATCACTTAAAAAAACCAGAAGTGCTGATTTCAAAATCTTATTTTAATGAGCAATAGTTATAATATGTATAATAGCCAGCCTTATTTAGTTATTTGTGACTCTGTGAAGGTTAACTAAATCAGTGTGTACTCAGGATGCTCCAAAAGTCCTCAAATACATGGAGACCTCACTTGTGATGGCAGCTCTATTCCAGAGCATCAGGAATCTTTTTTGAAAGAGCATCATGCTAACAGGAAGGTCAAGGTAAAAGACACAGTCCCAGGAGATGAGTCCTTGGCTTTGAGGAACATAAGCTTTCAGACAAGTGTTGAAGTTGTATTCAGGCTACCTTGGCATGCATGCCACATGGTAAACCAAAGAGTAGGCAAGAACAAATTTTAACTAGGCTGATGAAACTACGATAAAGTGGTGATACTACCTCTCTAGATAATTTATCACTAGAAAAATACATATGCTCATATAGCTTAATTGGGATCATGAGATCTGACATGGTTAATCTATACTAAGGAAGTTATCAGTGGAGGATGGGACCTTTAAGTGTTTAAAAAAAAAAAAAGAGAAAATTCTTACATAATTGTATGTTGCTAAAATTTAGTGTTATGCTATCTGTAGAACATGTAGCTCCCTAGAAAGATCTTCTGTTGGCACAGAATGTCTGAAAATCACTTAGTTTTACTATGTCATGGGGGAAAAAAAAAAACTGTTAAGACTTCCATGAAGAATTCCAAAAAGTGTAGGCACAAGAACTTTCTTTCCTAAAACTACAGAGACAACCAAAAATATTCTAAAATCAAATTTTAATAAATAATTCAATGGGTGAGAAACTAATGAAATTTGGTATCTTTTTTTTTTTCCTGAAGGTCTTTTGACTAGAGTCAAGGGATGAGCCCACTCACGCTAAGCTTCAAAAAGCTGTGATTAAAAGCTGACCCGCTTAAATATGTTTTTTGTTCTTTGTAAGAAATGTATCATCTGTGCTTTACTTCAAACTGTTTTCACAACTTGCACTGCAAAGTTAGTAGTATAACATTGAAGAGTTGACATGGGGGAGGGAGAACACTTTCTCTGGGAAAAAGATTCTCTCTGAGCTGCAAACTAGTAGTTGACATCTTTTCTGTGCTTAGATATTTCTAACGTTTTTCCCTCCTTGAAGGTGTTATGGTGTCAAATCAGGGTTGAGATTACACTCTGGTCTCATTGAGGTCCATCTTATCTCTGGTTTTCTTTAATGAAAGTGCTTAGGAGCTTTGAGACCTCTAACCATTTACTGGATTTGACTGAAATTGGAGAACTTGGACATACACATAATGTGATTATAAAACCTCTTTGCCTTTGAAAATTAAACCAAGAATGATTCAATATCTCCTAATCAAGGTATATTGTTATACTAGGTTTGGAAAGATAGTGCCTTTTCAAACTGAAATTATGTTTTCTAGCTGCCTATTGGACTTCATCTTATGTCTCAACCTCTTAAAACCTAATCTGTTCAATAAGATAGCTTTCTGCTGATAATAATTGCAAAGTAAAGCACAGATGTTACATGATAACATTTTTGGTCTTTCTGTTCAGAAATAAATACAGATTTAAGTTGATGTGCTTGTGATATAAATCTCATGGGTGTCCCAAATAAATAGCTATTATTTATCAGTTATGGATTTGAAATTGTGGGTAAGTCACATTTGTACCCATGGAAAGCTTTCTTTAAACTGTAAAGTTTCTTTAGAAGAGTATGTTGATATAATGATATCCCTGTGTAAACACAGCAAACTTCTACTTTTTTTTAAATTAGAACTTAAGTTCTAGTAGCTCTTAATTCAACATCTGAAGTTCTTGTTTAGAATTTGAACATGAGAATATTTTCATTTTGCTTTTGAACAAATTGTGTAAAAGGTTGAAACCTAAACCAAACAGGAACTGGGGACACTGAACAATAGAAGGAAGGCTATCAGGGTGTGAGTGTGAAATGTCAAAGGACACCAAGTCTAAGTATTTTTTTTTTTTTTCCTTAGCAAGCCCTGCTCTGCTTTCTTCCATCCCTGTGTGATGGCTTCATTTTCCATCTGTATGCTGTAGGGAGAAAAGCTAGTAGCTGAATTTACTTTTTTCTGTGAGCCCAGCAAGGATTTTGTCAGAGTTCCTGCAGCAGCCTAGACTGAAGAATAGTTTTGAAGATGTTAATAAGATAAACAGCTATTGAGATGCTGCTGATACCTGTCAATGTTTCATTTAGGCTGATTCCATCAAGAATGGTGTTCAACTCCTCTCTAGGGCTTACACAATTGATCCCAGTAATCCAATGGTGTTGAATCACTTGGCTAATCACTTCTTCTTCAAGAAGGTAAGAGGTCTGTGGAATTTTACAGTTAAATACTTGATAACCTCTGAACAGCAAGGGTTCCGGTCTTAGATTCAATCTCATTTCATCAGGCTAAGTGGTGCCTAATATGAAACTGTTAATCTAGATGGACAAGTGTAAAGTTTTTGACTTAAATTTTGTATAAACTTTTCTCAAGAAAGCCAAGAAAAGATATGCTTATTTCTTAAGTCAAGGTCACCTTTGTGTCCTGAAGGGTTGGTTTGTTTTTTTTTTTCCTCTCCCCTTCTTCCAAGCTTTAAAATATGAAATAGAGAAAAGAACAGTAACCACTAAAACTAAATCTGTTATTAATTTAGTCAGTGCTATGACTTAAGCTTTCTTGCATTTGCCAGCTGTCCTTGTTTACATAATAAATCACTTGATCATTAATAAAGTGAAGGCTTCCAAATTTCATTTAACTTCTCTTTTTCAGGACTATGGTAAAGTACAACACTTGGCTCTTCATGCTTTCCATAATACAGAAGTTGAAGCAATGCAGGCAGAGAGTTGTTATCAGCTGGCTAGATCTTTTCATGTACAGGTAGGACAGTTTTTAAAAGCCCCCTTTGAGATTACACTTAATCTGTGTTATAAAAGTTTATACAAAGCTTACCTGTGAAAACACTACCTGCTCTTTATTTACTTCTTTGTAATTAGGAAGATTATGATCAAGCTTTCCAGTATTATTACCAGGCCACTCAGTTTGCCTCATCTTCTTTTGTACTTCCATTTTTTGGATTGGGTCAAATGTACATTTATCGAGGGGACAAAGAGAATGCATCACAATGCTTTGAAAAAGTTTTGAAAGCCTATCCTAACAATTATGAGACTATGAAAATCCTTGGATCTCTTTATGCGGCTTCAGAAGACCAGGAGAAACGGGATATTGCAAAGGTGAGTTTTGCCTCTGCCAGCGTCATACTTTTACATACAAGAGTAGAACTTGAAAATCAGACTTGAAATCAGGCTGTACCTTAAGGTGCATAAAACTCAGGGTTACTTGGCTGTAGGTTTAGAATATTTAATATTGGCTGGGGGGGGGGGTCTGTAGAGTCACAACTCCTGGACAGAACTGAGAGACTCCTACTGGGCTCTGGCTAAAACAAGTCCAGGAACTTAGAGGAGCCCCAGCCTCAGATTTATGTTTGGTACTATGAAAAGGGCAGAATTCTTCCCATATATGTTAAAATTCTCTGAAGATGGCAAGTTAGCAAATGATTTCCTGAAGACAGCAAGTTAGCTAGTGATTTCCAGAAAACACTTGTCTTAGCCTATGTAGAAGGACAATGTTATGTTTTTGTTTTTGTTTTTTTTTTAATGAAAGACTTTTAAAATCTGATGTTGGGTAAAAAAAATGCAAAAAATGTTAGACGTCACTTTTCTAGCTTCTCCTGTTAGTGTAATAGTTTCTGCTTCTCTAAGACTTTAAGCCGGTGTTGCATTCTACAGAAAAATAAGATAATGAAGGAAGGAAACTAATGCAATTTTTTCTTGTGACCAAGTTGTGCAGATGTTTAGGATGTTTTCTTTTGCATTATGGTGTATCTTTCTAGTGTTAAGGTTAATACCTTCACTCTTTCTTTTGTTTTTGTTTTGGTTTTTTTTAATTTTTAAAACAGCGTGTGTGTCCACAAAGAGGCATAATTATTTTCTGCTGTTTTTCAGGGACATCTGAAGAAAGTCACAGAACAATATCCTGATGATGTAGAGGCATGGATTGAGCTAGCCCAAATTCTAGAACAGACTGATATACAGGTATTATTAATACATACTTGATGAATTATGTGTGTGCTTTTCATAAGAGCGCATAGAGCTCATTCTCTTATTTTTCATCCACTTTTTCTTTGTAAAGGGTGCACTGTCAGCCTATGGTACAGCCACACGCATTCTGCAAGAGAAAGTACAGGCTGATGTGCCACCAGAGATTTTGAATAATGTGGGCGCTCTGCACTTCAGGCTGGGAAACCTAGGAGAAGCAAAAGTATGTAATTACTCAGTTTGAATTGAGTTTCTTGCTCACCCAGTTGTTTTCCTTTAAGAATATTCTGGAGTGCTTTATTCCTTTTTTCTTTTTATACTTTAGAAATATTTTTTGGCATCACTGGATCGTGCAAAAGCAGAAGCTGAACATGATGAGCATTATTACAATGCTATCTCTGTAACAACGTCCTATAACCTTGCCAGACTATATGAGGCGATGTGTGAATTTCATGAAGCGGAAAAGCTGTATAAAAACATTTTAAGAGAACATCCTAATTACGTTGATTGTAAGAAACATTTGGTATTTTAGTTCCACAGTCCTCCTTATAATACCAAAAATCTTCCCATTACAGTGTCTGCTGGTGTCCTTATATCTGTCTTCACTTCTTTTCATAGTAGTTCTGGGGCCTGCTTACATACCTGCTATTTTCCCTTTTTTTTCTTTAAGGCCTGCATCATCCTTATAGTCCAATCTCCAGCTTTAAGCCTTCTAATTATTGGTAAATCATAGTGTACTCCAAAAACCCAGCAAAATTAGCTTATCTAGACTTGCATGCCTTTGCTCACTTGCTCCCCACTCCCACCAAAGTCTTAGCACCTCAGTGCTCAGGTGCAGTCAAGGCCATCCACTTGATATGCCCAGGCTCTGCAACTCTACCTATGTCGGTGGAAATAGAGACCCTTTGGGAGAATCACTTTATCTTGGATCTTGGCCTTCCTCGAGGGAAGAAGGGCTGTTGAGGGTGTTAGCACAGCTTCTGTGGCACATCCTGTTTTTTCTCCTTACTCTGCTCTTCCTCTTGCCCCCAGGTAGCCGACCTGTGATACTTGCTGCGAAGGCGAGGTGGTAGCCCTGTAGCAAGCTGCAGCACACAGCATGCCCCAGCCTAATCTATAGCCTTTTCCCTGCTTGTTGTCCATTGTCACCTGCTAACTGATACTCTTCCCAAAGCTTGCGGAGACGGGAGAGCTGTTTGAAGTGGAGGGAGGAGAATTATGTACCTGATGTATCCTTCTTTCTTTGAGGTTTCTCAATCGTTTTTAACGTATGAAACCAATTAAAAACATTTACATTACTTTAACCGTTAGAAATCTGCAATTTCTGTATCGCCATTGTGGAACACATGCTGTGTCTCATTGTGAATAGAATATGAAAGGTGTCTTAATGTTTGCTGTCCTTAGCAGATCAAGAAAAAGATTGCTTTTGAAATTCATGCATGGCCAATATTTTCTTTGAGATGACTTTAACCTGTTTCCTGATTTTTATTTTATTTTCTATTTTTATTTTTAGGCTACTTGCGCTTGGGAGCAATGGCTAGGGATAAAGGAAATTTTTATGAGGCTTCTGATTGGTTTAAAGAAGCACTTCAGATAAATCAGGTTTGTAACCCTTTACGTGTTTAAAGTTAAAGCACTTGAAATACTAACAACTTAAAAATTTATTTTCCTTTGTTGCATTTTTATTTTGTTTGTTCACGTAAACTAGAGGAAGAAGAGACAGCTACTGTAATCTGCTCTCTGTGTGTTTTGTTTGGGTTTTTTTAATATGGAATTCTATTTAAGAAAAATAGCATTTTATACTTGAAAAAGTAACCTTGCAAGGGAAAACGATGCTTTTGCAACTTACAGTGAATTTTTATTTAGGACCATCCGGATGCTTGGTCTCTGATTGGCAATCTTCATTTGGCTAAACAAGAGTGGGGTCCAGGACAGAAGAAATTTGAAAGAATATTGAAACAGCCCTCCACACAAAATGATACTTATTCCATGTTGGCTCTTGGCAATGTCTGGTTGCAGACTCTACATCAACCCACAAGAGACAGAGAAAAGGTAATGGGCGTCTGTCTGCCCTGTGTGTGGTTTTATTTATTTAATTTTTGTATGCTCTTAGCTACTTAGAGCCTTTTCTTGATGCCTGTTTGGCACCTTATAGTCCATAAAACTTCTGGGTAGATCTTTTAATAGCCCATTATAGAAATGAGTGATCGATTGGGATACTTCTTTCTGCAGGAGAAGCGTCATCAAGACCGTGCATTAGCGATCTACAAGCAAGTACTCAGAAATGATCCAAAGAATTTGTATGCTGCTAATGGCATAGGTGAATATTAGACTAATTTTCCTTCAGAGGTGATGAAATTCTTGCTTCATGCTTTAATATAGAATTGTTTTTGCAGGGCCTGAACTGCTATGTAGTGGAGCACAGGAAAGAATAGCTTTCATATGGCAGCTATGTCACTTAGTTTTTAATGGGGAACTTTATTCAGGCAATATTTTGTTTTCTTTGGTAGGAGTACATAGTACATGAATCTGGAAGCTTACACTGTACATATTACTTTCCCCCTAGGAGCTGTCTTGGCACATAAAGGATACTTCCGTGAAGCTCGTGATGTTTTTGCCCAAGTGAGAGAGGCAACAGCAGATATCAGTGATGTGTGGCTGAATTTGGCACATATCTACGTAGAACAGAAACAGTACATCAGTGCTGTGCAGATGGTAACATCTCTAAGTTGAATTACATAATATGTTGGGTTAGACTTCTGGATGTTTCTCTGCTGTCATAGCAGCTGTGCAAGTTTCTGAATAATGTTTTAACAAGTTATAGGTCTATTTCTGGCATGCTGTTGGCTGTCAAGTCTAGATTTAAAAACAAACTGCCAAATGTGGGTAAGGGGTAACAAAGACTTTGTACTTTGGTACAAAGTGTACCAACTTGTACACTTTTTTTGGTAGCAGAGTTAAAACATAATTGGGTTGGAATTTTGGTCTCGGAATTAATTTTTAGTCAGGTTTCAGTGTAGTTACTGTATGTGATTTACATTCAGATGTTACTGAAGTAAGTAAATGCAATTTGCTGCTGGGATTTTTTTAATAGCAACACTTCCTATTTTTGTTCTTGCAAATGATTGCATAAATAACAATCAGAGCTGTCTGTAAAGCTGACTGTGCCATGATTTCTTTCACTGCAGTTAACATCACAAGGTAATTCATGTTGGAAGAAATCTGTTCATCCTGCTCAAGCAAGTTAACTTCCAAGTATCAACCTATTCTAACTAAATTGACTCAATTAGGTGATCAAAAGCATACAAGTAAGCTAAAAAAAAGCGTATGTTGGACAGGACAGAAGCTCAGAACTTGTTTCATTAAGATTGAGTCCACATTGAGGCTCAAAAATACTTAATTCAGACTGTCCTGAAGCTTTTTGTGGTGGTTATAAGGAAGAGATACTGGGCCTTTCTTACCTGATCAAGACCTCAGTAGTTACTATCTTCCAGTGAACTACTGTTAAATAGCTTTGGTAACGTGACCAGATTCATTCTGTTGTATTTGAATAAGGTCTGTTGTCTTTTTAACACCTTGCCCGTTTTTATTGACAAAAAGCCTAATGAAAATCTAATTTTAGTGATTGTTTAAGCAGTGAATTACAGTGGGAAACTGGGTATCGTTTTCACCTTTTGATTTGTCAGAAAAATATTGTACTCGTTTGCTAATATATTTAAGTAAAGCTGTTAGTAGAAATGCGTTTATCTACTGAGGTGTTTTATTGTTCCCTGGGTTCTACTATGCAGTTGGTACAAGCCACAGTCTGCAATATGCGATATTGGACTCAAAGGGAGATGAATTGAATTTAATAGCCTAGCTTACTGCAGCCACAACAATTATTCTAGTGCGTTCTCTACCATAAAGCATACAAATCTGAGGCAGACTTAAGCTAAATACAAAATCTTTGACTTTAAAAGTGAGTGAAAATTGGGCGCTCACAACACAGTGCGATCCAAGAGTAGTGGCTTCAGGCATTACAGTTCAGGGCAGTTTCTGTATTTGAGCTGGAAATAAAAATTACTTTGTATTTCTTGTCATTTTGGAGATTTAGAAAGGGTGAATGATTCATTGAGAAAAGAGTACATCAAACAAAAGGCACTCGTGACTGAAAAGGATACGTTTCATAACTGTTTGAAGCTTTAATTCTAGACCCACAAAACCTATAGCAACAAGTTGTCTTTTACACATAGAACAACTATATATCCCTTGGCATGCCAAGTTATTCAGCTAGGTGGACAGAGCAAATTTGACATGGAGTTATCTGAAAGGTGTGGATTTTTTTAACTAATTGCATCAGATATATGGAATTACTACATTAAATATATTTCAATTTGTAAAATATCTTGTATGAATAAAGAAAATAAATTCCCCCCCCTCATACTGTGGAGAATAATTGAGTGCTCTTAAAATGAGTCATGTTTGTTGGACTTTGTTACAATAGATGGTACTTGCAAAGTATTCTATTGTATTTTAAGACCTACAGAACCTCCTGGACTGCTGCCAGTTTCCAGAAAAATCGGGTACTTGCTGTGGAATAGCAGAAAGAATTTTCTGGTCAGTGAAAAGGAGGCATCACGTGGCACGACACACTTTTTTGAAAAACAAAAGGCATATTAACAGTAATGCTTTTTAGGAATAGAAACATTTGCTGGAGTTAGCTAACCAAAATAACTAACCATTGTCACCTCTTGATTTGATTTTTTTCCATTTCAGTATGAAAACTGCCTCAGAAAGTTCTATAAGCATCAAAATACTGAAGTATTGTTATATTTGGCCCGGGCGCTCTTCAAATGTGGCAAATTACAGGAATGCAAACAAACTTTGTTAAAGGTACGAATATAAAGCATCATATATCACAGAAAAAAAATTACTGTCAGTTGATGCATGTTTGTCTCTTGAAATTCAGTAGTCTGGAATTGAAATAATGGTGCTTATTCTCTGTATGTTGCTTCAGCATACCTGTGTATCATGTTGTAGCATATCTTAAAAACGTACTTTTTATTTACAGGCCAGGCATGTAGCACCAAGTGATACAGTCCTTATGTTTAACGTGGCTTTAGTGCTACAAAGACTAGCTACCTCTGTCCTGAAAGATGAAAAAAGCAATCTAAAGGAAGTGCTTAACGCTGTGAAAGAACTGGAGCTAGCCCACAGGTAAAGATGATGTTTCTAATCATTATAATCTATTTTGTTGTTCCCTTACAGGAAATTTGCAGTATAGGTCACAAATCTGGTTAGAAGAGCAATCATCTCCTATGAAACACTGTATGTAATGTTAGAGTTTCTAGTAGGAAAACAAAGATTGGGCCCGACAAAACTACTTATTCAGACTTTGCTCCAGAGCCAGTTTTGTTTGGCCAGGTGGCCAATATGTATTTCTCAAAGGGTTTTGTATTACTATGACCAAGATGCACCTCTTCCTGGAAGAGCATAGTTGAAAAAAAAGTTGAAAATTATTCTGAGTTTAATACTTTTTTTTGACGATTTCTTTGGAAACAACCTATAAGGCTCAAAAGCAAATCTGTTTATATTATATAAGCCTAGTTAAAGACTGGTAGTCCTTGAAAACTAATTTTGCCCACCTGTTGGCAAATAAAGCCTAAGCACTCTCATGGCTTAAGAACAGAAGCAGTTTCTTAAGTGCGTTTGAGATCTTTTAGTTCTCTTTTTAAAAAAAAAAAAAAAAATTTCTGGGCAGAAAACAATGTGATTAATCTGATACAATCATCACCATCTTTGAACAGAAAGCTTTCAACAATTTATTCTGCTCCTAGGTATTGCTGGTGTAGCTGGTACTTGCTTTATGCATTCCTAGCTCTGCTGTTATGTTGAGGATAGATGTTGCCTTTCAGTAATTTTGTCAACAAGCCTTTAATAAAAGCAAGCATTTCACAATTCTAGTACTCTACATAATGCAAACTAAACATTCGAACACAAATTCTAACTTGAATTCAGTTAGAAGCTTGTTATTTATTGTCTTGAGAAAGTTGCATGAAAGCCTTGTTTTGTACCCATTAACTAAAAATTCAGATGTCTATCACATTTTAGAAAATATTTTCCATAATCTAAAACTTAAGCAAAGAATTACTTTCTTCATATGCACGAGAACTTGAGTTCAGTCTAGCACAAAAACCTCATTTAAAATGTCTCTGATGGAATATGGGAAGAAACTGTGGCAACCGTGAAAAGTTAGAAAGTCGTTTTCCTTTAAATGAATCGGAGAAACTGTTTTCAAAACACTGATCATCATAGCTTACCCATCTACTTGAAGGTATGTTGTATTCACAAGGACCTGTCAACTAAGTTCAAGGAGGCTGTTTTGGAAGGATTTTAAAAAAAAAAAAGTTTTCCTTCCTTTTCTTATGCTGGTTTCAAGCACTTAAGCTGTGACAGATAAGGAATAAATCTACTGGGATCAGCAATGTCCTTATTGCTAGGAGCCAGTAAATGAAATCCTAGAACTCTTTAGAATTTTTGGGGGTTTTTGTTCTGCTCTAGAGTGGTTTTAGAATGTTTTAAATTTGGAGAACTCTGAATGTACTTTTATACTGTTGTATCAAAAGGGGCTGCATACAGAAAATTGGTGAGGTTTCCTCATCTGTTAAGTTTTATAGCATTGTAATTCAGGAGTAAATGCTTTGGTTTAGGGCAAAATTACAATAAATATTTAAGTAACGCTGTATTTGCTTAGGTTTGTTTGTTGGTTTTTCCTCCAGGTACTTCAGTTACTTGAGTAAAGTAGGTGATAAGATGAGATTTGACTTGGCACTTGCTGCTACGGAAGCCAGGTAAAAAAAAACAAACAAAAAAAGCAACCAACCCCAACCACAAACAAATCCTTCATTCAGATACCAAGTGGAATACTTTTGTCTTGTTTTTTCATACTAAAACTGGATTCCAAAATTTCAACTGACAATTTCTTCGAACAGCAGAAATACAAGTGCAGGGTTACTCACTATTAATGTTTCATTCTTTTCCTGTCTTTGCTTTCTAATGCTTTTGTGCAGTCTAAAACTCTCAACATGTGGTGTCTGCCATTAGCTGGAGCCTGCAAAACTTTAGCTGTTTTAATGGCAAATTTTCCATCAATGAAGGTGCAATGACATTTATTTAAACATCTCTAGCTCTCACTGTTTTGACTTTAAATATAATAATCTAACAGGCTTGCTTTCATGGAGATTTTTTTTTGAGGTAGTTCATGGGTGAATAGCATGGGTCAGTTATTGAAACATGAAAAACTTTTGTTTTGCAGAGTCCAGTCTGCTTTAACTTTTGCTCAGGGTAATGAGTTTGTACACAAGCCTATTCAAATTAGTTTCCTTGTTATCTTGTTTCTTAGGTTTTCACTCAGTATGCCGTGTTTCATTTATTGCACATAAAACAGAAAGTTTTAATCTTAATATTAAAAGAAATGTCATTGTAACATTAGCTAAGAGAGTATTGAAAGCACCTTGCTTTAAAGTTTCATGAGGCCCGAACACTTTATGCAACCTTAACTCTTACACAATAGGGTTAAGAGAGAATTTCTACCTACTGTTCTGATTAGGTTTGCTAGCATGTTGTGATTAAATACAAGTTCTTATTAACCATACTTCTGAAGCTGCCCAAATTAATTGGGATGATTCCTTTTATGTTCATGTGGGGTTTTTTTGTATATGAATTGGCTAAATTTTAAGTATGATGCAATATGTTCTGAAATTGTATATTGCAATTTAAAGATAAATTAGCTTACTAGAAAGTGCTTTAGTTTACTCAAAAATCTGTACTACTCTTCTATTGTGCTATTTCAAGTAGCTTTTTTTTTCTTTGTTGGTGATATGAATGTAGTCTTGTGATGTATGCCCTTTATAAAAGTGTTTCTTCTTGTAGTATGTGCCTGCCACCTTCCTTTACTTGAAAACATTGCATGTTACAGGCAATGCTCTGACTTACTGAGTCAAGCCCAGTATCATGTGGCTCGGGCACGCAAGCAGGATGAAGAAGAGAGGGAGCTGCGTGCAAAGCAAGAGCAAGAAAAAGAGCTGCTTCGCCAAAAACTACTTAAAGAACAGGTTTTATTCTGTTACATTCTGTATACTATATTTTTTAAAAAGCATACCTTATTTTTAAAAAGTATAGCTATCAACAATATATATGCCCCTGTTGCTCTGTGATGGTACCTGGTGTTACTGATAAAATGTCTAGTAGCTATTTTTCTTAGTTACAGTAAGTGCTAGCAGAAAATGTTACAGCTAACAGGTTATACTAATTCTTTCTTCCCCATAGCCTCAGAAATAGATTTTTGTTTTTATAATGAAATAAAATTGGTGCCCCAGAAGGTCTGCTATCAAATTTCTGTACTGACAGGCTGGATGAGGAAGCACTTGGTGCAACAGTTCTTTTGGACTTTTACTCTAACATAATAGGCTTGTAGAAAACTTTTTTCTTTTGCCACGTGGACCTTCTGCTACGACATAGACTGTCAAAAGTCAATTTTCCAGTTTCTTGTCAGCAAATAATGTATACACCTGCAATTATAATCACTGCGATGCTGCAAATACAATAGTAATGGTTAGTTTTCTCTCTGTTTCAGGAAGAAAAGCGCCTAAGAGAAAAAGAAGAACAGAAGAAACTTCTGGAACAAAGAGCTCAATATGTGGAGAAAACCAAGAATATTCTGATGTTCACTGGTGAAGTAGAAGGCTCAAAGGAGAAAAAACGTGGTGGTGGTGGAGGCAGGGTAGAACAGAATTTTTTTTTTTTATCTCCTTCATTTTCCCCTTTTGAAATATGGTCTCTTGCAGTAGCACAGGTTTTTAATTTCAAGCTCCTAGGCTCCACTGAGTGAAATTGCACATGTTTAATACTCAAATGTAAAAATTGGAAGCTAATACTTAAAAGTTCCAAGCACAGTGGCATCACCAAAATCTGTTGTATTCAATTGTTAAAATAACAAGAAGATTGTTTTATTATGTGCAAATTTGGAATCAGTTTCTTAATGACATCAGTCTAGAGTTTATGGGAAAGTTGGCACAGGAAGGTCTGTATTTTTGTATCTTCGAAAATGTGTTCAGATAAAGTTTCTATTTTGAATTGTTTTCTGGTAGTTTTTTTAACTAGAAGGTCAATAATAAGCTATATTGTGGGGCTTTTATTTATTACAGCGTTCCAAAAAAGGAGCAGGGGAATTTGATGAGTTCGTCAACGATGACAGTGATGAAGATCTGCCCATGTCTAGAAAGAAAAAGAAGAGGAAGGGCAGTGGTAGTGAACAAGATGGGGAAGAGGAGGAGGGTGAGAGAAAGAAGAAGAAGAGGAGGAGGTAACTGATACTTTAATGTTAGACTTCCCTGAGAAATTGTATGGCTTTTAAGTATATTCTCATGCAGTCTTTCATAACGACTTAGAAAAGGAACTGTTGTTAAGAGGTCACATGATTAATTTTTATTTACGCATGCACACGTAAGACTTAAACAGCCATGCTGCAAAATAAGTATGAGTAACACTTGGATCAACTAGACATTTCTTGAGACTGATATTTTTGCATGTGTTGAGGTTTTTTGTGATGTTATGCTTTACATCGTATAAAATGTTTCTTTTTAAGACCCCAGAAGGCAGATGAGGGGAGTGATGATGAAGAACATGAAAATGGTCCAAGACCAAAAAAACGACGTCCACCCAAAGCAGAGAAAAAGAAGGCTGTAAGTTAAACCCTGAATAACTGCATCACTTTCTATATACGCATTTGGACTTCAGCATTATCCTAGTCGAGAGATATATTAATGTTGAAAATTACAACAAAACTTCTTGTAGCAAACTGCCTTTGAGCTTATTTTTGTGCTCTTCCCCTGTTGCTATAGCTGCTTCAAGGATGAAAAGGAAATTCTAGATGGCTTCAGAAATAAAGTGATAGTAAAGGGAAAATTTTGATCTAATGACTTTAGAACAACTGTTAAAAGCATGTCTGGTTTTCTGAATATGTTTCTACGTTTGGGCATTATGCTTTAACCATCCACAGGAACAAGCAACCCTTTGTTTTTCCCCTATACAGCCCAAACCAGAACGTCTGCCTCCTTCAATGAAAGGAAAGATCAAATCAAAAGCCATCATTTCATCAAGTGATGATTCTTCTGATGAAGATAAACTCAAAATTGCTGATGATGGGTAAGAACCTTAATTAACTTTGTATGTACTAAAGTTTCAACATATGCTTTCAAGAGAAACTGCAGTGTTAATAATAATGAGATAATGCGAAGATAATGAGAAGCCTTTCATTGTACTCACAACATCACTTTCCATTGGAAATTAATTCCACTCATTCTTCTTATTCTGATAACGCTAGCATTACTCAAATCCTGGTGTCTCATTTTATTTTTAAGCTAAGGATAGCATCTTTTAATACTGGATTTTTTTTCTTTTCCCTACAGACATGCTAGGAATAGCAACAGTGATTCAGATGATGGGGAACAGCAGCACAGTAAACGCATTGTTTCTGATAGTGATTCTGATAACAGAAACAAATCTGGTAGTGAGGCAGGTAGTCCGAGGAGGTCCAGTGTCCACCCATCTGAGGAAGATTCTGACAGTGACAGGTCGGCTAGAAAAAGGAGGCGGTCAGATTCGGAGCAGTCTGACAATGAGTCTGTACAGTCGGGGAGAAGTCGTTCCGGTGGTTCAGAAAATGAATCTCGCCCAGCTTCTCACAGTGCTGACTCAGACAGAGATTCTGAGAGAGGATCTGACAACGAGGGTTCTGGCAGAGGATCTGGTAATGAATCTGAACCAGAAGGATCCAATGATGAAGGGTCTGAAGGTGGTTCAGATGACAGTGATTAGATCTCAATTACAGACCATCTTTTTAAAATGTTCATGTAAATACATTTCAGTTATAGGGAAAATCCAATTTTTATATTTGAAAACTGTGATTTAAAAAAAACCTTAATGTTTTAGTAAACTGTTGTGAGACCTTCCTGTGATTCTTTCTATTAGCAACTAATGGATGTTTCTCTAAGTTGGCTTATGGTGTATTCTTAAATTGAAACTGCTGTAGGTGAAGAGCAGAATCCCTGTACTATAATCAGCACACCAAGGATGGAATGCATGTAAAAACTATGGAACATAAAATCTCTGTTTAAGTGGTTCCATTGTGGCTAAAACTGTGTGTTCTGTGCTTATACATGCATAGATGGATCTTAAAATCTTACCAAATGGAACAAAGAGCTGTGGATATTTATCTTTTTCCTCATTCTGAATAAAGGTCAGTAGGGAGGTTTTTCTTACTTTCTATTAAAGAATACATTTGCCATGATACAACTCCTTATGTTTCCAAGAGTTTGTTCTTTTGCTTCTGTTTTTGTGTTAAATCAGGTAAAAAGATGCAGATACTAAAGAAATTTTATAAAGTAACAATGCATATGTAGATGAAAAATTTAAATTGGCAGGTAAAAAAAAAAAATTTAGAAAACTCCATATTACTTGAGAAGGGTAAAGCTGCCAGTGTCACAATAAACTGTTCCTGCTTATTTGCTTGGAGTGATTTATTTTGCCCCCTTAAAGGTATAAGCAGAAAACCTGAAAATGTTAAATTTGACAAAGGAATGCGTTTTGAGGAAGTAGTCTTAACTTTATTTTAGCTTAAGTATATGGCTTCTGGAATTAAGTCCTTTCATATCATGTATTCAGGAACAACAATGAAAAATTGCTGTGTTGTAGACTAAAGTGAATCTCATTTCTCCCCGCAGTTCTGAAAAAATCAGTCTTTTGCAGTCCAAAAATTATTTTTTTTCTAACTTTTTTCATAGGTCATGAAGTCCTATTTTAAGCATTTTCTAAGGGAAGATTATGTAGATCTGGATAGTGTATTACTACTGTTTTTAATAGACTGTATAGCCTAGACTACATTGCTTTGTTTTTAGAAGGTCTGGATTGTCACTACTGGTAGTTCACTTCAAGTACTAACTGAAAGTTAAGTTTTCCCATGCTGCTATTTCTGGTTTGCTGTGAGCATTAGCTGTTCTCATTGTGTATGGTTTTTTTTCACGTGTTTATGAGCTGTTGGTAACCATAGCAGACAAAGCAGAATGTAGAACAGTTGAGACGTTTCTTTTTGTGGCTCAGGTTGGTAGCAAGTTTCTATATGTGGTCTTACCTTAAACTTATATGCTTGCTAACATTCAGAATAGAAGAACAGCCATCATGCTTGTTGGATTAGAGCAAAACTGAATCTTAACTCAGTCTTCTTGTTGATATAGTCACTTAGGTGGAAGATTTGCGACAGTCCAAGACCGGAAGCTAGATAGCTTTGAAAACATGCACTTGAGGAAAATTTGTGGCCCTTGTAGGAAATGATTCTCCTGTCAAGAGAATCATGACCCAGGTGCTCACCTCTTTCAGAATCACAAGGAAGCAGTGGATAGATGAGGTATGTACACTTGATGTCACACTGTTTCACTTATGAAGCTATGAAGTAAGAAGTATGAGGAAATAAATGCAACTAAGGAAAACTAATACATGCAACGTGAAACAAATGGAGCACTGGCAGCAATGGCAAGTATGAGAATAACCAGCTTTTAACAATAGGAAGGAAAAAAAAATGTACAGCACTTACTATGGGATCTTGGAAACTTTTTTCTGCCTTAAATACATTCTCCACTATCATAACCTTCTCTATCATGTTATTAATTGTGTCTTTCTTAGGAAAGGTCTGAAGGTCTTGATTTGGTGCTGTATGTAGCAAAATATATTTTCTGTAGGTAAAAGCTCTTTAGATAAAGTGCTGAGTAGGTCTTTAGATCTAACATCTAGTTGGAGATAAATATTTTCAGTAAGTATAAACTAAAAGGGGTTTCTGTACATCTGTTGTCTGAGGAGTAAGTGTATTTTTTGAGCTTTCCATAGTCAGAAAGGAGGCTTGTAAGAACAGGTTATGACTTGAAAGGGCTTGAAATGCATGATACACAACAAGCCAATCAGCAGGGAAAGAAAGGAGACGGGATGCTTTTGCTTCTCTTTTTCCCTGCTTTTACTGAGCAGAAGGGGAAAAAAAACCAAACAACCAGGAGTCAACTTTTCTTTTTTCTTCCCTTTGATTAGGAGGGTTAGTGGGAGGATTAAGGTTATATAAAAATCACATGTTGTTGCTGTAATTGGAGAGAAAGCTGTGTTTTAGCTTAATTCATATTTTCTAATGCTTGTTTTTTGAAAGTGCAGTGGTGGAATAACGTTGCCGTCATTCTCTTGGCAGCATTGATTGCCTTCTGAAGTAGGTGGTTGGCTTGCAGCTATTAAATTCCTTTATTTATAGCAGTAATCTATTCCAGAATAAAATACAGGGAGTTAGAAGTGTAATACTGCATTGCTATAGAAGTGTTTTATTCCTAGTTTCTGTTATGCATCCACTAATGAGTTGCATGACTGTATGAGAAGTGTTTCCTATTGAGCTCTGTTGCAGCTTAGCATTTTGCTCTCCTCACATGTGAGCACGTCTTCTCTGGAATACAGTAGAAAAGGATCATGTAGAGTTTGCTGTTAGCAAGCAGTTGACTTTAAAAAAAAAAAAAAAAAAAAAATCTCATCCCTGAAATTTATAGACTAGGCCCTTCACAGAACAAACACTTCAAATGTAACTAAAAAAAAAAGAAAAAATAAAGTGGCTGAGTTGTTGTGTGGTTTGGTGTTTTTTTTGTTTTGTTTTGTGGGGGTTTTTTGTTGTTTTTTAATCCACCTACTCAAGTTTTTCAGAAACTTTTACAGGTCAGTACTTGGTGGGAAGGAGTAGCTGTCACTGCTGAATAACAAGGCATCTGTGTGTAAATTGATTCATTCTCTTTCTAAATGTCCACTTCTGCTAATTCAACTCTGAAAACAGTAGTCGATATCCACATAGAAGCAAGGTGCAGGAATATATTTGGGAATGTGCTGTCAAGGAATGCTTTGGACAAGGCAAGACCTATGGTAGGAGCACTACAGCTAAAATTACATCAGTTCTTTTTATAAGGAAGGGCCTCTTTCTGGGAATACGTTGCTTTCCATGTTAAATATTGCACTGTTTAGAGTAATGTTTGTTGTAGCAAGGCCTCTTCCTCCTGCACAGACTTAAACTGTCACATCAGCGGTTGATTAATACTGTGGACATCTTATATTAAAACTTGCAGGCTTTCTGAAACAAGTTTCCTCCCTACTTTGTTTCGTGCAGTTTCTTTACTCTTACGATGTAGTGCTCTGATGATCTACTTGGTGAATAGTAGTAGCTAACTTAGAGTAAATGAATCTTGAATTCAGAAGTTACCTGGAAAAATTCCTACAGCTGGAGCTGCAGTTGGCAAGGACAAATTCAGTATTAATATGGGTAACAAAACAAGTTGACAAAATGGATGTGAAAAAGGGTATGTAACCAAACACTTACTCTTCTCGGCTAGGAGTACTTAATGCTTTCCTAATAATAGTCTTTTATTATTTATCTAAACACTGTAGTTGCTCTACAGAAGAGGATTTGAATTGGAGACAGAATCTAAGGGAATACCAAATATGGGAATACTTAAGAGAGAAATTCAAAGTAAGTATACTGAAAATGTGTAGTATTTCTATCCTATCTGTGAATTTCAGTCTACGCATCTGCTCAAACTTTGTGTGGTTTATACTAGAAATACTTGAAAATTTAGCATTTTTTAGTCTTAGCAGTACTTATAGAAGGTGCAGTTGTATAGTCATGTAGCTCGTAACGTGTCTTTTTTTTCCTTTGGTCCTTAACCTAGAGAAGTTAAGAATGCTCATCATAGTCATGTTCTTCTTTGAATTGTTTATTTTATTGTCAGGGATAGACCTGTCCCTCTGGGTTGTTCTCTTCCCCTTTTTAATTTTTTCTTTACCCTTAGGCAAAAACTTCTCCTTTCTCTGCAACCTCCAGAGCTTGGGACTGGCTAAGTATTTGGCCTGCAACTATGTCACATTGGCACGCTTGATTGAGTTTACCTTTTTCTTATAGCTTCATTTGAAATGATACATGCTAAAGAGTCCATATTGCTGCTTCTAAATAATTATCACCCTTACCTTATGCACGTGCCTGTATTTGGCTGTTCGGAGATGCCCCCAACATTGTTGTGGTGTTGCTTGAACTCCAGATGTGCTGTGTTTAGCTCATGAGCATGCAACAGTCTTATACCTTCCCACCCATTCCTTGTTGATTAAAATCACAAATACCTTGCTTTAGCAATGCCAAGCAATGCTCTGGCTGTTTAAAGGTTTTTGAACCCTTCAGAGTTCTTAGCAAATGAATCTGCTCTCTTGCGTCTCTTTAAGGCTGTGCAAATACTGTATGCTAATTGCAACAGCCAAAGCGTCTTGGATATTGAGGAATATCATGGATCTACTCTGGTTTTTAAGGCTCAGATCACTGGCCTGCTGTCGAAGGTGTGGTTCACTTGTCACACAATACCTTCAGTGACAGATACAGTCTGGAACATTCTGGCTTAGGCCTGTTTTCTAATGCATAAGTGACTTTCTAATTTAGGTCCCAGAGCTGCTAGTAGAGAACTTAATCTTTGCTAGCTGCTCATCCTGTAACAATAGGACAGAGGAGGCCGTAGTTTAAGAAGAATCTCTTGCAATGCTGTATTCCCTCTGGCTGTTTCCACAAATCTGTTCAGAGAAAACTGTCTTCAGTGTCTTCTCACCTTTGCACCTGAAGGTTCTGGCTATACAGGCACTGCTAATTCAACAGTCTGCTTTAAGCAGGACTCTTTCAAGCAGAGGCAAGATACTAATAAATACAGTCTTGACTTTATGTGCACTGGTGACAATTTACTACCAATTTTGAAGATGCATCAGAGAATATGAAACATCTCTTCATCTATCTCCACTCTTTCAAGACAGATAACTCTGTTTTGTTCCAACTTTTCAATAGAGTTCAAACTGCTTTAATCTGGCTCTGCTGTCTGTATCTGCAATGCTGTACTAAATTATGCCTAGTACCTGTCCCATTCTCACGGGAGTCTGTCTAAGCAAAAGGTAACATTTTTTTCTTGTGGGAAGCTGTCCTGGACCAGCTGGGGAGGAAGAATTATTGTCAGCAGCTATTTTCTAGCATTAAAAAGGAAAGATAAATTATGTCTCATTTGGGTTTGCAGGACCTAAACATATTCATGCACAAATTCAAGGTGGTGATTTTAGTCAAAATGATATTGACTTTCCAGAGACATGTATTTTTAACTTCCAGCATACCTATTTCTAAATTTCAGCAAGGACGTTAAGAATACTTGCACTTAATGGTGGGTACAGACTGCTTCTGGGGCATATTTGTCTGCTTTTGATGATGTTCTAATGGAGGTACTCGACTTATTCACTCTCCTGATGAGCTACAAAAAGTTGGAATTTGTCTCTCAAGATCTGACCAGAAGTGAGCTCTGATATTATCTCTTTCAGATGATTATCACTTAGCTGAGTTTCTATTAAATGCTCCTTGTAGATGAAGACTGTGCTGGTTAGACAGTAAAAAGCGTTTCCCTAGGTGTATACCTGGATGCACTGGGTTTTCAGCCTAGTATTCATACAGACTAGTCCCTCTTATCTTCATGCCTCTGTTTTGTTTTATGGTCACTGCATCAGGGGAATTAATGTGTACTTGCAGGAGTCTTAACCCATAAGTCTTTCTTGGATTGTTCCTCGTTTCTTTCTTCAGTCTGTAGGCTGTTCATGGTTTGTGCAAGGCAAGAGAGCCTTACAAGCAATTTGAGTTATGGATATAAGGTAATTAGTTGGTGCCATATAACAAAATGGTATTACTGGCAGGGACAGGGAAGGAAAGAAACAAAAAGAAACGATGTGTCAGATTAGTGCTTAAAATAGGTATGTTGTTTATGGTCTTGCTACTTAATTACTTGGGTCTCCATATTTCTAACTTGGATCTTTTGACTTTCTTTTGCTCTGCACTCACTTATTAATAATTAATGCCCAAAGAGACACTCACTTTGCCCATGAGTGTTTCAATCTTCATTGTCTTTAAGCAGTGCAGGGGAAAGGATGTTTTTTTCAGTGCATATGCAAGAGCTATTGATCTATTCAACTGTAAAACCAGAGAGTGGAAATTGTAACAGTAAAATCAAGCAAAATATACATGAAAAATAGAAAAAAAAATATATCACAAAAGACACCATCTAGAGACACAAAGTTATTCACACATAAGAACAGCACTCCATGGTTGCAGTTGCAGAGGTACTTTCTTGCATAAGCAGCAGCATTATCAGTGGAGTTATGTGCATTCCTAATGGAAAGTTAAGTTTGAAAGGACCATGCAGAGAAAAACATGCCTTGACCACCTCTCTCAACTGCCATGGTGTGTCTATACCATGGATCTAAGCTGATTTGTCCAGTTCAGTCAAATAGTGCTGTGATCCAAGAACCCCCCAAGGGTCACATCAGCTGGCTGTAATGCAAGCTTGTACATAAGAAAAAGGTTGGTAACAGCTATAGTATTTACACAGAAATGATTCTCAGTAAAAAAGAATTGCAAATTTTGAATTGCTCACTGTCTTCATCTAAATTGCCTACAAACATTAGCAGTTACTTTCAATTGTACTTTTGCAGAATGTTCCACTTCTTTATTCCAGCTGAAGTGATGTGTTTCTTACTGTTTTCATACACTTTTGTCTTTGATGTCATTTTTAAGCAATGTGTAAGAAAGCATAGTGGACAAGGAGGTGGGCAAAGAGGTGGGCTACAAATCAGGAGACCTGAATTTCATGTAGCATATTCTCACTAATACCTAAGTGTGGAGGAACACTCACTCAGTCTTCTTGCCTCTTTCACAATTTGTGTGACTCAAATAGAATTTAAGTTGCTTTGGGCCAGGATGATTTCTTACTGACTTGTACAGTACCTAAAATACTGCAACCCAAACTTGTTCAGATCTCCAGCTGTATTTTAAAATCGTATTTACTATTACTTTAATTTTTATGGTTGGTGGTTTTAATAATAATGCAGTAACATATTTTGCTGAACTATTGTACTGTTTGTAACCATTTTATTTTCTTATGCTTTCAATAATCTAATTAAATATGTGTAGTCATTACTGTGGCAAAAAAAAAAATCACTTTACAAAAATAGAATAATACCAACTGGGTCAATGTTTTTCACTCAAATTCTAGATGACACCCTTCTTTAGCTGTTAGCTCAAAACAGGAGAATAGTGTCTCCTATAATTCATGTCAGACCCTTTTTGTCTGATCTGCAAGGTCCTTGGAGCATAAATTGTATCTTACTTGATTTTAAAATGGCAAGCATTAGTTGCTTGATTAATAATAGGATACTATCTCCAACATGTACAACAGCCTCTTTCTCCTCCTTCATAATAGAAAGGCTAGTGAAAATGATCTGGTTTTGTTTTTGAATGGTTTAATTTAAAAACAGAATAATATAAACATAATTTTACTATTAGAAAGGTTGAAGTCTTGGCCAAGAGTATGACTTGGAAACAAATTAGGGCCAGAATTGTCTTACAGAATTAAACCTTTATTGCTAAAAGCTAATCTTCATTGTTTATCGCCACATTGAAGAGCTAGGTTTTGGGCCTGGCATGCCTTGATTCAATTCCTGTCTTAAGGAAACTGCTACAAAGTTGCTTTGCTTTTACAGAATACTTTCTGTAGGCAATTAATCAATATCTTCTGGAAAGCTTCAGCATAGGCTGTGGTTATAGTTGCACAATCATTAAGGTTGCCAAATAATCACATGCATTTATTTGGTTTGTGGAAACTTCCCATGATGATTTGTTAATAAAAAAAAAAAAAAAAAAAAA
>NW_008796218.1:7354629-7377021 GCF_000699145.1 Aptenodytes forsteri
AAAACAAAAAAAAAACCAAACACAAAACCACAACAAAAAACCACAAACCAATCACTGGGGGGTGGGGGTGGAGTGGGTGAGATGTGGAACCAAAAACCCACAAAAAACCCCTCCCAAAACCCGGATGAGTATAAACGAGCAGCTTGTAAATCATTGGAAGACTGACAGCTAACTTGCTCTAACAGAATTACTACGCTGTAGTTTGCTTTTCTAGTGTACAGGGAAAAGAGAAGATCCTTCCCCGGTGCCTGAGGTAACTAAGACTTGTAAGGTTCCAGTTCCTCTGGTATTGGCACATGTAGTGCTCTGAATCACTTCAGAGGTAGCTAGTACAAAGGGTTCCAGTCATACCTGAGTAACCCTCATTCCCTGACAGCAGGGGACATTGCAGGCGTGTTTCAGCTTAGATGTTTCTTGCAGGATTTCTTGAAGAAGCTTCCCAACTAAACAACTGTCCAGGAAATTTCTTTTCAGTATTTGAGTTGTGCTTGAGGCTGGGTTAGAAATGTTCATCTCATCTTTTGGACCTCCAACAGCTGAGGCCGAAGCTATATGCTTCCCAGCAGAAAGCAGATCTGTGCTTCACACTCGGTGGAGGCGTCTCTGGCTCTAGCAGAGGCAGAGAAATCCTGGGCAGAAGCTCACGCCCAGGAGCACCAATGTCAAGAGGAAAAGGAGGCAGCCGTGCTTGAGGCAGTTTAAAAGAAGAAAACTTAGAGCTGAACAGAGACGTGTAGGCTTCACATCAAGAATACTTTACTTTCAAACAACTGGTAGATCCTGACGTAAGTTCTGTTATGTGGATTATCTGGAGAAGCTTCATTAGACAAACCTACAAACTCACAGATGATATCATAATCAGTGAATCAGAACTGCATTAGATGCAGTCTAGTGAATGTATCTCACTAGACTTACGGGCTTATCCTGATATTTAGTATCCTTCCCCCTGCTTTCCAATTTGATTTAGTTTATGTCCAGTTGTAATCTTCTTTGCTATGAACTCACTGGTCAACTGTTTTATGATGTTGTTAATTGCTACAAATGCAGATGTCACTTCTAGCAATAGTTAAGAGGATGCATTTTTATGATTTCTTTTTAAGAATTAGTAAATCTGATATGACTAAAATGAGCTAGTGTTACAACTTTTGGGGTATAGGAGGAAAGCTATGGCAAGACTGGTTAGTCCATAGCCAATAGATGTCTTTTTCTGAAAGTAGAAATCCTTCAGATTTGCATCTATCTGATGAGGATGACAATTTTGATCAACATGTGGAATATACTTTCTTGTATATGCCTTAAGTAGCTCATGAGATACATACTTAAACAAACCCCCCCAAAAACCCAAAACAAAAAATCAACACTGTGAGCAGTATTCAACTGCTGTTTTTCTTTTGAGGGGGTGAGGGGAGGAGGGGGTTAGAGGAAGACATGCACTGGTTAAGATTCTTCCCTTTCATGTGAACTGCTGTGCATGCTGCCTTGAGAGGCAGGGTGCTGTAGCTCCTGGTAGTAAATATGGTAAATCCACGCTTAATCTTGGGAATGATGTTTAGAAACTTGTTACTTGGTGATTTTTTTAATTTTTTTTTTTTTTTAACAAAAGCAGTAACAGTAATTTGACAACTAAATTGCTACTATATAAGTTCATATTAACCTATGAAATTTAGAGATGTAAAAGGGAATGCCCTTGTCACTTTAGTTAAAGGAATTACAGCCACGATTAATGGCAAATGGAAAAGAATTGTTCTGAATGCAAGTTGGAGTTGCACAGAATAATCATTAAAAAGTTATCCTAGAGAACAGTCATGTAGAGCATGAGAAGAATAAGCTAAAAAGGGCGGACAATTCTAAATTTAAAGAAAAGTAAGCTTTTTAATTAAAAGATATCGACATATATCTAGTGATTTTTGTCAGATTACAAGACTTCTTTACCTACTGTCTACTTCACAGGAGGTACTTCTGATTAAAACAGATGTACCTGAGAAACAGCATCAAGCTTCTGCGTTCAGTATTGCTGGCTCATTTGATCCTGAGTCTTGTTTTACCTGGTGCTTTCTCTAAACCCCACCTGCAAGAACAATAAAAACTACTAACACTCTTCGGTATTTTGGGGTTTGGTTTGGTTGGTTTTTTGTTGTGGTATGGTTTGGTTTGGGTTGGGGTTTTTTTGAAGTGTTTAGCCCTTGTGGTTGCAGTGAAAAGTTTGAGCGTCTGAAGCGAAGTCCCTCAGAGATGCAAAACTGGAAAAGCAAATAAAAACAAACCCATCTGTACTATGTGTCAAGATTTCTAATTCAAACCTTCTAGATTAAGGTTTTGATGGACCCATCTCGTGTTTCTGAATGGTTGGGATTGAAAATGAGAGAGGAGGAGGAGAATAGCACACATACACGGTGATGCATGGAGAAATATGCATGGATTTCTTTTCCTTTACGGTGATTCTGAATTTCATAATTGTCTCCCTTGGATGCAGAGAACTGTGTCAAGGATACAGGGCTGCAGCAGCTGAAGAGGCTGTAGAGAAAGCTAGGGGGCTGATACGTGGGGTTGAAAGGCAGAAACGCTTACTCGAATATGGCAAAGAAAAGGGGAAAGAATGTGGTTTATAGATGCAGAAATACAGTGTTTTGGAGAAACTCCTGAAGCGTCAAGAAGAAAAATCAAGAAGGAGAAACAAAAAGACAAAATATATCTGTATATGATGATTACAGATCCGATAAAATGAGCATTTGAAAGGAGATATTTAAAAATGCTAATTTTAGAGACCTTGAGGGACACTACGGTCAAGATTTTCTGTATGTGTATTGCTATTTTTGTTTTTCTCCTGTAGATGTATGTATTTCCTGCATCACACCTCATTTTTCTCACAGGCCACATATCTAAATTGAAAATGCTAATTAAATGGGTTACTCTAAGTGTTGTATAGAGAAAATTCCCATGTTGATTTCTAAGTTTCTTTCCCAAAGACGAGTCAATCTAAGACTGTGATCAGAAAAAAGAAGAGAAATTTAGGGTTGGATCAATCAGATTCCTAAGTTTTCATCTACCAACAAAAGCAAGACAAGATTCAGTGACTAAAAGTTGAAGATAAATCCATTTAAACAGGAAATAAGGTGTAAATTTTTAATAATGGAAGTAATTGAAAATTGGTGAATAATGCCAAAGTATGAAAGTCTCAGTGTTCCCAGCTAGGCCCCAGAGTGGGGCTTAGGTTTTCCAGGGCACAAACTTTAAAGCAAATGATAACTTCTGTATATTAGCCAAATGGACTAACTCAAACAATTTGAACTTGGAGCGATTCTGGAAATCTAGACATCTGCATTTCTAGAACACTGCTAGAAACAGGAGTTTTAGCTGGTTCCACCAATACAGTTTGAAACTGGGTTTCGATGTATATTCTTTCCCGTTATGTATGTTCTCGCATTTTATTTTGTCCTATCAAAACACAATAAATGTATTTTTAAAAATGGTCTTGATGAACCAACAGGCACCTGTGAATGCTAATGCTTTCCAGGGACAGTTGTGCTATGCCTTCAGCAGGTGTCAGAACACGGATGTGCCTGATCATGACAGAGCACTGGGACAGCACACCATTTGTGTACAGTGCAATTATGTGTTAATACGGAATTACGGCAAATTTTATTTGTGTTATATGGCCAGGTGATTTAGATGAATTTCATTTATCTTCAGACATCTAAAAATTAGCAGTCTAGACGCCTTGCCCAGGCCCGTGGAGGCCCTTGGACTGGCATCCCCAGAGGGCAAATCATCCTATCCTGAGATAATTATTATCCACGGTAGGTGGCATGAATCACTTTCTGAGGAACCTGTTTCTGTCTGTCACCTAAGGAGTGTATAGATGTCTAGACACTCAACATTTGGATGGTTAAGTAAGAGGAATCCTACCCAGCAAAACAGTAGCTCAGACATTAGCTTTGTTATTCATTTGAATTAGTTTCTAATTCTAGATGTAATTTATTTACCACTCGCCTTCACCCCGAGAACAATCAGGTAGGATCAAGTTTACATGAGCCTTGATCGCACTCTAAAACTTAAAGGGCGATTTCCAAGAACAGGCTTGCATACAGTTGGTATCCATCTACCAGTTCCCTTCCTATTTTGGCTTTTACGAGATTTTTTTTTTTTGTTACATTTAGGGTTTTTTCCAAATTGTATTTTAGGTCTGCTATTTCAGCAAATGTTAACACCAAGCTTTTTTTTCATGGTGTCAGCTGGACTTAAGAATTACTTCTTGTGCATCTGTGAAAATATCTAGCAAATTAGGATCTAAGAAATCAAAATGGAACTCTCAGTTTTGTGGTAAGTACACAAAGACAGTACAGTGTACAACTGTAACTCTCTTTCTTACCCAAACTTAGAGTGTTCCAGTGAGCGGGGGACTCCTCTTCTACAGGTGTACGTACTGGTACCACAAGAGGTCTCAGGCTGACATACGTGCAAGATTGGGCTGTTCTAATGCATGCGCTCGGTTCTACAGAAAAGCCTATGCTTCTAGTAAGTGCCTCCAGGGTGTAATGTCCGATTTCTCAGCTGCTGGTTATGTATTTTACTACACACATAATAATAATAATCTTGAATGTTTCCTATTTAAAGATTAAATCCAAAGCTCGTATGATGTCAGAAGTAACAGTATTAATTACCTGAATTTACATTGTTTGACTGAGGAGCAGGCTGTTTATAAGAGCAGGGAAAGGAAGAGTTTGAATCAATGAGATTTCCTCTTATAAACCAGATTAGGTGTGCAGAGTCTTCTAGGAGAATGTTTAAAATACTAAATTATTTGCATGTTGGCCCACTTCCTGAACTGAGTTCTTTTTCAGTCCTTTATGGTTACTATGGAATTTGCACTGGCAAGAATTGAGTAAGGATAGCTGATAGAACAGTGTACACTTTAATAAGGTTTATACTACTGGTGTATTTTATGAGCACTACTCCAGCCCCCGGGCTGCTACAATCAGCATACTCCCGCTGATTTCAGTGGGCCTCCACAGGTTTAACCCAGTGAAGATACATGCCAAAATGCAGAGGTAGGGGTGGGGGGGGTTGGCTTTTATTGCATTGTGATCCCTACCAGCATCTGAGCTATTTATCTAATTGAATTTATGAATGGCCTTTCATCGTATCTAAATACTTCATAGTCTTGAAAGTCAATCGAGTTGGTACCATCATTACATCAATTCCATAGAGGGAGAACTATGGGAAATTGCAGGTCACCACGGAAATGTTCACTGGAGCAGGAATTGACACTGATGTATTGATCTAGTGAATAATCAGTTATCTATGTCCTCCTGAAAGCAGACACACCTCTGATCAAGCTTTTACAAAGCTGGAAGTGAAAAATAAAAGTGCAGTGCACCTACCCTAGCTCTCATTACTTTGTCATGCTTGGCACTTCCTCCAGAACTCTGGCTAGGGCTCTACTTGAAAACAGCTTGCCTGCTTTGTATGAAATTGAGACAGTCCTATACTTCTCAGACTGGCTCACTGCACTACATGTTTTGAGAATATTTAAGGTTAAAACATCAGCTATAGCCAAGTACAGTTCCTGGTGTTTTGTTGTATCAATACTGGGAAGGGGGATTACTATTAACGCTTCTACTATTAATTAGAATCTGAAATATTAACTCAGCAAGCAATGTAGCTTAAAATAATTGAGTAACTGAATGGCTTTTGTCTAAGAGGAACAAAAGGAATACAGATATATAATATGTATATAACATACATATATACAAAATACATGTGTGTGTATACACATAGAAAAAACCAAGGCCTTCAGTACTTCCCCTGCTTTATGCATCTGGCTCAGAAGGAATGCAGAGATAGCAGATGCTTACTGCCTTGTTTATTACTTTGCCATGGAGAGCAACTGTTTTTTAAAGGAGCAGCTGTGAACTGATTCTCTAGACTTGTATTTGTATGATGTCACCTTATCACGGAATCATAATGGTAGTGTAGTATCACAGGAATCTGCAAAGTTCATTTCCTCAGAATCTAAATTCCCAACAGAAAAGTGTATTAGGCTTTGGGTTTGTAATTTGACTAATATACAGGAAAAGTGTTAAGAGACCGATTCCAATTAAATATATTTTCAAGTATCTGATCATACCATGGGTCCCTGAGCTGATGCAGATGACAGTACTAGCCCTGGCTAACAGCAGAAACAAAGAGAGCCTCTACTGCAGTGAACTCTTAACTTTGGTGTAATTTAGTATTATTTTGAATATTTAATTCACATCTGCAAGATTCCTCTCTGAGAAAGGCCAGTCACCCAGTATTCTACACTCTAAAGTGGTTAAATCTTCAACTATGAAGTCTGAAAGCATATACAATCATTCCTTAAAGGGTTAAAACAAAATCACTATAGAAAGGCAAATCAAACTTTCACCTGTATTTCAATTTTAACTCTAATATTCTTGCTAACTTACCCTTCATTTCTCAAATTTCACTTTGTCCTACCAAAAAGAACATCTATTTTGTAACAACGAATTCTATAAACTCTTCATCCTCCACATACTTTATCAAACCAGTTAAAGATCCCTTTTCCCTTCACAAACTTAAGTGTTTTGCATAGCTTTTTAGATAATAAAATTCCAGGAATACTTCACACATCAGATCCTTCAGGCACTTTCGCTGCTAACATAAACAAAAAACTAAATGTAGGATTTGCATTGTTAGAAACTTTGAAATATTTGAAGATAAAAATCCCAGATAGTTGCTTTCCCCACTCCAGGCATGTATTTATGCCAAATGTAACTCTTGTTGTCATGGCTGCTTAGTCAACTCATTAAAAATAACATTTCACTAGTCTCCAACTACCAGCTGTATGGAATCTGTTCGAGGAAATGGATGTGGGCTCTATAAAACGAATCCAGATGAGCCTGTATCACTTTAACACCACCATATTAAGAGCCACCCCATTCAAGGAACTCCTTCTACCTAAAGAATCTTATTCAGCCCCTGAACCTCAGAGGTAAAGGCCCGATTTTGTTCCAGAGAATTCCTGGTCATTTAGAAGTGAAGCTTATTCTGCAGTACCTGGATGGGAGCGGATCCAGGGAGATGCTGTGACTGCTCTCTATCTTACTTGATAGCAAAGGTTTCCCATGCAGCTATTTTTGAAGCAATGGCAAGCTTTCTAAGGTCTTGGCTTGGTTGTTCTGGAAGCAGATGCAGAACAACTCTGCAGATATCTCAAAGCCATACTGATACAGTCTCCTTTAAATTACTATTACTAGTTCTATTAAACCCTAATATCCACAGCTATAGATCTGCTGTACAATTCTTTTCTTCCTTTGCTGTTACAGTGAGCAGCTTAAGTCTCAGCTGCATATGGTTATTTCTATTTTGCTTTTGAAGATAGTACATATGAGTAACTGTACCAATTTATAGATGTGCCTATAAGCAGACTGCCCCCCTGAACTGAGACCATAGCTGGCTGTAGAGGCAAGACAGCTGCTGAATACTTCTGGTCTCTGGCCAACATCATTCAAGATAAAAAGCAGCAGTGATAGTTACAGGAAGGTATGGCAATTTATGTGAGGTGAGGGAAAAAGTAGCTTTACACAAGTGCATTTGATAATTGAGGATCTTTGTGTGACATCTTTACACATTCTGCCACTAGTCTCACATTCCGATTTCCATTTTCCGTATCCGTTCAAATTATAATTGTATGAAATCACTGGCTTCAAAACTAGTTTGTATTCAGTGCAAACCATTACTTAAGTGACTCTACAAAATTAACATACAGGTCTCACATGGTGAGACTATTCCAAAAATACTTGAGCCCAGGCCCCATTTATAACCAGCATACTTACGCCTCGGGAATTCTGTATTATTTCAACATAAGGTGACATACATCACCACCCTCCTCTTCTTCTACAGCCTGCCCCCTCCTTCCAAGAGGGTGCAAAGCATTTATTGCTGCTTTATTCTCTGCCAAACACACCCCATTACCACCCTTGCTTCCCCAGTTCAGTACAGTGCCCTGCCCAGCCCTTCAGCTGTTAACCTTAGCCACAGACCAGTTGCAGGTTAACTCCTGTAATAGCCCCTCATCAGTTTCCCATCCTAAAGGGGGTGAGGTGGAAGAGGGGAGAACACAGGGGATTATTGCTCTTCATCAACTTTCAAAGTATCAACCTCCTCCCTCCTGCTTCGTTCTAGGTTAGGGGAATACTTGCGACATCGGTGGTGCCACATACTCCAAACCCCCCGCACACAGGACAAGGACGCACCAACATACTTCTGTTTGCCACAGTTAAGGCCTTAGATGAGCAGCATTTGAAGTAATTAACTGGTGCTTGCTACAGTGCTAAGTGTAGGTTTCTCCAGGTATGCGTAGAAGTAAGCTCTCCCTTTCAGTTTGCTGCATCAGCTCTCTGGTAACTGATTTTAGAGAATAAGCATGAACTGGCACTGAACTCATTTTTTCACCAGTCACTACAGCTGCTAGCCTGGGCTGCAACGTAAGCTATGATAATTCATATTTCAGATGCATTCTAAAAATTTACAGCAACTATTCTTAAAGACTGTGCTGAAGTTATCTAATCATGGTTTGGATTTATTCACAGCTCTGGGAAAAACCTCCAAATCCAAATAGCATTCAGGTGGAAGGTTCCATCTGCTAGAAGCAGGTCAGCTAAGTTATACTTGCAAAAATTTTGTTCTGTACCCAACCTCCTGCCCCCGCAGCCCCAGAAGTCTTCTTCCTGTAATCTTCCCCAACAAAAGCGATGCCTGTGCAGTTATCAAGATGTTTTGACTCTTGGAAACTTTGATCAGAACACTTTCCTGAAATATTTAAGTTTAACGTAACAATTGCAGCTGGAAAAAGAGATCCAGTCTTCTACTGGTATAAACACTGACAATAGACAGCAGTCCAACTATTATGCTGCTTATTCCTTGCAAAAGGTGAGAATTCACAGCAACTGCTCATTTTCAATAACCAATCCCTAACTTCTCTTGCAGGAACCTTTAAATCTGGTATGGATTGACTCATTTAAATGGACATGCTTTTCAGCATTCTGCTGCCAAGTACACCGGGCAACCCTGACACATGGAAGTGAAGTTTCCCAAGTGGTAACTGCAACCTAGTTCAACATTTCAGAAGGTAAGCTTCATGATTAACAGGTATGAAATGTGTTTAATAAGCAATTTTTTTCCAATGCTCCTGTGAGTGTTATACCTAACATTTAACAAAATTAATACTAATGAAAGCCATTATCATTGATCAGTGATATTGGTTTAATTTTGACTGATTTTACTGTTTAAAATGCAGTATGCTCTATTTACATTTGAAGTACAATACAACTCATAGTTAAAAGCCACACAAGTGTTAGACCAACTGAACACCCACCCCCTCCTTCCAGATTGACTTAAGTCACAAGCACTGCAGTCGAGCACTAAAAACTTAACAAGTAGCTGAAGATCAAGATGCTCCCTTATCTATGGAAATACCATTTTGATGTATACACTGCAGTTATAAAAGCCATTTTTATACTGCTTTCAAGAAACCAGATCTGTTCAGACTAACTGCATGTAAATTTTGCAAGCGTCTCATGATGGAGTAATTCTAGAGTTGAGTGGCATTTTCTACTGCATATGTTCTATTCCACATTTTTGGTCATGGTTCTTACACAGTTTTACCCTTCCCTAACAGAGTTCCTAACTCAGTGAATAGTTACAAACAAGCCAAGCAGCAAAGCCTCCACACACAAGTATGTAAGATCATAGCAATCACATTTTATAGACTGGGCAAGAATACAAGGCTTAGTTATGCTATTCAAACAATCTGCAGCTGCCAGCTTAACCTTCTCCAAAACTCTGGCAAATAAAAAAAGGTTAGTTGCAGATTCTGGTTCCATTATCCTGAAGTTTTTACCATGAACTGTTTTTACTTGCACCTCCTTTCTACTGTTGCCTTTCTCTCTCACCTCTACAGTAAATTTAGTTGGAAACTACCCGTTAGGACTGTTCTTTCATGACTCGTGGTTTCTCCCTGTCTTCAGCTTTGCAGCACAGAAAAGTGACATGCATTGTGTATCTAGTAACCTGTAACTGAAGTACACAAAAAGTGGCATGCACCACTAACCTGATCAGCTGTTAACAGCAAAGTTTAAACACAAAGGAAACTAACAACATACTTAGAGAAACACAACCCTGTTATTGAAGCAATGCTAAATTTCACTACACTGCATCTTACTACACTTAAAAGTAAGCCTACAATTCTAAACCAGCAGAATTTGGCATTACTTGGGAGTAAATGAACCTTGAAACTATACTTACTGTTTCTCTACCCCAATAAAGGGTATTTAACTGCAGAACCTTAATGAGTATATGACATGCACTTGAGAAGCATCTTTATCTACCCAAGAATAGACATGAAGTGAGGGGTAAACCCTGCACACCCTGTAGATCTAACATCAACTGTATTACTCTACAGAGAGGAAAGGAAATAGTTTCATAAATTGAAGATTACTCCGCATCATGACTGGGAGCAACAACATACCATTAGAAACTTTTTTGGAGGCCCCATGACATCACTGCTCACCACCATTACACAGAAGTTGCAGCTACATCAAAAGCAGCCAGCTCCCAACCTCAAGCCGCTTAAGTGCAGTTAACGCTTTTCTTTTTTTCCAAATTGGAACTAGAATCCACAGAAATATCCTGCTCTCCTGTTTACAGCTAGATATGCCACAGTCCTGAAATGCAGAGACAGTGTTTAAGTATCATGGAATTTTTGTTAGCAATTCAGGAATTTCAATACCCTTTGAGTGTCATTTGGTTTACAGAAACATGGTACCTTGATTTACTGGGCTACACATTGTACAGCAAGTTACTGAGGCATCTGAAGAAACTCACTGAAGGAATCTAAGTTGCAAGAGGCCACTACTTTAAACTGTAGGTTAGGAAGCCTGCTGTTCACAGCAAATTGCCAGCAAAATTAGAGAACCAGACCCACTTCCCTGTCACAGCACTTTAAGGTGCATAAATGCAAACTATCCGTCCCCTCAAAGCAAGCCCTTTTATGATCTCCAGTAGTTTTCTCATGCTCCACTTCATCTCCCACAATGCAGAAGACAGTATGCAGTCTAAAGCACTTCCAGCACTGACAAAACCAAGTTTCAGTCAAGGAGACAACTGTTTTGCCATTACAAATACATCACCTTTCAACAGTGAAAAGTCTGAGTATCAACGAGGAAAAAAAATGTCACTAGGGACAAGGTTCTAGGAAGCAAGGTATTTTGAGAATTTAATAGATGACATTTCAAGCCTGTACAATGCAACATCATTGAACTGTTTTGTGGGGGTTTTTTTGCCAATTTGAGAAACAGGCAGCTAATAGTCAGTGCCACTTGATTAAAGAATGTGCACATGACCTGGGAAAAGTTCAAAGCATTAAGAAGTTAAAAAGCACATACTCACTGATAAAGCATACATTGGACCACAAGGCAAACTCCTACCATTTCTTCAGCAGAATTTCTTAATTTTCCTCCTGTCACAGCAGATCTGTAGTGTCTAGTCTTGTCTGTGACCAGATTTAGAATTCATTTGCATGTTAAGACAATTATTATAAAAAGAATCTTAAGATGGTCCCAGTCTAAGTCAACTCCCACTGATGTTTCCTTACATAAACAAACTAGTTGTCGGTCAAAGCTCTTCTACTGGGAGACATTCAGAAACAAGTCAAGTATCACAATGTTTATTGATAGATACAAGTATATAAAATCAGGGCATGAACATGTCTTGATAAATTAAGTAGACTTAATTTCAGTACTATAATAGAGGGACCAATTCAAATTTCTCACCATGTTATGTTTCACACCCACAAAAACCTCTTCCCAAAGGGCATTAAACCATCTCTTCAGCTGATCAGTTTTTGTGCAAGTAAACTGTTTCTTTTAAAAAGACTTGTGCACTTGCCCAGGCTCAAGGATATTAAAACCTAGCACATAAAGCCCATTACTAGAGGTAGAAATACAGGCAATATACTATTACGGCAACAACCATCGATTACAGTTAAGGATTCTCTGTAACAACCAAATGGATAATCCAATATTGCAACAACTCAAGTATTACACTGAGCAAAGTGCATTTCTACAGTATTCAGTGTTGCTATTCAGTTTTCTAACTTAAAAACAGCCTATGATAACTGGCAGCAAAGAAGACCCTTGCAACAGACTGCTTCTGCTCGAGAACTTATGATGTAATTATTGCATGCTGCTAATACACTGTTATCTAAACATTAAAGATACTCTAAAATATTTTTATTGTAGACTATTAAGACATACTACAAAAACCTTTTGCAGAAGATATCCTATTGACATACTTCTGCTTTAAATATTGTGAAACATTACAGCGGAATGAATTTTCGCAGTGGTTAGGTCAAATGCAGTTACATCATAGCAACAGTATGTTTGCACAATTTAAGGCTTTGGCTGGTTCTTTAGTCAGCTTCTTCTTCAGATTCTTCTTCTTCAGCAGTTTCCAGCCAGGTTAGCCACTGGTTTACCTGCAGTTACATAAAATTGGTTTAAGGCAGCAGGAATTATTTCCCCACTACGTACTTCTGCACAACACTGCTTTTTTCCCCCCAAACTCATTTTAAAAATCTTTCAGCCACACTTTGCTATAAACGTAGGTCTCTAGTAAAGAAAAAGAGATGTAGTTCATCTTGCCTCACTCCTTCCTAGTGAAATACTCCATGAAGTTTCTCGGTATTAACAAGTCTTAAATGCCGTTTGTAAGTGTTCTCAAACACTCCAGCGCAGAAGAGATCACAAGAGACAGATCTCTATTCTAACGTTAGCAAAATTTACCTGGAATAAAGCTTTGCCTTTCCCTGGAAACTCTTGAGTAATATCTTCTTTCCATGCCAAGAAGGCTTCTTCTTCAATGATTTCCATGTCATAGAAATGAACAAAGAAGCGCAGTAACATGCCTATGGAAGCAAATTTAAACTTCATTAGCTTTACAACCTTCTGAACAGCTTACTTGACTCTTAAGAAATATAGGGACAAGCCTGAAAGCCATACACAAACACAAGCAAGCATACACAAGTTAAATTTTGGGTAAGATCTTGATGCACATACCTTTTGGAAAGTTATTGTTGTAGCAGTGCACCTGGAGCGCATATAAAGCACTCACTTGCAGATCAACATGGTCATGGAGGAACTTCTGCATTACTGGCTTGAAGGAAAGAAGCAGTTGTTTTTCCTGCTCTAGCTGCTCTTTAGATGGAACAGATGAAGAATCCGATTCGTCACTGGGTGGGTTTACTTCACTAGAAATATACTGCAAGAAACTGGACAAAAAACGTAAGTTCAGTAAACTGATAAGCAGCTAGATTTCATGTTCTAAAACAGAGAGACAAGTACTTTCAAGTTCAGTTTGCTAGCTATCACTAAAAATACCCTCCTGCTTATATCAGCAGTTAGGTGCATGCACAGTGGATTAGTACTGTGGTTGGTTGTGCACCACAAAAATCCTAGTTTTGCTCCTGTTACAGCTCTGGAACATTTTAGAAAAGAATACACAGGTCTAGACTTCTTCCCAAGGAAGAGCAACACTCCACACTGATGCAAGCCTGGAGACTTGCTTTTCTTCTCAAATACAATAGGTGTTTAACACAGGGGAAGTCCACCCAGAACAATTTATCTCCCCATGTACTGTATCTTTTTCTGCACAGAGCTACATCAGCCTTTACAGAGTTACTGACTTACTGATAGCTTAACAAAACACGTGCCTAAACTACACCAAGATAGCACCTCACCTGGTCATCAATATATTCACAAATCCCTTATCTACATGAAGTTTGGGTGAAATGTTATCTTTAATCCACTTATAGATGGCTTGAGGGGATGGATCCGATTTTATTTGCTTTAGCAGTTCCTTCTCCAGTTTCAGAAGCGGGAACAAGAAGCTAAGCCCCTTCCCTTCCAAGATCTCCAACATGCGGTCCTTGTTCTGGTCAATTTCTGACAAGTAAATTAAGAAAGACACACTTAACGGCTGGTGCTAATCAAAACCTATAATCAATGCTTCATGGGTCTAACCACCTCTTAAGAAAGACCATTCATATGAATGACAGTTGACTGCATCAAAATAGCCTTGTACGTCATTTCACTCTGGTGTAAAAAACTAAAGGAAAACACATCTTGCATACACTAACATGAGGTGTCATAAGAGCTATGTGGTAACTCTTACCTGGTAACATTTTCTGCATATTCACTTTGCTTTGTTGGAACAATTCTGTTAGCCATTCACGATCTTGTAACTTAGCTAACTGCTGAAGGCAAAGCAGGAAGAGAGGGAAATGGGTGCCACTTTCCAGTGGTTGAGCCAGTTCGGAAATGCTCACCAGTTCTGAAATAATGGCACGGGCTGCAAACTGTGCTAAGTAGGATTTCACCAATGGGATGTCCACCTCCAGTTTGGGGCACTGGTCCAATACATTCAGGAATGCCTAAGAAACAGTAAACATGCAAGTTTAAATTCTGAAGCAATTTTGTTCTTGTGCACAGTAATACTCTTACTACATAGGAGCCTCATGTTTCTTTTCTGCATTAAATCACTTGCCAAGAGGTTCCCCATTTTCAGTTCCTGAAATCTTCTACCTACATTTCTTCCATTCATCACTTCTTATGTCCCTCACAGGTTTATACATTATTTTTACTTCCTCAGATCAAGAGGACTTAGAAAAATTTGCACACTGCCTTTACGCAAGCTAAACATCATGAACAGCCAAGCAACAAGGACTGTGAGCCTATTAGACTGCAGTACCTGCATGAAGTTGTCACTTGTGGCTATTCCCTCCTGCTTGAGCAAGCTGATCAAAGTACTTGCTTTCTCTTTGTCTTCATCTGATCTATCTAGGGATTGAATGATTACTTTGCTCAACATCTCAGGAATGAAGTGTTTTGGAGCTCTCATTTCTCTCACAGTATTGACAGCATCATTAGCATTTCCATTGTTCAGATACTCAGTCACAACAGCTTCCTAGAGAAAAAAAGTATAGTTATACAAACATTCATTTTTAAAGAGCATGTACAAGGCTTCAAGAAGCACTATTACATACTTAACTTACAGTTTGTTTAAGTAGCTCTTCTTTAGAAGGAGGTGGTTTCTTGGTGGTCTTTGCAGGCTTTTCTTGTATAAGCGGTGGATTTGTTTTAAGACCAAGTTGAGGAGGCTGAAAAAGATAGGACCAGAATTTGCTTCTTTGCAGTACACATCTACCTACATTTATATCAAGTTTAAGAACACTAAATATATACAAAGGCAAAGTAAAGTCAAATTAGGTTTTCAGACATTCTTTTTGTATATCCTGCTCTGTGCAATGAAAGACTTCTCTCTCCCTTTCCATACTAGAAACTGGTCTAAGTTTTACATGCATGAAGAAATTAAGTATAGCCAACAACATACAGTAATTTTTATATTTACCTGTCCCAAAGGTGGTGTCTGAGTGCGTGGTGGTTGAGCACTGGGAGGAATCATAGTTATCTGGGGCTGAAGCTTTGGCACTTGGTTTTTGTTCATTAGAAAAGACTGAGCAGGTCTCAGGCTAATCTGTAAACAGGTAAGTCAGAAAAAACTCAAACTGTTTCAAGTATTCTGACCAAGAATACACAGCCATGGACTCACACCAACTGATCCCACTGAAGCATGACTTTTCATTTCTACAATGTTAACACTCAAATAGAGATTAAGCCACATGTGTACTGAAATTCCCCCAAAAGCACGACTCAATGAATCACAACTTGCTGCAAGTTATGGTATTTAGTTCCATTGGTATTAAAATCTGGAATTGCTCCTTTTAGATGCAGTATGTTAGAGACCCAAGAAAATACTTATAGCATGTTTGCTGATCTGTTTTACAGCCAAGATAAAACTCTACTAATTGCTCAGAAATCAGGATACAAGTCTGGTTAACACTTGAAATAACAATGCAATCTACTTTGCATTTGACATTTTGCCTATTAGCCGGTTCTAAAAAAAAAAAATTTAGCCTGGTCCAGCACTTCAGGGTTTCTAAAGTTCAGGATTTTCTCAAGTTTTAATTAAATGTATTGTTATCAATATGATGCATGGGAACTGATGTCAGAGTAGTGTTCTTGGGGAGGTCAGGGGGAAGGAAGGGACACCCCAAGAAATTGCCCTCATATCTCAGTCTTGCTCATAGGACGCTGGATACCCTAAGGAAAGTGAGGGGTAAGGTGAAAGAGGAAGGGACAAAGAAGGAGGAGAAGGAGAAAGAGTTCCAGCATTAGTCCTCATAATAACGCGTCTTGCTATAATCATTGGGCAATATTTAGAATAGGCTTTAAGTAATGTAGGCATGTAATGTACCTCATCTGCATTAAGCTGTCCTTTCTTAGAAAACCGAGGTGGCATATCCTTCGACTGTCCTTGTTGCTGGGATAAGAGTCCCTGATTCTGGTTATGGTAGAGCTGGCTTTGCCCCTATTTCAGAAAGGGAGATATAGAGAAAGAAGTGCAGATGATGGAGTGGCGTACATCATATGGTAAGTAGTACCAGAGGGACCAGAGGAACAAAGATTCTATTTGCCAGGAAGGGAGAAAGAAGGAGCAGGGGTGGTGGGAGAGTAGCACCTATCCCTAAAAACAGGGCTATCTTTTAAATAAAACACACCATTCTGACCCACCAAAGCCACATGCACCTTTTCTTGCAGTAAAAGTGTATTCCTTGCATCACTTGCACAATTTAAAAAGTGGTTTAGAATTTTTGTATCAGCTGAGCATCAGTTCTTATCAGAATCAAGTCTGAGGAAGTGTTCAACATAAGCAGACTATAATCCATAACATACGCATCTGTAGCAGAGCTTCTAAACATGCTGAAGTCACCCTGTGAACAACGTCTTCCTTACCTGACTTTTCAGAAAAGATTTGCCTAGTTCTCCAAACTGGGATTGAGCAGAAGGCATGAGGTGACCCCCATGGCCATTGAAAAGTTGGTTTGAACGATGGCGTCCCATGGTGGGTGAAAATCTATCCTGAATAACCCCTGGACCAGTACCAATTCCACTACCTGTATTATTAAGGAGACAAAAGACAATTTTAGGTCTTGTTCAACAGCCACAGTCATCACATCAGCCTTGCAGTTTCAGTGTACCTGGCATTTGTCCAAACATATCAGCAAGCCCTCCGAGCGGGTCCCTGTCAAGTTTCATCCTGGGTGGCATAAAGGGTCCCTCCAGAAAGAAGTCGCTTCTCATCCCTTGAGACATAGGAGCAGGAATAAAAACTCCCAGATCCTTCAAAACAGGAATTATAACTTTGGTCAGTTTGGAGTAGTAGTCCCTGAGAAAGTCAAGTTTTTAGCCCTGAACTATAAAAGTCCATCTGATTTTAACCCTTAACCCCTTACTGTCACACTGCTGTGAGAACTACTTGTAAGTGCACAGCGTAAGTTTTGTGACATGGAGTAGAGAGTGTAAGGATTCACCTTAACACTTAAGCAAGAAGCCAAGCACAAGACTTTACATTCACCACTTACTTTTACTGCATCTTGACGGATTTGATTGATAGTCTTTGGTCCATTGTCAAGAAAAGCTTTGCGAGGAACCCAGTTGTGTTCTCTCAACTCCACAGTATCCTTGGAACATAATGAATTATTAGGAGAGGATTCGAGACAACTTTGTGAGAAAAGGAAGTAGTAAGCCATTTTATCATCATACCTGCAGCAGGAAACGAATCCTTGCTGGCAATTCCTTACTTGACATCAAGGAGCGCATACGGGCAAAGTACTGATCCATTAAGGACTGGGGGAACAAAAGTGATGTTACAAGTGAGGGCTAATTCTATCACTGTTTTGAGTATTTTCAGGAAATGTGACCACATTCAAGTCATCTAAGATCAAGTAATAGAACAGACTGCCCTTCCCTGCCATCTCAATCTCCTTGACAGCAGTAGAGCTTAAGGAAAGCTAATGAATCAAGACATCTCATCTGAGTCAAAGATGAAAACCTGCCGAAATTCTCATTACTGTAACACCATTTCAAGTTTACATTCTGAACTCGCAAGTCAAGGTCCAAAATACATCTGTCATGTCACCTAGTTGTGTTCAGAATAGAGTTCCCCGCCGTATCTTTTCAAGCAGCATTCAGAGAAACAACATTCTTGCTTTTATGACTTCCTAATGACCTTAACTGCGTTCTGGAAAGACATTTAAAACCATTTCAAGAATTGGCTCCTTTTGCTATCAAGAGATTTGATGCAGGAACAATAGTTGGCACTCTTGCTCTCTGAAAGTCAGACTTCAGTTTTATACTTATGAATAGAACATTGAATACAGAAGGTTCAGGCAATTAAAGTCTTAGCCATAGAATTTAACTAGTTTAATGACTGCAGTGGCTATGCACATACCTTGGCTTTTGCATGGTCTAATCTAGGTCCCACTGTCCTCATTATCTGACAGAGGCACTCCAAATCCTCCCCCATGTCTTTGAGTTGGACTCTCTTCTTCTTTTCCAAAAGCTGAAATATTAAAGGGGAATTAGGCATTTCAACGTATTATAAATGACAATTTATAGTAAGTGACAACTTTGTACACAGGGACATGCAGAAACATTTCATCTTGTTCTGAAGACAAATGGACTTGAAAATTAGTTTTTAAGAATTGCTAATTGAAGTACTTATTACTCGTAAGTACGTACTTTGCAGTACCTGTGGTACTTCTGTCTAGGCCAAACTACATCTTCACTTGCAGACAATTCCCACAGCTTTGAACAAAGCTAATTTTACTTTTTAATCACACTGAAAGACTGGATTTCAAACAGTGTGGGGTAGATAATTGACAGGAAACATTTTTGTGGTATTTTATGCTCCAAGATTCCCAAAGCAGCATAAACATTTACATTTTTTAGTTCAGAAGTCCTATTTTGCTCTTAGCCCCCACCCAATCTGAATACTCACTGTTTTGATGCACTTATGAAGGATAGATTCATGAATAAGATCAAGCTTGCCAAGTTCTCCAATGAATTTGATGTTCCCCAGCATCTTGATCTTGGCAATGGCTCTCTGTTCCTCCTCCTCAGGGAGGAGGGGACCATCATGCTTATCATAGACTGAAAAACAAAGAAGCCTGTTTAACATGGCTGTGAAGAGAGAAGATAAATAAATTCTGCATTAAAGTGGTTTTAAAGCTTACTATCAACATTTCTGGTTCGGTTTTCAAATTCATCTTGAAGTTTAGATATTAGGAGGCGTCTGAATGTCTAAGAAAAGAGAACAAAGAAAACAATTAAGCTAATCAGTGCAACTATACATGCTAGTAAAATTTATCATTCCAGACAGAGAGATACTCACTGTGCTTTGCTTCTGTCCTGGATGACTCTCTGCTGATGGGCCATCAAAGTTGGGTGCATCTTCTGCCAGTCGCAGACATAGTTGAGCATACAGTGAGCTATACTTGGGCTCTTCAAGGGCTTTGTCTACGATCTAAATAAATTTATTTTGAGTAAGGTAGCATGTAGTAGGATGCAAACGTTATTAGGAAAGTGAGTTGCAAGACACACAATGGAATATTACCACTCTATGATCTAGAACATCTATTTTTTGCTATTTCATCAAACATACAGGAAGAATGGGGTTTTTTTTAACACTAGTCTTAATGCTGAAGCAAAGGAAAAAAGCTACTCTATGCTACCAGAGAGTTCTATAATCCTTAGCCAACAAATGGGACAAATTTGAAGTTTATCATCAGAACACTGACGTTAATATCACCAATCTGATCTCAGATTACACAAAGTGACATGATAGTTAAATCGGTGTACCACCAAGAAGTCACCTGCGGCAGCTTTTCCAAGACCATTAGGTTTGTCCATCAGGAGAACAGGAAGGGGGGGGGCGCGCAGGGGGGAATTAAGACTGCTAACTAGCATCTTGTAGTATTAAAAAAACAAACAAACAAAATCCCCTATTGGGTTTAGTGATTCTTGAGACTTCTAAAATAGAAAGTTAGAGCATTAAGTCTACTTTCTTCCCAGTATATCCTTTTTACACAAAAAGCAGGAATGGTATTTCTGTATGTTTAGATTATCAAACACCACATTAGCCATGTTACTTCTATATCCCATCAAAAACAGCCAACCTCTTTTTTAACAAGCAAGAAAACTGTAGTTAAAAGACATGCAGGCAGCTTACCAGCAGTATGACCCCTTTTAGGATGAGCTTAGATTCTACACCCACATTGAGGAGCTCAAGGCATAGCTTGTCAAACTTTTCAGGAGTAAGCTTATTTAGTATGCTAAAGAGGAACAAACAAAAATCCAGATTACAGATCTTGTAAGCATGCTACAAATAATTTTAGACCCAAGTTTACCTTTACTTCTTAAGTCTATTAAACAAAAATTGAGAAGTGCAATTTTCCATTCAACCATTTTTTGGGAGATCTTTAGAACATTAAGTATTACTGAAAAGACTAATCCTCTCACAAGAATTCTCATATGTTTGCTGCTGCTGGCCAATCAGTTTCTGCCTCATCCCCTCCAAAGGACACCACACGTGTCCTCATATTTTTTGCGGCTGGCCAATCAGTTTCTGCCTCATCCCCTCCAAAGGACACCACACGTGTCCCCCCCCCCTCAAGACCCACGTCTTCCTTTCCATCAGGCCATTTACTGGAAATGTATATTGTATATGAAAGCAGTAAGGAAAGAAAAAAATAATCTTATGAAGAACTTACCCTCTTACTTTCCTGAAGATTGCATCATGTCGTTCTTTGTCGTTTGCGGAGTCGTCATCTCGTCTAGTGCTTCGTGAAGGAATCCATTTCTGAGCGTTTTGCCCTGGGGTTTTCCCCAGGAACTCGCTGTAAAATTTTCAGGAATATAATTGTTAAACAGAAACAATTTCAAGAACTGGCCTTTTTAATCTTTCACTATGGCCTTACTTAGGCTAATCCTGTTACTAACTTTGCTAAGACCATGTGCTTACCCCTACCAACACTGCAATATCTGTTGCATAGTATTCACTCAATAATAAATAATAGACACCCAAGAAAACCCTTCCTCTAAACTTTTGAAGCAAAATGCATGAAAAAGTCTGTGCACCTCATATCACTGTATCATGACGCACACTTTCAACATATTATATGCTATCCTGACACAGACTGGAGCACATTAACATGTCATGAACTCAGTAGGTATTCCTTGTACAAGTTTGAAGATACTCCATTTTCAACTCAGTACTCACCATCAAGCATTCTCTACCTTTAAAATCATGCCAAATCGAAGAGCAAGATGACATACCTGTTGCTGGCAGTCTTGGGATAGTGCTGAGGTGCACCCCTACCACCTCCTCCGCCTGAAGAAGCACTGTTAAAAACAACCATGTAATCTTGTATAAGTTCAAAATCCCAACACTTTCAATTACATGTCAGTTTTGGTATAAACATAAGACAAGTTTAAAATTCTCCTCAAAAGACAGTTTCCACTACCAAGTGTTCATCAAACAAACTAAAAAGCACACTAGTACCTGAAACGAGAAGCACCCCCTTCTGCAATCGCACTCTCCACTTTGGCGGCTTGACAACGAAGAATCTTCAAAAGAATAAAATTAAATTGACGGGGTGGGGAAAAACAAAACCTAGAAAGACAAATCAAGTGTTCATATTATAGTTGTTTTACTAGCAGCCGTAGTATCTAACTTACAATAAAAGTAAACACGTTTGTTAGAGAAAGGGGAACCCCCAACACTATACGTCATAAAAGGTAAGAAAACTCTTATTTATGCAGTACTTGGGATACTCACAGAAAGACCAATTTCATCGTCATAGCCATGTTTTCCAACAGGGGTGAGGGAGGATAGATAAGGGAATCACAGACTGAGAACTTAAGAGCCTCAAATTTACCCTGTCAACCCCCCAAACGCACTTGCAGGAAAAAGGCATTTTTTCCTGTTAGTACAGCATAATTAAATGAATCCTGTATTGATAGGCTTTACAAACGATGATTAATTACGGCAAGACAAAGTAGTCGAGTTTCAAAGTAAGAAGTACCAGATCACAAGGCGCACACTTTATGTATTCTACATCCAAGTCCAAACTGCCAATTAGGCTACTAAATAATGAAAAAAAAAAAATCGCCCTTCCCCACCTCAAATTTTAGCTTGCAAGACAGTAGCAGGAAGAAAAATTTCATTGCACTGCTCATGTAGCAGAAAGCTAATCGCGGGGATAGAAACGCTTGGGGAGCACGGAAAAAACCTACAGGCATTATGAGGCTTCATCACAGATCTGCTCCGAGACATTATAGAACTGAGCACACAGTCACCTCCTCGGAAAGCCAGCCCGAGAAACGCCCAACAGAACGCACCTCTCCCCTTTAAGGCGGCGGCGGCCGTTACCCC
>NW_008796218.1:7377138-7378031 GCF_000699145.1 Aptenodytes forsteri
AGGCCCCCGGCAGGAGGCGGGCGCTCCCCTGCCGCATGGAGCTGGCGGCTCTCCCGGCGCGGACCCGCCTCCCCTTCCCCCACCGGGCGCCGCCCGTTTCCAGGCTCAGGCGCCGCCAGGAGCCCGGCCAGCTCTTTGTTCTCTGCGAGGGAGGTGAGCGGGCTCCGCTCCTTCGCCGCCGGCGGAAAACGGCGCCCTCCACTCGCGGCACCCGCCCCGCTCCGCCCGGAAAGGGGGGGGGAGGGGGGTATCCCCCCCATATCACCACCCCCGCTCAAGCAGCGCCTTCGCTTTACTCGCCGCCCAAGCCTGAACAGGAAACATGGGCGAGGCGAGGCTGCTGCCGACAGACACTGCTTCTCAGTAGTCCGCTCTCCCTTCCACGAGGAGCAGAGAGAAATGAACGAAAAAAAGAAAAAATCCTCTCGCCACCGACTCTTGAGAACAACTAACCTCTCCCCACGCCAATGCAGATCCTACAAGATCTTAAGACCGCAGCCCGCTACGTGTACCGAGGCTACTCCCCTCCAAGGGCAAACCTCTCAGGCACCCGGGGCCCCCAGAGACCGCAGCTACAGATGAGGATCCTGCAGCCCATCTGATCCCCCGAAAAGCCGAGCTACGAACCGGCACTACCCGACCCCATCTCCCACGGTGCAGATATGCGGCTCTAACCTCCAACGTTTCTGCTCAGCTTCCCTTCCGCGCCTAGCGACGACTGCCGATCTCCTCTACCCCTTCGCTTAGCATCCACCGTAATCCGAAAGCAGACAGCAGGAGCGGCCATCAACCCGACCCTGTTCTACGTCCGCCGTATTCCGAAAGCAGACAGCAGGAGCGGCCAGCAACCCGAGCCGCCATTTTGTGCAAAGCGAGAAGAAGCCGACGCGACG
>NW_008796218.1:7379927-7382014 GCF_000699145.1 Aptenodytes forsteri
TCTAAGGAGAGCAGGGGAAAAGGCAAGAGAAGGGGAGGGAGGGGAAGGGAGCCGGGGACCGGGGCTGGGGAGGGGAAGGGGGGAGCGCGCGAGACAGGGCGAGTCTCCGAGTCACCACAGCAGGAGCAGCAACGGCCCAACACTTCCCTCCGCCACCTCCATAGAGAGCCGACTCGCTGCCGCGTCTAAAGCGCACCGAGGCAGCCCCACTAACTTTATTACCCTTCACGCAACCTACCCCACCTCCCTCCAGCAGCCGCCAATCGCCGCGAAGGGCTCCGCCCGTCTTGCCAATCACAACCGAGAAAGGGGGTGGCCTTAACGTCGAAGTGGGAGGAGGAGGGAGGAAGTTTGGTTGAACTGTGCCATCGCCGCAGTGCAGCATCCGTATTCGCGAAAGCCGTTACGCTACATGGTTGGCGGTAGGGTCTAGGAGGCAAGGGAAATTTACGCAAGTGGCGTATCAGATTAATGGTGGCAGCTTGGCTGCCTCTTACCTTCGGTGTTTGCTCCTGTGCTTCAGCCATCACAGAGCCACAGTTCTAGAGGCCTACAGTGTGAGTTAGAGCTGATTCTGTCACGTTCATAGAAGGATAGTTTAATATATATGTATTCTTAAAAGGTGTTTTGTTTTGTTTTTATTTAATAAATTTATTTAAGCCTAGGTTTCCCTTCAGTCAGACCATATTTCAAATTTGGTTGAGGTGAAAAATTAGCTGATTATAGACTGTGGTCCTGAGCTTGCAATCAGATCCGAAGGAGGAGACTTGCCATTTGAGCTCCAAGAGCCTGTCTGTACAGATCCAATTTCAGGTTTGCTTTCTGGGTTTGGAAACTATTTCTATCTCTGCATGTGTTTTTAGCTACTAAGTGGCCTGTCCGTGGCAGGGCATCCTGCAGGCAACCCATGGACAACCAGGATTCTTGAGAGACATTTTTATATATTTATCATGCTAAGCACACAGCTGGTGGGGTTTTCTTGCTCCTGCTCAGTTAAACAAAACAAATATGGCCAGGCTTTTAGCTGTAGGTGGAAATTTGAGTCATGGGAGACTTCCAGAGACTTACTAGTGTAAGGTTTTATCCTTTAACAGTCAGGTCTCAGTCCCAGATTGTCGCTGAGGTAGCAGCTACCTGGACTTGCCAAAGAATCAAACTTACTTGCCCTAGATGAGGTAGGACAGAAAACAAGAGCTAAGTAAACCTGACAACAAACTCCACAAACATCCACATCTGCTTTGTTCACACATACGCCTTCCGCTTTCGGTTTGCATGACTCATAATTCAGATGACTGGGAGAAAGTGATACATGTAATAACTCTTGAACTGTATAGACGGCACGTCCAAACAAAGGTTATTACAGAACTTCCAGTTTCCCAGAGCCAACCTCATTCCTAATGCTTTCAACACAGTGTGCCACAGTGTCACAAGGGTTATATAAGGCCTAAAGGATGCCGTCGTACAGGAGTTCTTATGTCACATCTTATCTGGGATGAAGTTTGTTCAAGATAGGTTTCCCCATCTCATACCCATAAGCATTAAGGCCAGTTTGCCTATCGGATTGTGTTACGGAAAATCTTGAATAAACTACCTGAAAATAAGTTTTGAGCACATACGTGTTGCATAAGGGTGAACATAACTGTGACAGGTACTTGTCATACCAGAATTTTTATATAATGACTTCCCTGCATTTAACAATATTCATATTACTGCAAGAGCTTGGACCTCACATGTGAATCAGCAAGAACAGAACTGTGCAGAACTCCATTGAAATCAATGGAATCTAGTTTGAAAGAAAGGGTCAATGGGCACAGAGGCAACAGCAAAGCCAACAGGATTTAATCCAATATTAAAACCAGTCAATATTATTGAAATAAACGTTCTCAGAGTAAAAAGGGTAATAAAAATACTTGCAAATCTTAAAAACTGAAGTGAAAGCAAGGATTTTGTTTTGCATTGAATGACAGAATATCCTCATGCAGTGTTTCCAGCATAAGCATTCCAACACTGTTTAGGGCAGAGACCCCACAAGTGAAAATTAAGGAGAATTTATTTTTCTTGGGGGGGGGGGAGGGGAAGGGGGGAAG
>NW_008796218.1:7382042-7435478 GCF_000699145.1 Aptenodytes forsteri
TAAAAGGGAATTTTTTTTTTGTGGGGGGGGGGGGGAGGGGAAGGAGAAGAGAATGGAAAACCTGCAAAACATGGTAGGTACATATTGAAAGACTGAAGTGTCACCTTTTTTGTTTATTTTAAAGCATACTATAAAATACTTATTGCCATAACAACAGAAAAAAACCCAGCATTTGGTCAGTAAGAGAACCATAGCAAATGATCACTGTTTTCTTAAAACTCTGATTGTTTTTTTGGGACTCAATCTTGCATTATATTAAGACCAGCAGGATATATGCTATTCCGTAGCTCACACTGACTTTGGCAGGTGGGACCTAAGAAGTTTCTGCGCTTGGCTGCTCATAGCTTTCCTTCACATCTGTGCCACACTTCGTCCGCCTCATAGACCAGCTGCACTACTACAATTGATGAAGGCAATGAACTCTAGTACAGAGGACAAAAAAGATTGTGAAATGCCTTTTATTTTATACATCTCACCTACTTCTTAAATTCCATAAACTAATGCGGAAGACACCATTATTCATGTCTGAGAATGTAGCAGCCCAATTGTTTATATGATTATTCAGTAACAAATTTACCTAAAGAATTTTTTTCAATTTGTCCCCTTGACTCCACACAAAAAATAAAATTAAAAAAACCCCCAGCAAACAATTTAAGAGCTATCAATTTCAGTATCACCTTGCACCCATCAGTCACCTTAGTGCATTGTTCAAATTCCCGCCCCCCCCGACTTTCTCTCTTCCACTTGCTCTGAACACCAGTGATGCTTTAATTCAAATAAGCTGTTTTACAATTGACGTAGTGGTGCTTCTGGATTTGTTTCTGCAAGTCTGAACTTGCAGAATCTATGCATAATTCCAACTTGAGTGCACTGCCACTGGTTATTTGGAGGAGAAGGGTTGTCTGTAAAGTGTCATGAGGAACGTACAGTGTTGCAGACTGTGTGGCACAGAAACAGGAGTTGCTGCCACAAATGCAGCATCTGGCTGAGAGGAAGAGGAATGCCTCTTGCTGTGCATATGGCATAGCTCAGAACCTGGACTGGCTGCTGTTGTGTACCAAAACAACCCACAAAATGTAGGAAAGGAGCTTTACAGAAATGGGAGTTTTTCCTTACTATTGCCAAGCCGGAATCACCATGACTTATCCTGTGTAGTAGGTTGTATTGCAATGATTACAAAGCTGAGCCCTGCTGGGTGGAGATTCCAGACAGAGTCCTGATGACAGGGTACCTGTGGCAGTGTGGTGCTGTACCATCTCCAGTAAATACTGCATCTCATCACTGTACTGGTTGTGGATCTGGCTAGGTTGGATTTTATGCAGAGTGCCCCATTAATGTAGTATAGACATGCATATAATATGAACCAAAGCATCCATGTAGAGAATTACTGCAGAGGAAGTAATTCACTGAAAATTCACACCCTAATTTACCCCATGCTAATTTCTCCAACATAATCACCTCCTGCACCTTCTTACTTTCCAAAGAGTTTTTCTACCTGCCTTTTCAAGTGAGCCTCATTTTTCTCCAAAGCCATGTATATATAGTTCCTGACCCACTCCATGAAGGAAGCAGCTGGCACAAGCGTTTAACCAAATGTACTCATATAGTTTTTCCTGTGATAGAAGTCTGTCTCAAGGAGAGCTGTACTGTAGAAAAAAGGCCTGGGGGGAAAAAACCCAACAAAACCCAAACCCAGACTGAAAAACACCTGTATTTTTCTTTTAAACAATTTTTTGGCACTTCTGCTGAAGCAGAATGCTCTTAACGGCAAACCCATTTATACAGTGCAGATGCACTATTATAAGAATTGTTTGCATTGTCTTTTGGAAAAATGCACTAATATATTGGTAATGTGCCTAATTTGTACAATACAGCACGGATGGCGTGAAAGTGTTGTAGAAGTCTCTGTAGTTGTTCTTTATAGGATTTTAATTTGCAGAGTATTTATTGGTATAAAACTTCTGAATATCTCTAGACATGACCTTTAGTGAGGCTGATTTAACAATACTCACTGAGGCAAGAGCATTCCAACCCTTCTAAACAGTGGTGGACTTCTAACTACCTGGGAGGTCACTTTTCTTTTCCCTTTCTTTGGAAAATCCTTTGCAGTAGATTTCAGTGAGTCTTCTGTCTAATAAAACCAATAATTTTGCTTTCATCCAGTTGTCTTCTGAAATGCTGTTCCCTATACCTTAACTCAGCACCTGGATTTCCTGCTGCTCAGAACCAGTCCTTTATACTTTATGAGATATATTTAAAAAAAAAAAAAAAATCCTCCTTGTTCTCTATTTAAGACCCTGAAGACTTGCTGGATTTCTTAAGTATAACAATTAGTCTGGCAGTTACAATTGCACAGGACTGTTATGGTGGTTCTTTGTAAGAAATTTGGAAAGATATTTGGGGTGTGACTTTATAGCTAGCCAGTGAAAACTGCCTAAAATACTCAAGTGTCAGAGATATTGATATTTCATCAGTGAATGTTTATACAGGCAACTAAGGAAAGTGAGGCAATGCCCATAACAGTACAGCTTGCTTTGCTTTCAGAGTCCTATTTAGAACAGTGAATATTTTTAGCTGATATAATTGTACTAATGCATAATCATCATAACTTTCAAAGGGGAAGATTGCATATGTATTCCCAGAATGGTTTGGGGGGAAAAAAAAAAAACAACAAAAAACAAACCCAACAGTGACTGTCTTCTCAGCAGGTCTAGTTCAATGAAACATGTAAGCTGCAAATTTTTACATTCTCTAGTCTTCTAAAATGACAAGTTTGTTAATATTCTTTAGCATCAGCAGAGTGAGTGTGCTGTACTGCAATGTTCTGTTTCTGACATTGGTTAGCACCAGCTTTACAATAAGGTAAGAAAGCTTTAAAATTTATCATTTTCATTATTTGCTAAGAGAAGAGCTTTTCTTTCTCCTAACCACTGCCAATTCATGTTTGAATTAACTTAAAGCATGTCTATAATTTGTAATTCTTATAGTTATTAGTATTTCAATTTTCTATGTTAATGTCTAATTTTGACAACTTTCAGGCCCCTCCAATATCATGTCTTAGTGAGTTCTGTGGTTTAATTGTACGGTGTTTAAGAAGTAATAATCCTTGTATCAGTTTTAAAATGTATTGGCTTGATTCCAGTGTAATGTGCCTGCTTCAGTGGATTTGGGGCAGTCATCTTCTATATGAAATACTTATATTCATAAACACCTACTGGAGCTGAACACAAATTACAGTTGATTGAGTTGGAAGAGCATCAGTGTCCTATAGCTGCATTGCATTACTCTTATCTTTATAAAAATATATTATTGATTAACTCAGAAGCATGGGTAGGAAATTACTTACTATTATTAAAATGCTGCACTTGGTATTATCAAAATAATTTTGTATTATCTTTTTCATTGCAGAAGATGCTGTGTCACAGTTTGTGTGTTTAGGAAACACTAGGAATACACCACAGAACATGTATATACTTTTAGTTGCTTGTAGAAAAGGGCTTTTGTTGGATGTAGTGAGCTACTCCTTGCTGTTCGCCTTACTTTTCCATGGGCAAAAATGTAGTGTGTCTTCTTACAGTTTAAGGTAATATTCACATATAATAGTTATCAATGGTGGCTGTTAATATAATTTCTATTAATGACAAAGGATAGCAAAACCTCTGTTAGGTTTCAGTAAGGGACAGATTTTCTGTTATTTAGGGATCAAAGATCCCCTTGAGCTAGTAAAAGGCCGAGGAAAAGCTACTTAGTATTTTCAGTCATCAAGAGGAAGCAAAAATACAGGGAAATCGGGCAAATAGTTATAAATCCAGGTTAACCTTTTGGAAGTCAGTGAAGTCCTTCTGTTTTCCCTTGTTAACTGTCTGAAAAGTTCAAAACCTTTCCTTAATATAAAAAGATGATTACTTGTACATATGAGCATGCTATTACAAACCTGTATTTTTAAATAGGTTCAAGAACATTAAACCATTAGATTGCAATAAACAGCATTTCCATTGTTCAACCTATGGTTCCCTTTATTAAATCCAGTCTACTTACAATGTGTTAAAATTGTTTTGCACTTCTGTAGAGTATTTTTATATTGGCATTCTTCAGTCCTTAATCCATTTAAAGTAAGTGTAGCTACTGATTGAAATTATGTAATTTTTTTCCTATTTTGGTGAAATCAGTTTGGTTTCTAAAAAGATTGTGTAAAGGAAGCTTTTTCCCATTTGTACCCAAATTGTTGCTTATACCTACTTTGGGAAGAGAGACGGGGGAAGAGAACCGAAACCACTATCAGAACGGGACCTAAATCAGGCCAAACATCTGAAGACCCTCAGATGTTACAAAGAAAGCTAGATCTGACTCTGAAGCTAGCTGTTATTAACCAGTAGGTATTTCTGGCTTCATGTGGCATGATTTTATGTCATACAGTAAAACTTAAGCAGGTCCAGAGAAGGGCCACAAAAATGATGAGGGGGATGGAACACCTCTGCTATGAGGAAAGGCCAAGAGAGGTGGGGTGATTCAGCCTGGAGAAGAGAAGGCTCTGGGGAGACCTTATTGCGGCCTTTCAATACTTAAAGGGGGCTTATAAGAAAGATGTGGACAGACTTTTTAATAGGGCCTGTGGCGATAGGACAAGGGGTAATGGTTTTAAACTGAAAGAGGGTAGATTCAGACTAGATACAAGGAAGAAATTTCGTACGATGAGGGTGGTGAAACACTGGAAGAGGTTGCCCAGAGAGGTGGTGGATGCCCCATCCCTGGAAACATTCAAGGTCAGGTTGGACGGGGCTCTGAGCAACCTGCTCTAGTTGAAGATGTCCCAGCTCATTGCAGGGGGGTTGGACTAGATGACCTTTAGAGGTCCCTTCCAACCCAAACCATTCTATGAAAATGTTAAATGTGTTCTGCGGATTGAAAATATTTAATTCTCTGGGGCAATACAAGCCATTTCAGCACCATAGAATTATTTCCCATTAGCCAGCTTCACAAGTTTAGTGAACTTAGGAAATGCATAATCATTAACAAAAGGTAAAACGGACTTAAGAGGTGTATTTGAATAACATGATCCCATTTGCATTCTCTCTTGTGCAATTTTGAGTAAAAATGGAAGGCCTGAAAAGAAAAGATTAGGAAAACTTAGTTCTTTTGCAAGTTCTGAGCTAGTATGGCCTTGCCGCCTGGCAACAGCCTCACATGCAGCTGCGGGAATAGCAGGAATTGCTATATTATGGTTGGGGAGCAATCTCATGAAGGGTTGCAAGATGAATGAGGGGGGTGGGGGGGAGGTAAGCTGTATGTATGCTTATTGTAAAATACCTGTAATCAGAAGAATCTCCAACTGGGGCGTTTTTTCCTGGATTTCCTTGGTAAAAAGGAAGTGGTTTTGGTTTTGCTTTTTTGTTTGTTTAGTTTTTTGTTGGCTTTTTTTTTTAAAGTGAAAAAATACAAGTAAGCCTAATTTCATACCAGGTAGTTATTCTGGTTAATATAAATGGTTTACTGAAATGGTTTTAATTTTGCAAGGCTTTCAGGCTTAGCATTTACGTGTTGTGTGTCTGAAACGGAAATCCCACATACAGTGAATCCAAGTTAACATATCTGCCCACAGACACCTGTTTGTTTCAGAGGTAAATAGCTGGATCCCTAGATTGAGATGATATTGGGTTGCATTACAAGATTTTCTAGAGATTAAGCTTCTAGATAATTTCTGGTTTCAGCATTGTTCAGATACTGTGAGAGCTGAGCCTGCTGGGTTTGAAGTATTTAAGAGAGTGACAGAAAAACCACTCTTGAGCTAAACAAAAGCTTTTATTCCTTCTATAGAATCTTAGTACTGTATTTTTAGCAAGTGGAACTCTGTTTAGGCCCTAAACGAACACAAAAGGACGTAGCCTTGTAACTACTGACTTAATGTTAGTTTTATCAGGGATGAATTTGACTTAGCATTTTATCCACATTGTATACTTTATTGACTCATTTATTGAATGCAGCAAGCTCTCAGAGTATTCGCTGAGAGCAGAGCTATAGGATGCTTGCTTCAAACATACTAACCCTGATTTTCATCTAGCTCCATTAGAAAATAACAGGTTTATTACTGTTGTTTCGTAAGTAACATTGGTGGAAAAGCTTAAGAAAAATAGAAGTTTAAAGCCTATTCTGATTATAGGAGACAGTTTGGTTTGTCCACCTTTGCAGATTAGAAGCTACAGTAGAAAACTTCAGTGAGAGCTCAGCTTCTTACTCCTCTAAGGGGCTAAAGCACCTAGAGAAGCCAAAACATATACAAATGATGTCAAAACTATTCCTGCCAATGGGTATTTCCATCCTCAGTTAGCTTGGTAAAAGCTTTCTGGTGTTCCTTACACTTGTCCTTCTCTTCCTTGGTCCTGATTTTCTTAAGTAATAAATACATTCTTAGCCAGCTCCACATTCATCTCGCTTCCAGCAACCACAGTGTAAATATACTCACATTGTGTCTTTTAGCCAAACAGATACAGAATCATGATAGTGCTGTGACAAGTAGAAAAAGTACAAGGCTGAGGATGTGTCAGCAGGAGAACACTCTGGAAGATGAGTCCAAATGCACAGAGTTTATGGATTAATTGAAATTAGAACTTGGATACTTTCAGCCAGGTGTCTTAAATTAAATTATTAAAGCACTTGATATGTAAATTAAAAAAAACCAGTTAAACCAAATTAATTGTGAGCAATAAGAATGTCAGATTAGAAATATAGCACAGTTTAACTGGTAATTTAAAAAGATAACTAAGATTACTTTTCCTGTGAATACCAACATAGAAGCCACAGAGAAAAGTCCAAGGACTTAAGCAAAGCAGTTCACCTCTTATATGTAAATAAGGACTAAAGCTGTCTGCCTTTAAAGTGGAGTGAAACAATACTTGTACACTGTGAGTCCTTATAAAACTCTTTTCCTTTTTCAGTACTCTAATCTATGTTTCCCAGTTTCACTTTTCATGGTAAGCAGAACCCATAAGGGATTGATTTCAAGAAGAATATGTACAGAAAAAAATACGCTTATTTTGGTAACACTAACATTTGCAAAAGGGAAAACAAATGTTACATTGCTCCTGCACAAATATTAGTGATATAGGCTATGGCATTTGGGTGTACTGAAAATGGAAAGAAAGATCATTTGTGCTTTATTTAACACAAACTTAATTTTTGTTCTGTCTTTTTTGTCTTTTCCTGACTTACGTTTTCCTCAGAAACATAAGATACAGCTTCCTTATTTTCGTATTTGTGCCCTTCAATTAATAGTAAAAATATAATGCACATTTGTTTCTTTAACAACAGATTTGGGTGGCATCCTTAACCTCTGTATTTTCCTAGCAAGGACCATGGATACCATTAATTAATTCAATGTAAGCATTATTTTCCAGGAAATAGATAATGAAGTTTGATAGGCAACGGGTGTAGTCATGTCAATTGACTGAGATGAGGAAGAACTAGTACAAAGCTAGATTATATTACGGATAGGAGATTATCTATCCTCCTACCTGTAGTCAACCAACATTATACTCTTCCTGTTTAACACACAACTGTATCTACAGATAATGCATTGCCAAGAGGGTCACTCGCAGAAAAGGTACTTTCTTTAAGAAGACTACATTTAAAGGGACTGACAATTGCTTTGCACTCCGTGAATTGTTAGCAGCAGTACAACATGAAGAGGCAAGGCAAAGAAATATGCCAAGAACAGTTATACTCCATTTGAATTGACTGGAGGTGAACTGTGGGTGCAGAGTGCTCCCTTCTAAATGTTTTTTCTTTATTATGTTAGCAAAAGTTGCAAAGCAGTAGAAGCCAAGTTACAGAAGACAGATTTTATCTGTAACAAGCTTCATCCTGCACAAATTGTATCAAAACTGACATAGAAACATCAGATAGAATACAGGCAAAAAACCCCAACCTACCTGGGCTTGTACTCTACCTTTTAGTAGCTATGTTTTGGATACTTTTTCTGAAGGCCTTTCTCTCCTCTTATCAAAGTTGCATAGACCCTCTAAACATTTGAGTGTAATCTTATCTAGTTCAGTGTGGCCTCCTTACCCTACCTTGAGCATCTGTGTGAAAGCGGAACAGGAAATTTAACTCTATACTTGCTGGAGTTTGTTGTCACTTCTCAATGGAAATAAGAACAAAAAGTCTTTTAAAAGCAATTGTAATTCATGTTCAGATCCAGTGGCTGCCCAGATCTGCAGAAATTCTGAGTAAGATGCAGCATTTGAAGATCTGATATTTGTGTTGCTGATATATTAAACTCATTGGTAATGCCTCCATTCTGATAGTGGTCTCTTTCCACAAATCTTTGCAGGACAGGTGGGTTTCACAAGTTACAAGTCCTTATCAAGATCAAGGATATTTCAACAGAAAACACATTCTAGTTGGTATGGCAAAATTTGATCAGTCAATTATTGCTCCTTTATTCAGTCAATTATCGCTCCTTTATTCAAACTGCTATTTCATTGATTTACATGTTTTAGGCAGAAAGAATCTAAAAGAAGTCTTCAGACTTCTTTAAAAAAATGCAGAGCATCACCGTAGTATTTATGTTTTCAGATGTGAAGTCATATCAAGAATATTAACTATTATATCTGATGAAATTTAATATCTCCTGCCCCCCAGTCCCTGTAAATATTACTAAGAAGCATTCATTGTTTTCTTTGGGGTTTAGCCAGCTATCAAGAAAAAGAGAAAAAAAAATGCTTCAGTATTTATACTCTAGGCCAGCAAGGTCTCAGAATCAGTGAGAAAAGCTTCAAAAGAAGCTTTTGCAGCTAGAAATTTTACTGGAAAGTAAACAAACAAAACTGATGTCAGAAATCTCACTCCTCAGTCTTGCTAGAGCTGATCTTAAAAGGGTTGGCATTGATGTTTCAAACCATTAGTTCTTTTACAAGATGCAAAGATGTCACTTCTGCTGTCCCCTCTCAGAATTGCTGTCACTCAGCTCTTGAAGGGAAATCACTACTAATGCAACTAGGGCTGCCTGGAAAAAAAAAGACCTGAGAACACTGTTGGCCTCCTTTTGACGTCAGTTGGTGATCTAGCCTCATATGATGCCATCTCCTCTGTATGGTGTTATAACCTATTACAGATAACAACTGTAATTAACCCCTTCTAAAAATTATGGTCAGACTACTATACTATTGATTCTTGCTTTCATGGACTGGTTTGTAAGAGGGAGAATTCACAGGGATTCACTTAAAGGACAATATCTTGCCTCACAGGCAGGATATGCCTGAGGTGTACCTAGCTAAGAGGACAACAAACACAGAAAGTGGGATGGATATACTCTGCTTAGAGTGAGAGAGTACAACACTTGCTTTACCTCAATTTTAAGTATGGTAACTTGGTGAATGTAAATCTCCAAATCTGTAGAGAAAAGTATACAAAATATGCTTGCACCAAAATGTCTTTTTTGTTATTCAGTTGCAGGATTTATGCAGGTCTTATAATTACTAATTTTTGAAAGGAATTTTAGAAATGGACGGTGAAAGCAAGGTTTGTGGTTTGGGTGGTAAAAAAGGAAGAGGATAAGACTACCTAAAGCAGCATACACCATACTAACATCTAATTGCAGAAAGAGTGGCATTACTACCTTGCTTATGATACTGTGAGTAGAGTTTATGGTGCATTTAGCTTGAGAACTTTGCTATTAGGCCAGACTAAAAAATGCTGTGGGCTACATATATGTGTAACATATGTTTTATTATAAAATTTAATTGCTAAGACAGTTTCTTGGCTATTTGCTGGTGTATAATTTAGATGAAAAGATAGAAAAGAGTAGTCACACTTCATACAGGGGATGTATAAATACTCACCGGAGCATTTCCCTTTCACATTCTCCACACTGGAGTAACCACAAGTAACCAGGATTACTGGATCTTGGTTAGGAACATGAAGTATTTTGGTTTCCTGTGCAGTGTGAAGCACTGGAAAATGTCAAATGCAGAATAACCTGTTACTGTCACAATACACCAAATAGGATAATTGTCTTGTACGTTGGCAACATATATTTGTTTTCAAGTGGTGAGTATTGTAAGTAAATATGTTTGTAAATACCAGTTCCTTTCAATTAATCTTACAAATGCGACATGATCTTTGCTATGTAATTGGCAGCAGATCTTTGAATGTTGTTTAAGCCAATAGTGATGTGGAAATATGAAAGTGGGTTAGACAGTGTACTACCTCCACAATGAATTGAGTTCAAACATAATATGTTACATTTCTTGTGACTTGTCAAAAGAGATCAAAATAAAAAAATGGAGTGAAGAGCAGAGCTCAAATTACAGGTGCATGTGACTGAAATTAATAGCTCAAGCTATTATTTCTTATGACATCAGAAAAAAAGTAAAAGTTGGATTCTGTACTTACGATATCAGAATAGATGCAAAGACTACCATGTTGCCCCAAATGAGGAAACTAATTACTTCCATCTTGGAGGTTTCTATCCAATTTGTTCTTTTTCAGAAACTCTCTGAAATCACTGTTTATACCACAGAATGTGTATGAAACTTGTGAGAATCAACAAGAGATCAGAGCCACCTCTGTGTCCCTACTCCCTCTACAGTTTTTTTCCAATGAGATTATGATTTTTTATGTTGACCACATGGATTTCCTTAGTGCCAGATTGTTCTGAGGATCTGTGAGAGAGATGGGTAGAGAGGGTTGACTGCACGTTTTTGTGCAGTCTCAAAATTGCAGATATGTGTAGAAAGACCTAGAAACAATGCTTTTCATCCCAGACCATCTATTCTTTATTGACAGATCTCTGTAAACAGCAAGTGTCTTCTAAGGGATGTGTGCAAATAAGTACTATCGTCTCTTAGCTTTTTTAGCATATAGGTGGTAGGAGCATAGGTGATTCAATTATTAGAAATCTGTAAATTACTATTATACAGAAAGTACTGTAGTGAAACAGCCAATCAATTTGCATCTCAGTAAATTAACACTGGTTGAATTTCTTACCATGGTTCATACGTCAAAATCTTCACTTGCATGTCTTTCATTTTTATCTGCTTTTGCTTGCCTAGATATTTGTGTAGTTTCTATCACTATAGTGTCTGAACAACATAGAAAAATCAGTAATGTGAATTCCTGTTTTATTAAGACCTTTCATGTAGTAAATGTAATTTATGTCCCATTTAAAAGTGTTTCACACTGCTGTAACAAGGACAGAGGAGCCACAGTACAAGACCAAATAAAAATGTAGTTAATTTGTATAGTGGTCTCTGCAACTGGGGAAGGAAGATTAAGAAATAAAGGCATTGTCTTCATGGAAAAATTAGTGCTGTTTAAGTATGAAGTTATGGGCTATTCTGTACAAATGTATGTTATGGACAGTGAAAGGGTATTTTCATGCCAAAATGTAAAGCTGTGTACAGTATCTAAAACTACCCCTAAATGAAATTAGGGAACGTTTGAGAAGCAGGATATAGATGACTAGATGAAAGACATGCTGCTTCTGATACCGAAACCTTAATTTATTTTTGTAAAGCACTGCATTGTGGAATGTGATTAAACCTTTGAATTTTACTAGGACTGTCTTTGTTCAAAGTAGTTTAATCTGTATTCAGAGTGGGAAAAGCTGCCTTTGCTTTCTGTGTGGTAAGAATGTTTATACTGGGAGTTAGTTCAGAGTTGGTACTTTGCTCTGACTTGAGGCTAGTTTTCTTTTATGTTGACTTCCTTGTGTAGACAAACCCCGAGTAAGTGCGTCACACAGGAAGTCTGTGGAGTTACTCTAGATTTATGCTGGTGTAACAGGACACATGAGAGAAATTTTATGACTGTTTCTGTCCCAAGCAGACAGCATACTGTTAAGTGACAGCTCCAACAGGAGCAGATCTTGGGAAGTACTGTTTTAAAGGCTTTGTTAAAGAAGAATGTTTTAAAGAAAGGTTGGAAATAGCAGAAAGAGGAGTCGTGTCTTCTTTCAAGTTTAAATAATGCATGAATAGTGCATTACAAGTCCACGCTGCTTATAATGCTGGAATACTATCCAGTAACTTCTGTTTTCCCAGTTTTAATGTAGACTAATCTATTTCAATTTAGATTATAAGGGAAAAAGATCCATGTCAGTACTGCTCCAAGAAGTAAGTACTTCCAATCTGTGCTGGACTTGTAGTATGCTACCTATCCTTGGCTTGTGATATTCCTGTTCTACCTCTGAAGTACTGAGAGAAAAACATTTGTAATATTGAAAGAACTGAGAGAAGAGACCTTATAAATGTGTTAAAAGGCATCAGTGCAGTTTTAAAACTCTTCATCATAAGTAAACCACAAGTATGGACTTTTACCTTTCCACCAGTATAGTAAATGCCGTCATGTTCATCCAGTTCAATTTTTAAAAATACCTCTCTCTCCAGCTTCCAAACACTATTGAGGGGGCTGGACAAAGTTAAACACAGCAATTCAAAAGCCAGATCCATTAGCCAAGATGGAATTAGGCTTTCTGCTAAAAGAAGAAGAATGATGAAAAATATTGACAGAGTGAACAGACTGAGGCTTTCTTTAATTTAGATATGTAGTCTCTTTATATCACATATTTCCTGAATAGATTTCACTGGATAGAATTGGTTTTATCTGTCCTAACATTTCCCTTTCTTCAATAGCCTTATGTTCCTTTTTGTATGATACATTAGACATATTAAATAATTCTATTCCATTCTCTAATCAGTATTTGTTAGCTTCCAGGAGTCAGATCTTATTGCTAGGCAACTAAACAAGACATCTCCATCTTTGCATTAAGCAGTTTGCTGTATCCATGCCTGACCCTATGCTTATCTATACATACATCTATAAAATTACCTAAGTGCAGCTGTAAACGCCAAATGTAAACATGCTGCATATATTGTGCATACTGAATTTATCTTGAAACTGAGCTGTTAGTAGTCAAAACAGCTTGGAAAAAGACACAGATTTTTCCCTCCCCCTTTTTAGATGTATTTCCCTCACATGCAACTAGCTTTAAGGGCAGCCTTGGTGCTGAAAATTACTTTTCTCTTTTGGGCTATTAAAAGAAGAGCTATTTATATATTAACCACTACAATCTATATCTTTTTACATCAGGAAACCTCTGTATTTTTATTAATGTCTCTGTAAGATTTTGATTACTGTAATTCTCTGCAAGTTTTCCAAAGGAATTATGGGACAGATGAGTTAGGGCTTCAGCAGGGCTTCAGCAGATTGTACAGACAGCAGTCTTTCTGCAGTTTTAACAAAGCTTATACATTTAGTATTTTAATGAGTTCATATCTGCCATCCTGGTGCTTGATTGCATTTCCAGCGCCATCCAGTTTATTTTGTTGATCTTCTAATAATAAGATGTCCTCAATAACATCATGGTCTTATTACTAAGGATTTATTCTTCTTTTCTTCAGTGTCATTTTTGTAGCTAGAGTATCACTGTTCTGCTGTGGAGAAAAAGGCTTCTGATGTCACACATTGCCATGACCTTTTTTTTTCTAAACTATTTTATATTGATTTTTAACCAGTTCATGTCATGCTTTTAACATATATATTCGTATGTGTGATGTGTGAGTCTCAGTTTTAGAATTGTAGAATTAAGGTCAGAAGGGATGTGTGGAGGTCATCTAGTTCACAGTCCTGCTCAAGGTATGGTTAATCTCAGAGGTTGAGGGCCTTGTCCTGTTTGCTTTTGAAAATCTCCACTGATGGAGTTTGCGCAGCCTCTCCAGGGCCTTGCTGCAGTGATTGGCCACTCTCATGGTGAAGATTTTTTCCCTTGTGCACAGTCAGAATTACCTTTTGTTCTTTCCCTGCACACCTCTGGAAAGAGTCTGCTTTTGTCTTCTCTGTAACTGCTCTCTAGGTGGTAGAAAACCGTATTTGGGTTCCTTGCAGCCTTTTTTTTTTACTTGCTAAACAAACCCAGTTGTCTTCATCCCAGCTCGTAATCTGCTGCAGTCCCCTAGCCGTTGGGGGAGGCTGCCTCTGGACTCCTTCCAGTTGTGTCTTTCTCTCTCCTATACTGAATGCCAAAACTGGACACAGTATTCCAGTAAAGGGTATTCTGGATGTGGCCTCACAAATGCTGAGCAAAGGGGAATAATAGCTTCCCCCAATATGCTAGCTATGCATGTGCTAATGCAGTCGGGTATGTGGTTTGCCTTCATCACTGCAGAAGTGCATTGCTGACTCACGTTCAACTTGCTGCCCTGTTCTATAGCGGTGTTTGGAAGCTCCCATCTCTGTCAGGGCCTCAGTGTGCTTGGATCTGCACAAACACCATAATGAAACCAAGGTGACGGAGAGGTGAATCTTACAGGCATTGCTTAGGCGTGCTACTGCCACCACCCCTTAGATGATCACTTAATTTAGCTGGCTGAATTACTTAGCCAGTTTTCTAAGTAAAAGCTTTGGAGAGAACAGGCCTCTTCCAGTACCCAGTTCTGTGTTTTGAATTACACTTTAAACCAGCTTCTGATCTTCAGTGTCTACAGAAGGAGCTTATGGATACTTTTTTTATTCTGATTGGCTCATATAGGTACACCTAAAATTGGTTAGTATAAATAAAGGAACTGAACTGATCCATTTTCTGTTCTAATTTTGGTTCAGCTGTGATTAAAGTTGTACCGCTGTCCTTCCTGTTCAGATCAGAAATAGATTGGTAACTGACTCATGTTAGAAAATATAGCATTTAAAAATAGAAATGATCGCATGCTGTGGGTGATCCCATGGCATGGGGCTTCAGGTGGAGGTAGGGTTTGAGCCCTTTTTTCTGCTTTGCTGTCATAGCACTGGTATTATTTGCATTTCCCACACAGCACCACTGCTTTCTCACCTCTTCAATCTCACTTGCCGTATTTAGGAACTGAGACAATCTGGCAAGTACAGTTGAGGAGATGGAGAAAAGCTGTAGGACTGCACTATACTTAGTATTTTAGTGGTGCTGTCAGCTGTGCCAAGGGTGTGGGAGGTTGGAAGCCCTCTCAGTCTTGCCCTCCTGGAAGTATGCATTAACACAGGTGTTTGTACTGTGAGAGACATTGTTACTTTTCTTGAGTGGAGGGAAGCACAGGCTGATGGGGCGAGTGGGCACTCACAGCGTACTGGTGGCAGTGATAGCACGCTATTGCTCAGGCTAGCCTGCATGACAGTTTGTGGTCATCATATATCAGTTGTCTGAGTGCACAAAGAAGGCAGACTGTGTAGCACAGGACCCAAGACGTGTGAAAATAGCATAGGTTTCTCCCTCCATTTCTGTCAATTTAAAGTGAAGAGAGCACTTCTAAAGAGGAAGTAGTATCTCACTCTTATATACCTATGCAGCAATTAGCCCCTCCTTGAATTGCAAAAATAGGTGACAGATAATGCTGGTTGTGGTGATATACATCTCTGATGTAAACCAAACTAACAACACAGGTATATTCCATATAAGCCACCAAATAGCTTTCAGGTTAAAGAGAGGCTTGCATCCTCCCATTAGAAATCCACTAAGCTGTCCAATATCCACAAAAGGATGTTATTATATTTCATATTGTTTGTTCAGTTATACATTTCAGTTTAAATCCCAAGTTGCTACATCCAACCAAGCTCTATCTACTATAAATATTATTCTTAATATAATATACTTATACACTGGCTATTTTCTCTTACTGATTCTAGCCAGTCTTTTTTTTTTCTTGTAATATGTGATTTCTGTTGCAGAGTAGCTAACTCTAAGATGTTACAGATGAAAGCATGAAAACAATAAGTTATTAAATAATTACAAATAACACCTGCAATGTTAATAATGTTTTTAAATTTTATGCCATAAAAAAATCTTGTATTTTTGTGAGTTTAGCTTGGTTTCAAAACCCTATTGGTTTTGGTTTCTTATATTACAATTTTCTTAACCTATATTACTACATCTTTAGATTATAAAAACTTATATCTACGTTTTCTATGGACTAAGATTCTGTGAAGATGTAATTGGAACAGGCTTTCTAGAGAGGTGGTCAATGCCCCAAACCTGTCAGTGTTTAAGAGGCATTTGGACAACGCCCTTAATACCGTGCTTTAACTTTTGGTCAGCCCTGAATTGCTCAGGCAGTTGGACTAGATGATCATTGTAGGCCCTTTCCAACTGAAATGTCTATTCTATTCTATTCTATTCTATTCTATTCTATTCTATTCTATTCTACAGTACATTCATTTTGTTTGACAGAAAAATTGGGGTTATTTTCAAAAGCCAGTTCAGTCTTCTAACACAGCTAGTTTATCCACCCTCCTTAGCCTTTCCATGATGGTGCTTCAAAAATAGCAAAACTCATCTCAATCGTGAGTTCATGTCCAGACTAAACAAGTGCATCTATCTGCAATCTATCAGATTTCTTAGTTCTCTCTCACTGATTTAGCTGTGATTTCCAAACTTTCATTTTTTTTACAGTTCTTCAATGGAGACATGAAGCTGTTTGCCACAAAATATTCTGAAATAAGTACATAGGTTTTTAAACTTCAGGTAAAATGTGTTGGAGTCACAGGATAAGCACGATAGCAGATTCTAAACATGATAAAAAGAACTATGTAAACCACACATTCAGTATATTAATCTTCGTACATGCAGATAACATGCATGTACATGCATGTAACATGCCAGGCTGTCATTGCTAGAACTTACAGTTTCCATCTTGAACTTCCTGACATACGTGAATCTAACTTGCATCCATTCCTCCTCTGCAAACAAAAAGATCTATTTTTAAAATAATTTAGTCAAAGGAAATTTTATTAAGAGGAAAGTTGAGATGGAAGAAGGAAATACATCCTGCCGTGCAAAATTTGGCTCCAGCCTCCCCCACCGCCCTGAGCTAATATTGTCCGTGTTTGCATTAGCAAGTAGTGTTGTGCAGTAAGAGTCAATCTATAGTTGGCGCTGAGAACCTGACGTCCACATTATATGTGAGTGGGGGGGAAAGGAGGGAATCTGTTTTGAACTAGCTCCAGTTTGCTCCTGTGAACTGAAAGTCCATTAATAGTTGGAGCACATTAGATGCTCTCTAGAATGCATCTTTCAGCTTTGTTTTATTTGGGAGATATCTAGCTGTACTCTCTAATCTGTGCTATGTGAAACAAAGTAAGGTAAGAGGGAATGAACAGGAGGTTCACTTCAAAAGCATACTTCTAATCTGAACTTAAACACTCATGTAGATGTATCCATTGATTGGATGGTTGAAAAGCTAACATATGCAGCCAGACTGTAGGGAATTAGTACCTTCTCCCCTTTGAAAATAAATTATCTCTATATTCACTGATGCTTAAAAAAATTATGCCAGTGTATATTCTCTGTGCTAGAACGAGAGAGGGAAACATGATAGAATATAAGGGTGTTCACAATGGAAACTACTTGTTAGGTTAGTAACAAAGGACTAACCTGGTAAGTGTTAGCTTTGAAACAGACATTCTGTTTCAAAACTAAAATGGAGGGTACATGGACAGAAATTTATCTTCTATATATGTAATTTTACTATTTGAAAGCCTTCAATATCTACTTTTTTATAATGCTACAACTAAGAGAACTTTCCCCAATTTCAAATTTTTTATCCTCCATTATCTGAAAACTGAAAAATTTAAGACCTTGCATGAAATCATGTACACCACTTAATTCTATAGCATTAGTTGCAGACAATACAGTGAAACTGTTGCTACCTTTATTCTTCTGAGTCGTTACTGTAAAATACTACAGCAATGAATACAGAGAAATGTGATAGTTCTGTAATAATGATGGAACTGAAGAAGGTTATGTAATTTAAACACTTGTGAAATTAGTAGAATTATGGATTTCTTGCCAAGGCTTGTCTTCTGAGACTGCGGTTGTTTACAGGAGCTCTAGCACAGAAGCCCATGAGAAAAGATGATATGAGGAGGCTGATTCTGCAGTCTTATTGAGATGAAGCAGGACTTGCTCTGAGCAATGAATGCATTCATTTTCATGAGGTAGCCTGATAATGGAATACTAAAGCATGATGGAATCGAACCCTACATCTTAGTGTGCAAACTCTGATTAAATAACTGAATGCACAATGCTTTATTGCACTTATATTTGGTATGGTTCTCAATGGAAACTGGTAACATAGCATATACCACATAGATAAAAAGAAGATGACAGAGGTCATTTTGGTTTTTATGCAGATTTTGCTAAAAATAGGTAATTGATCAAGTGAGCAGAGGTAATGAGCTATATCGAAATTTGTTACCAAAGCTCTTACAAGCCTTAGCATGATAGCTGCAGCATTTTTGTAGCTTTAAACATGAGTATTATTGGCTTCGTGTAAAGGAAATAAATCCATAACTAAAAAAATGTGTAAAATGAGCATTCTTTAAACTCAAACTTTCTCTCCCCTTTTCTGAACCACTATATATTGGTGTTCCACATGTGGTACTTCCTTCAGCACTACATCAGTATGTCTGCTGGTCAGTGGGAGTTTTACTGGAGTACAGTCTAAAGAAGGTTTTGGCAACCCATGATGACAAATTATGAAAGGCTGGCAGCAGAGCTAGCATGGGGTTAGGAGCCATAACATATTGAGGGAGTTGGCTAAGAGAACCAATATCTTCTTCAGAACTCAGCAGAAATCCTGGAGTTGGGAAGTCCCTTCATCATACTGCTGATTTTAAGATCATCTCATGAGCAGCGTTTCATTTGTTTGAGTTGGAGGGGTTTTTAGATTCTTCTAGGTTTCTGTCAGCATCCTCAGCCTCTCATTTAGGAAAGAAGAGTATAGTCTATCGCAACACATTTGAAAAGTCTCTGGCCCCTGAGCATTTGAGCTTTGATATCTTACTGTGAACATCTACTTTTTAATCATATTTAGGGCCCGAGTAATTCTAACCATTGCTTGATTATTAAGTGCTACTTGGTCCCTCAGGGTTGTTTTTTGAAAAAAGTCTATGGCATATCTAAGAATTAATTAATTCCCTGCAGGTCTTTGTATTCTCTTCAACTCCCAGTCTGATTTTCTGGATCTTTCTCCATGTTCATATGTATTCAGCAGCTAAGCAACTACGGTTAAAAAAAAAAAAAAAGGTCACTGTAAAATACCAAAATGGCATTTCCCTCCTCCAACCTTTCACAGGATAACTGCAACAGAGAGGGTCAGGAATTTTACTGCCAGCTGATTTGAGACGTAGGAGAACAAATAACTACACAACATTTTTTGCCCATGTAGTCTTTGTTCATTATTATTGATTGAAATGAAGCTTAGGTTTCCTCTGAGAAATGGTGGCTCTTAATACACGTTTAAGGCTGAAACATCTATCAGCAGCACTGTAAAGATGGTGAATTAGTTCTGCTGAAGTATGTGTGACACCTGTGAGAGCTCCTCAGTGTGTCTGATGGTGAAATCAGAGGTTACTTTAAAATTTTGGGTACAGATGGAGGAGAAGAACAATTTCTGTGCGATGTGACAATTTATGAGCAATGAGTAAGTTTAATATGCAGGTTAAAAGCACCTTTTCTGAGAAAGCAGCAAAGAAGAAATACAACATTATGTACTAAGGTCTGACCCCACAAATACTCACCTTTACAAAAATTATTCACTGAGCAGTCCTGTAGAACTCAGAGAGACTTTCCTGGCAAAAAATTATTTGTGCTTGAGCATAACTTCACTAGTTCCATAGGGTTATGATCTGATTATTTAGTTCCGTGAAACTTATTTATCTTCAAATACAATTGGAATTATATTCCAGTTGTAATTGAATAATTACAAGTAAAAGCAGAAATCATCACAAAAATCGTATTTATAGTTAAGAAAAAGAAAACATTTTAAGTCTGCAAACTAAAGCATTTAAAAAATAGGAAATGCCTCAGAATTTAAATTACCTAGGCTGAATTGTTTGATCTGAAAAGCAGGCAATATCAAGAAGTGAGATCCAGAAAAAAAGATTTCAACCCAAAAAATTTCTGTTTATTGAGATTTGTATGAGTGTAATTGAATACATGGCTCTCAGATACACTCAAGTGCATTTAGATACATGTGATAAGCATTTAAAAAATAGGAAATGCCTCAGAATTTAAATTACCTAGGCTGAATTGTTTGATCTGAAAAGCAGGCAATATCAAGAAGTGAGATCCAGAAAAAAAGATTTCAACCCAAAAAATTTCTGTTTATTGAGATTTGTATGAGTGTAATTGAATACATGGCTCTCAGATACACTCAAGTGCATTTAGATACATGTGATACAATATGATTAGTGCATGTACAGATGTATATGCTACTCGAAAGCACATCAATGGCTATATCCTGGACAAGTGAAGTCTTATGACAGATGTGACAGATGTATACAAGTAAAGGCAAAGTAAAGTTGTTGCAAACCAGAACACATTTGCTAATTGTTTTACTGTGTGTGTTTGGACAAGCAAAAAAAACCCACCACTTTTGGAAGTAATTACTAATTTGGGGGGGGTCTAAGGCAAATGACATTGAAGTTTTCAGAAGTACTGAACAGTCAAGATCACTGAAAGTTGAGGATTTTGAGTACTTAAGGAAACTGACTCGATATTTTTGGAAATCAACTTTTTAGTGTGAGCCTAGTACACTTCAAAATCCTAATTTCACTCACGTCTGAATTTTTTGGCCCTAACCTTAACAGAATGACCATAGCCTGTAGTCTCAAACGAATATTTTCTGATGATTGAAGAACTCCTGTAGAAAATACTTTGGTTTTTTTCTCAGTAGTAAAAGACAACATATTTTGTGCTGCCTTTTTTTTTTTTCCTTCAAGGTGATATTTGACAACTGTCAAGTTGAAGGTCCTGCACAAGAGGGGAAGTTTTTTTACCAAAAATTAGGTGTTACAGAAATAACTGATTTCCAAGTGCATGGTCATGTTTATGAAGTCTTGAGAAGACCATTTTCATTAATTTCTATTCCAGAAGGCAGCAGTACATATTTAAATAAAAAAAAAAGTGTGAAGAATAAAGACAGGTGTGTTCTGGTAATATATATAGATTATACTTACTGATTTGGTTAATGTATTATGTACAGATAATCTGTAAACTCCCTTGAAGAGAACAAAAGCTTTAAAGATACTGTTATGATCCAATTTATGATACTTATAAATGTTATCACTGAGGAAGTAGAAAACAAGTTTTCCTGAACTTTACCTCCATGAATAATTGCTGACAAAAGGCTCTTAAGGATGAAATGTCACATCTTTTTTTTCCTGTGGCTTGTGATAAGTCGTACAATCAAAATGTTAGGGTGACTAATTTTTTGTTAGGAAAGAGTTTATTATGTCTACATGCCCAGAAGGTCTTTTAGTTTTCTGTAACTCTGAGGCCACGATGTGTGATGGAAGTAAAGGAAATCGAGGTAATATTTGTGCCTGCTAATACAAACACAGCTGTACCACCTCTTATGAGTTAGATAAAAACTCTGTCTGCAAAGTTCAGATCTGGAACTAAATATCAAAGATGACCAATGTTAAATTTGTTGTTTAGTTTAGGTCCAGTGTTTAGTTTGTTTCCTGCCATAGTTTTCTGTGCTTACATTGGCAATCCCTGCTTGCATAAAAACAACTTAAACAGATAATTTTTTTGCCTCTACAGCTTAATAAAATAAACTCAAAAGCAATTTTCGTTTCTCAAATACAGTTATGTCTTTATGGAGTGCATTGCTGCATAAAAGTACTGAGTAGGGTTGTGATTTTTTTTGTCATCCTTTCAGCCAGCCTGGCTAGGATGGCAAAAACTTTTAATTGTAGATCAGGCCTTTTTGAGGATTTTTGCAAAGATTGGATTAATTTATTACAGTACATAAAGCAAATGTAATTTTGACTCATCCTGTGTATAAATAGCTCCTCTAAGGTATTAGATTTTTCTCAATTACTCAGATTACCCACATGTTTCTTAGGTTATGAACACTTTTTTTTTTATATAAAGAAGAAGGAGGATTGATTCTGACATTTCCTCAGTTGTGTGCGATGACACTTTTGAAATCGTAACAGTCTACTGCCAACTATGGATGTTGACTCAGGCATGAGATTTTCAAAAGGCATGCTTACTTTAGAGACTAGTTTATCATGTTTCCATCTGTTGGGTAAATATTTTTTTGACTAAGTGTAAAACCCCAAATACTTGTCATCACAGATGCTCAAGAAATTTTTCATCTGACTGCTGAAAGGCAGCAAGATGAGATGGAAAATCCTTTCAAAACACCTGCCAAGCAAGATTGTACAATCCTGTCTCAGGCAACTAGAAACTCCTTCAGATTACATTTGGAACTGTATCAGAGGGTAGTCACCTGAGATTTTGGACTTCAACAATCCAGAGATTAAAAACAGCAATCCATGCGACAGTGCGAACAAATCTTATTGATAGATAGTGTATGATTACCCAGCAGGTGGGAGATGTAAATCAGTAGCCTGGAGAGAATCAGGAGAGATGAGAATGGCAGACGGTTGTATGCTCAAGTGCATGCCCTCTGCAGCTGAGTTCCAGGAAATCTGACCTTGGGTTATTTTAGATGCTGGCTGACAGAAGCCTTTTCCTTACTGTCTAAGCACTGTGGCTGAAGAAATTTGCATTCCTACTTTTTGAGTTTTATCCTACTGGGTTTACCAGACAGGATTGATGAGAGCAGGTGAGACTGAAATCCCATTGTGTAAGCTCCCTTGCTGGCATGCAGAGATTTCTCTGTCCCTCACAGGGAGTATTTGGTAGATAGACTGTGGGAAGTGTTCCTTCAGGGTTCTAAAAACAGTGTGTTCATTTGTAAATACACCTCTTTTTCCGTTCCCCCGTTCACTGAGATAAAATAACGCTCTGGTGGTACATTCTCTGTAATCTTTCTGTGGCTTCACTTGAATAGATGTGGAGGGGTCTGTTGCTCAAATAGAAGCCTCCTCTGCAACACCAATGTGCTTTCACTGATACCGATTTTTTTCTTTTTTTATATTGTGTCTGTTGATGTATTTGCCTAAGAAAAAGCAAAAGCAGATAAAGTAGAAGAGATTAAGTGAGCATGACAGAAGAACAACTTTATATTGTTGACTACTCAACAGCAGGTTTGATGAGAGCAGGTAAGGACAATTTTTTTTTTTTTTGAGTCAGTTATGAGTTTTACTTTATGTAGCCACTAGGAGACCTGGTGACCCTATGACCCTTTTTATATGGTGTGATTTTAGCCATGCAGTTTTCCTTTTTTCTTGGTCAGGGTAACCTGAAAAGCAGGTTTCTTTTGTTTTGTATTTAAGTTTGATTCTGACCAAGGCAGTGAACAACTATGGTCTTGGTGTAAGTTGCTGCTGTTACTTTCCCAATACTTTCCCAATCTCTGCCTGCAGAATAGGAATGTGGGACTGGAAGTGACTCTTTGGATCATAGAATCCACCTCTCTGCTGCAGCAGGCATCACGTCTCATAAATCCTGTTAGAAACAACCGAACTCAGTTTTGAAACTACTTCTTCACCCACCTCACCTGTACTGAGATACCCTACATTGTTTTAAAAATGCTGTTCATGAACTTCAAAGGCCTCAGCTCTGCTCACTGCTAGCAGAGGCGGCCTCTCTTCATAATAAACTTCCCCTCCTCTAACAGCACTACTGCTAAGTGAGCTTTTTTCCCAACTAATAAAATGCAGGATATACACATGAAAATATGGTGTGTAGGTGTTTGTTTCTTTCCAGTTACTCCAGCCAAAATGCTGTTCTGGGACCCCACTGATTAGAAACCCGATTTCTTTGTCGAGCCCTCATGGCTAGTCAGCCTGTGCTTGAAAGGTAGTTACCCAGCTTGCAGACTTGATTGTGTAGTTTCTTGGATTGTCAAAACTCTACTGGGGAGGTTTGTTTAAAGCTTTGTTTAAGATATGTCTAAGACTGCTCACTGAGGTGAGTTATGGGAATGCACAAACTATTATTTTGTCAGTATGTATTCCGTAAAGAATGTAGGAATAGGGTGGAAGATCCAGGGTTGCTAAATGATACTACGGTAAGGGAAGAAATGCTTCGTTTTTCTGAGTGTTAGAGGCTGAGACTGATTACAAAAGCCTTGCAAATAGAAATATTTCAGGACATCTCAATTGTGTGTTTAAAGTCAGCATTACAGAATTCTTCTCATCCATAGGGAGGATTTAATTTTAGAATGCATTGAAAAGCAGCGTTAATGTCTCTATGATAGCTTTTCTAATTCAGCGAAAAGAAAAATACTTCAGGAATGATTCTATGATTTTGTGAAAGGAAATAGCATGACCCGAGTCTATGTCTTCTGGCCAGAAACAGGAAAGAGAAAAATCTCCTTAGAATTTCTGTTTTCCAGCTTTTTTTCTGATTCAGGACTCCCATTGTCTTCAGTGGTTGTATGAAATGAAATTCTAAACATGTAGAGCTTTGTCCATCCTTAGCCTTGCTATTAAATTGTTCTCTGTTCTTCCAGTTCTGTCTGATTTCCTGGACTGATACCATAACAATCTGAATTTATTCCATAATTTATGACTAGTATTATAACTAAAGCAGATTGCTTTATTTTTAATTTTCAAAATTAAGGTTTAAGTAGATTCCATCTTCATCTGATAGTCTAAGGATTTATTATCGGCCTCTGACAAGGGAAATAATACAGATTTTTTTAGAGAAATGCAACATAAACCACATAGTTCCAGAAATACCTGTCTAGAACTACATTTTTTGGATTCATGTGCTAGTAATCATGGAGTTGTTCAGGGGAGATTTTACTGATGAGGTGGGATGGAGCTTTTTCATATATTCCTTGGAGTTGCTTATTGATGCTTTCAGGTCACAGATGCACAAATTTCTGCTTTTGGTAGGGCTCTGGCAAAGACAGTTTGATTTAAGTGGACAGAAGGGCAAAATTTAATCCTGTAAATGGGACTGTGTACTTCTAAAATTTTAAAATGGCTGCTTAGGGCTTAGTAACTGAGGAAACCTCCTCTGAGTCCAATTGTTCATCCACACCTTTGTAACAGAATTGCAGATCATCTTAATAATCCTCTCTTTTATCCTAATATCAAGAATTGGACATTGCTTCTATATACACAGAGTCTGTCAACAGTATTTAATGTTTTTGGCTGCAAGGGGTAGCAGCTGTAGATGGAGTTTTTTTTGAGTGTGGGAAAGTTACAGGGTCTGTTCATACGTTATTCTACCACATGATGTCCTCCTAACCTAGGTTTGAATCATCGAATGCATGAACTCCAATTTCAGCTGTAAAATTCTGTAACATTCAGACATGTATTTATATAAAAGGTATCAATCTTGTTACAGACTATTACTCTAATCAGAAGGATCTATGTAATTTTTTCAGTTGCTGTATATGAATTGTGAACATTTCTTCTGAGTCTGAGCATTATAAATACAGCCTTATAAATACCTTCATTAAAATCCAAAGCTTAAGAAACTTCAGTATTTTCATTTTGTTCTACTGCAATGAACATAGTCCAGTTTAGTGTTATTGGTACTGCTCACCACTTTGTACAAATAGTTTGTGCTAGTTGTGTATTTTTTGCACCAAGGCACAATTTGAATGTTGCACACATTGTGTGAGAGTTGTAATTAATCCTGTTATGAATAAATTACTTTGAACAAAATTTCTCGTACCTGTATTTGAGGTATGGCACAAATACAGACTTTAAATTTAGATACAGCATACTACTTGTCCTTTAATTTGTGCCATGCTATTTCTTGCTTTAAGTAATTTTTTTGTTAAAACCGAGTATACTTTATAATGCTAATGTAGCATATTTTTGTGTACTTAGGACTTTATGAATGCTAGTTTTCTGCCGGTTCATAAAAGTAGACGGATAATCTCACATCCCCCTATTCCAAATAAAGGAAAATATTTAAACTAAAGAAGAATGTCAGCAGCCGTAAGAATTTCGGTGGTAGTGCTGAAAACCTGCGTCCACTGGAGGTCAGTAATGCGCTTGATGCAGTGTGCCGTTGAGCATTGACTCCTCCCAGCTATGTCACAGTGATTAAATCTAGGGCTTCAGAATATTAACCAAAAAAAGGATTTAAAAAAAAAGATCTGTTTTCTCGCCATACTTTACCCATGTGTATCTGTGTATATTAATATATGTGCATAGGTATGTATTTCTCACCATATAGCAATGAAGAGAGGTACACGTAAATCTTCACCTCTTCCTGCTCCTCTGATCTTTTACTATGGTAGGAATTTACATTGGGTACAAACTGTTTATGATAACACACGTTTTACAAGGTGGCTGGATAGTAGCAAAAGGAAAATTTTCCAATACGGATATCTAAATTTTTGAAAGTTTACTTGCAAATCTGACTCTTACTGTGTCCACTAAATAAGACACTGAGACTTAGGTCACACTGCAGGGCTTTCTTCTGACAGGGAACTTAAGTTTGACCTAAACTTCAGTTTAGGATTTCTAAATTAATGCATTCTTCAGTTAAAAAGGAGGAAAATGGTTACATAGAATATTATTAGGGAAATGAAAGGAACTGTTTTCCATGGAAAACTCAGTAATTGGTCCATCCCTCTCCCCTAAATGCATGCAGTACTATTTAAAATAATTATACTAATCATCACAGTGTTTAGGCACAGATTACATTCATGAAGAAAAATGAAAATGCTGTTCTAGCATGCCAGTGAAATCTGCTTTGACAAGTTAAGCCAGTATTTATTTAATTAAACAATGGTAGTAAAATATTTAATTGCACTTTAAGATTTCTATTTCTGTCATCCAACCAGGCAAAAAATTCAGAACTCAATGTATGTCAAGCAATGAAAATGCCTCAAGCACATCAAATATCACCGTGTTTTATAGATTAATGAAAGAAACTAAGCTGCAATATGCACAGGTATAAATGTGCATTTGAGGCTGAAGCAAAAGGGAAATATCCCTCTCCTCCCCCAACCCTGTCCTGTTTGTTTCTGAGGAATGTTAATCAGCTTCCTAGTGCCAGCAGGCTACAATCACCAACTACTAATTAGTTTTAGATAATGATATTGGTAATGAGACTCTAGTTCCTGAGAGGCAGTAGACTGAGTTTGACTCAGATTTATTCAGTTATTTATCAAGAATGTTATTGTGACAAGCAGCGTGAACAGTTTGAGCATGTTTAATGCCAAATATTTTCCTTTAATTTAATAGTATCAACACACCATTTTTTTATGGATTTTGCTGAAATAACAGCTGGTTTTAAATTAACTTTCCATTAAACAATGATAGTATTTGTCTCCTTGTTAGTCCAATTGTTTGATTACTCTCTTGGACATCTTTACTACTCAGGCAGTTATCTAATCACCTGAGGTAAGAACACTTAATTGGGGAAGATTTTTAAATGAACTTCCTGTTGCGTTGCCTCTTTAGGATGTCTGTGTCTGGTCTAGTGTCAAACAATGGTCTTACTCTGCTATTTTTACAGGGCATAAAATTACTGGTTTGCAGTCAAGTAGGTGTTCCACAAGCACGGTTATAATGTGTTGGAGCTGCCAACTGTGAAGGGTAGGGAGAATAGTTCAGTCTCCACTCCATGTAGAGCTGTTGCTACAATTGTCACATGTGGGGTTATTTTGTATGCTCCAAAAAGCTATCCTCAAAATACTTTTCATCATTATGGCAGAGAAAGAATACCATTATCCAGCAGATGATAACAAATATTGTGGAATGATTTCAAGCCTGAAGCTGCAGTGGAAATGAGACATTTTGGCACTTGAGTATGTCAGTTCGGTGCTACTTTTCTCCCTGGTAAGTTTATGTTGGAGGAGGATTGTGTTTAATGGGTAGACGTGGAAAAATGCCATGCCTGCTTCCTTGTAGCATTGCCTGTTGAAAATGAGACTACAGAAGGCGGAAATGTAACTTATGTGTTTCCTGACTGACCTGTCTCTGCTCATGCTAAACACTATAGGACTTACTTGACCTTTAATCCCTTAAAACACCAAACTCCTGTCAGAAAATTAACAGTGGAAGACTGTAGCATATTGAAACATTCTGGATTTTGTGCTCTCTTTGTCTTTCCATGGCTGTCTTCTGTTTATACATGTTCAGTGTCTTAGAGTAAAAGCCTCAATCTTATTCCTGCTCACAAGAGAGAGGCATTTAAAGGCATCATTTTTGTCAAATTCACGTTTAAATTGCAGTTCGGAAAATGCTTGCAGGCGCTTTCTGGTGGTGCATGGAGTCCATTTTTGTTTTGCTTTTGTAATTGAAAGTTCCCTAGTACAACTAAAACTTTCTCAATTTTGATCAGTTGAGCATTAGAAACTAATGGAATTGTTATTCTTTTGTGTAAGTATGTGGTGAGCAGGCTTCAAGGCATATGTAATTGTACTTATGCCATCAAGAAAATGTGTGATATTTTTGCATTCCACTCAATAGAGCATCTGTCTGAGAAGGGGAATATCTTGAGTTTTTGTTCTGGCTTCCAGTAAAGTTTCTATCACTAATAACAAATCTAAGAATCATTAATGAGATGCTGAGTTGCACTCTCTCATGTGATCCTTCTACCTGGGCCAAGAAGTCTTCAATTATTTTCCTTACAGTAGTGCAGCCTCAGCTGAATGTTGTAGAATAGTTTCCAGCTTGCTTGTTAATATGTTCTCTGGGAAAATGGAAGACATGAATTTGAGGTCTCTCATTCTGAGGAGAAAATCAAAGCTGAGCTTTTTATTTCATAGGTGACTGCCAGGTTCTTCCATGAACAAGAAGGCTCTTCTTTTCCTCAAGTCGTGTTTTACAGGAGTAGAACAGGTGCCAGTCAGCTCTTTAAGGAATCTGTACCTTTCTTAGGGGAGGGAGATCTAGGCCATAGATCTCTAGTGAATCAAAATGCTTTCCATCAAACCTGAAAAAGGTATTTAGAGACATACTGTTGTCTATAAAAAAAGTTTTGTCTATACTAGCTTTTGGCAATGCTAGTCTTTTCCTGCTGACTTAAGTTTGTTCTATCCCTTCTTGTACCCTGTGTAGGGCATGTGGCAACTTCTCTTAAGGTCATGGACTCTGATTTGAGATCAAGCACCAAAATATATACCTGTTACAGCATCTGTATATAAGCTCTTTATTGTATTTATCACTTTATTCTACTTACACTTTAATTATTCTTACTTAGTGTGGAATCTCCTGCAGCTAGTGTTGAATTGCTTTTATCTTTGCTGTGCCATGATTTTCAGATGCCCTTCCTCACAGACTGATATGTTGAAATTGTGAGAAGATAGTAATGAGTGTTTTAAAAAAAACAAAACAAACCAACCCCCCAACCCTATAGAGTCCTCTGATCCACTTACCAAAGATATGCTTAATTTAAATTGAAATTTAAAAAAAAGCACAATTAATCTTGAATTTATAACCTTCTGACAAGAAGATTTAAATGAAGATTTCATAAATTAAGCATGAAATTGGAAGTGGTATTAATAGCACTTTGTACTGCTATTCGCTGTATGGGAATTCTGTGGTAAGTAGCAGTGTTATAGCTCTGCAAATGTTGGTACAGAAGAATGACAACTTTTTCTGAGTGTATGAAGTATCCAGCTTTTTGATTTCAGGTCATACTATATCCTCTGTTTGGAAGAATTGCAAATGGAAAAAGCTTGGATTTTTTCTGTCCCTTTACTGAAAAGGAAACTAGAAGACCTAGTCAGCTATTTGTATTGTTATTAATATCAGGACACATACTACTGTACTCTCTGGCATGATGGCAAATACATGTTTGTATAAAGAACAGCTCTACTTCCAAATAAAAAAATGTTCTGAATGTTGCAGCCTCATAATCAGTCCTGCTGAAGACAAGATATTAGAATATATCAGTTATAATGAAAATACAGGTTCTATGTAAGTGAGAACCTAGGTTCTCATAGGATTTAGGCTAGCTGTGTCCTTCTCTGCTCACCAGCTGTACTCCACATGAAGTTTGTTTTAAAATATACTTTCCTTGTATTAGGATTGCAGAAAGCAATTTTTTTTTTGTAATGGAATGGGGGACAAATTTATTCAAAGGATTGTATTTTATAAAACCAAAATTGTCTACAGAGGTAAAACTGTATTTGAGGTTAACAGTATTAGAGTATGATAATTTCTGAGTGACTATGCACAGCTGTGAACTTTGACAATTAGAAAGAAACCTTGAATCAGGAGCAGGTTACTTCATATCTTTTTATTTTGCATGTTCTCAAAGCTTGTTTATCAAACATGGGATACATTCCAATTGTGAGATACTGGAATCTGACTAGCAAGATCCCAAGCATGGCCAATAATGTAACTTTTGTGTTTTGACTCCAGAATTTTATTTGTCCTATCTGGTTAGTTCATGATATTTGACTTACCATTAATTGAGATATTTAAATACAGTACTACTGATATGTAGTGAAGGAAGCTTAGCTCTATTTAGACTGCAGATGTCATAGTTTTGTTTTACTTCAAACAAATTGACATTTATCCCACTTTCATCCAGGACAGTAAATATTCTTTTGTGAAAATTCCATTTTGGAATTACATTATTAAATGCTTAGTAAGAGTTTACTGTATGACATAGGCAAATGGTGTTTTGTAAGCATAAGAATCATGCTGCATTTATTTTTCTGATAATTGTGACACCAAGATTCATGAGGTTTTTTTTCCTCACGCTTTAAGGAGCTTCTATGGAAGTACCTGTGGCTTTATATTTTTCTATCACTATTTTCTTGAGAGATCATACTATACCATACTATGTAGCTGATCATTTGGTCCATGTATATAGTTATTCAGAACAGTGATGCATAAAGTCATTTTACTGGTAAAATCCTAAAGCATCTGTTTTGTTGTTTGCTGTTCTGATAAATTTAATCGATGCATTCCCACCTTCGTTCTATAGCTTGCGATTTCTATGAGCATCTTTCAGGAGGAACTTTAAGGGGTGGAATGGAACTATTCGTATTCTAAACTACAGTCAGGTGTGCTTCTTCCAAAAAAATAGACATAGGAAGAGTCAAAGAATTTGAGGAGGAATCATAGAAGATCTCAAGTTGGAAAGGACCCATAAGGTTTGTCGAGTCCAACTCCCTGTTCCTCGCAGGACCACCTAAAACTGAATCACATGACATCACATGACAGCACATCATCCAGATGCTTCTTGAACTCTGACAGGCTTGGTGCTGTGATCACTTCCCTGTGGTGTTCCAGTGACTGACCACCCACCTTCCTCGCAGGACCACCTAAAACTGAATCACATGACTAAGCACATCATCCAGATGCTTCTTGAACTCTGACAGGCTTGGTGCTGTGATCACTTCCCTGGGGAGCCTGTTCCAGTGACTGACCACCCTCTCAGTGAAGAGCTTTTTCCTAACGTCCAATCTGAACTTCCTCTGATGCAGCTTCATGCCATTTCCTTGTGTGCTATCGCTCCTCACCAGAGAGGAGATCAGCACTTCCCCCTCCACTGCCTACCTTGAAGAAGTTGTAGACTGCGATGAGGGTACCCCTCAACCTTCTCTTTTCCAAACAGAACAAACCAAGTGACCTTGGTTTGTTCCTCGTAAGTCTTGCCCTTGAGACCTTTCACCATCTTGGTTGCCTTCCTCTGGACACACTCTAACAGCTTGCTGTCCTTATATTGAGGCACCCAAAACTGCACACAGTACTTGAGGTGGGGCCACACCACTGCAGTGTAGAGTGGGACAGCCACCTCCCTTGACTGGCTGGCTACGCTGTGCTTGATGCACCCCAGGACACGGTTGGCCCTTTTGGCTGCCAGGGCACACTGTTCGCTCATTCAACTTGCCATCAACCCAGACCCCCCAGTCTCTTTCTGTAGGGCTGCTCTCCAGCCTCTCATCCCCCAGTTTGTACATATAAGCAGGATTACCCCATCCCAGGTGCAGAATCTGGCACTTGCTGTTGTTAAACTTCATGCAGTTGGTGATTGCCCAGCCTTCTGCTCTATCTATATCTCTCTGTAAGGCCTCTCTACCCTCAAGGGAGTCCACAGCTCCTCCTAGTTCAGTATCACTGGCAAACTTACTTAATGTACATTTGATTAATGAATCCAGATAATTTATAAAAACATTAATGAGCACTGGCCCTAAAACTGAGCCCTGGGGAACCCCACTGGTGACTGTCCACCAGCCTGATGTAACCCTGTTTACTATAACTCTTTGAGCCTGACCTGTCAGCCAATTGATCACCCAATGTATTATGGACTTGTCTAGCTGTATGCTGGACATTTTGTCCAGAAGTATACTGTGAGAGACAGTATCAAAAGCTTTGCTAAAATCCAAAAACCACCACATCTACTGGCTTCCCTTGGTTGACTAGATGGCTGACCTTGTCATAAAAGGAAATTAAGTTGGTTAAGCAGGACTTCCCCTCATGAACCCGTGCTGACTATGACCAGTGGCTGCATTGTCTCTCAAGTGTTTTTCACTAAATCCCAGAATAACCTTCTCCATAATTTTACCAGGCACTGAAGTGAGATTGACAGGCCTGTAATTACCAGGGTCTTCCTTCTTACCCTTCTTGAAAATTGGGACATTTGCCAGCTTCTAGTCGACAGGGACCTCTCCAGACCTCCAAGACTGTTGAAAAATAATGGAGAGAGGTCCTGCAATAACATCAGCCAGCTCTTTCAGTACCCTGGGATGAATCCCATCAGGCCCCATAGACTTATGTGCATCCAGCTGGAGCAGCAAGTCTTGAATGAGTTCAGAATCAGCTGGGAGTTTATAATTCCCCCAGTGACGGTCTTCCAACAAAAGGCTCTGGGGCTCCTAGGGCCCATCATCGGTGTTAAAGACAGAAGCGAAAAAGGCATTAAATGTCTCTGCTTTGTCTACATCCCTATTTGTGAGGTGACCAACCTCATCAAGTAACAGACCAATGTTATCTCTGATCCTCCTTTTGAGGGAAGAAAATAAATGCATAATACTGAGAAATCCAAGTATGGGGGTAAAATGAGAAGATGAAAGTAGATGAGGGTGAAATAAAGCAGTTTGCTTCTACTTGCAAGGGTCAGCTAACTTTCCTTTTTCTGCTTGTAAGCACATAATGCACATGGACATTTTTTCTATTTATGCCATGCCAATTTTCTGCTTCCTTTTATCATAGAAATATGAAGTGGTTGCAGCTTACCAAGGTGACAATAAGTGTGTACTTCTTCAGTGAAGAGCTGATGTTTTATCATTTAGGCATGCCATATTGTTGTGTGTTACACAACATCACCCACAAGAGGGTTATGATGTGCTTAAATGACAAATGCATCACTCTGCCAAAATCCTCACGACTTGAATTTCTATATTTGTTTGGCAAAAACACTTAATGATGGTGATTTATATTTCAAGTCTTCTGTCAGCTTCAGTTCTCTTCAGCCTGTCTGCTGTGTGAGAAATGTAGATCATGAACTTGTCAGTCAGGCAAAGGCAAGAATGTTTTACAGTCTTTTAATTATTTGAAAAGAAGAAAAATTCTCTACACACGTTTGTCCAGTGAACTTGAGGGTAAAGTTATCTTTGAAGTCTGAGAAGTATGACAGAGCAATGTAGTAGCAAGTACTGCTACTGGGAGGAGTTCTGCTGACATTTATTATAAAGAACCTATTTAAGTTGACTCTTAAACTTGCTTTGCTTTTTTGTTAGCTACCTAAAGGTATGAGAAATTTCTTTTTTTAACCTTCGTGTTCTAGAGAACTGTATGAACCAGATTTACAAAGCTTACAAAAATTTGTCTTGAGTTCTTTTGTTATTTCAGTCAATGCATGAATTTTAATAGAACTACTTAAACCGGAGCTCTGTTTATGACATTTGCATATGTTTCAGTGGGAAATTAAAAAAAGTTAGTGTAGCCAGGAGCATATTTTATAAATATGAAAAGACAAAGGAATGAATAGGTTGCTAGTCACATGAACAAACCATTCATCTTTGTATCCAAAAAACATTATGTAACATACAGAAAAGTAAGATTTCCATTAGAATATTTTCTAATGATAAAAAGTGAAACTATTAATGGGATTTTGAAACTGTTCATATGAATATTGAAAAAAAAAATTATCCAAAAAAGTAGAAAGAATTTGAATTCCTTTAACAAAAAGTTAAGAATAGTGCAGCAATGAGGTAAAGCTTGTACTAATACTGAAATCGCTGAAATGTCTTTGGTCACTTTAGCAAGCCAAAATGGGACACTTCAGTTTCCAAAACTGAAGTTTTGGGCTTTAACAATTTTCCTCTAAAAGATTTTCAATTTAACTATTGTTGGGATGAGCAGATCTTTAATTTTCACTGAATTGAACTCTGAATTCTGTTTGAAAAGTTTCCATGCAGAACTAAGTTTTGATACACTGACCAAGAAAAAAAGAATCTGATAGTGTCTGGGGGGTGGTATCTTATTTTTATGATAACTTACAATATTTGAATTCTGCTGTTCCAGTGTACTAACTCATGAAAACTGTATTTCAGTGTCCTCATTTTCCCACTCTGTCTTGAGGGCATGATTTTCTTTTGTTTTTATGATATTCTTCTGTTGTGGCAAAAGGCTTTACAACGAAGAAGAGACTAGCCCATAAAAGCCATGGCGTGATTGATCAGGGAGCCTGGCCGGTGGTTTTAGCGGAGTGTGACATACTTATTAGACATCATGGTAGTATATCTGACTCAAGATATCTTACTTTTTATCTATAATACAGTTAAATTCCCCCCCCCCCCAATATTTTTGTAAATAATTTCAACAAAGAGCTTTGAAGAGGTAAGGGTATGAATGACTGTGGCTGACTGCCATTTCTGGTTTCTTCGTTGTTAGAAAATACAAGGAAGGTGATGTCTGCCAGAAAGGCAAAGCAGAAGCATTGCTTGACTACCCCTTTAAAAAAACAAAACCACATCAAAAGCAAAGCAAAAAAAAAAACCTGTCTTCACCCTGTCAATTGGCTGAGAGGCTAAATAAATTAGGACTTTGGCAAGTGTGGCTTGCTTACCTCCTTCCTCAAGAAGATAAAATGGATTTTTTCATAGTAAGGCACTTGTGCAAATCTACACTTCATATACATATTTTTCTATTTTTCAGGAACTCCTGATGTTTCAAGTTGTTTTTCTCTTTTATGCCAGAATAGTGTAAAATGTTTTGACTATTTTCCTGAAATTGAGTTGTCAAAGTCAGAATTTCAGCTTTTTGTTTTTGGGAAGTATGCATGTGTCTATCACTAATATGCATATCATGCATAGAGCACTAGCATGAAATGCGGGAGATCTAGACCTAAATCTCTATTCTTCTTGGTTCAGAGCAGTTTATCTTGCATTACCTGGAGTCAGGCAGAGCATGGACTTGAATATGGATCCCCTGTTTCAAACCATGCCTTTAGACAGGCTTATCAAGCCCAGAGCACAAGTGTATGTAAATATATACATATGTATGCCTCTCCTATGGTATATCTCTGTGCAAAGAATGCAGCTTAAAACAACATCCTATGCTAAAATTTCATTTAAACAAAAATACTCTGTCTATGTCTATGTGTATAAATAGCCAATAATTAGTTATACTCAGAATAACTCATTAAAATTCCATTTAAAGCCATTAAGGTAAATCTGGGCATTTAAAAGGTCATTATCAAGCAATTAGTTTGCTTTCTGTTGAATATTGGATTTTTTTAAAAATGCATTTGAAAGGGGAAATTGCAGTGGAAGAAACTTTCAGACCAAGCAACAAAAATAAATAAAATTACTTGGTGTCTGGCAAAAGAACCCTCCAGAAAAGCAGATACTAATTTCCAAAAGTAGGCTTTCTTTCTGATAGCCTGTTCTTTCCCCTCTCCTCTTAGCTCTGCAGAAAAGTTATATTTCTGTCACTTTTACCATTTCCATTGTGGTTACATCACAGAAGACCAAATTATTTCCTGAATGATGAAACAGGGGGGGAATTACTTGAAAGATAAAGTCCTTATTCAAACACTAATTACCAAATTCCAGCATTCTGTGCTGGAATGAAAGATAACATCTTAAGCCCCCTATTTCTCACCATCACAATCCTGCAGAGTCGTATGTGTTCTGCAGTGTCTGCACAGTAAAAGCATCCCAAACAGTGGCAGATTTCCTCAACTTGATTTTAAGTAAAATAATTAGTAGGAAAACAGTGATACTGATATTTTAATTGTATAAACCTTCAGTATTACCATGGCAGTCATTTGACTGAGAGAGTACAATGTCAGAGGGACAGCCATTTCAAGGTCTCTGGAGACTCAGTCCATGTATCACATTTCAGTAGTTAGTTTTTCATTCTTGGGGATAATAAAAAAACCCCAACCAAACAATGCTCTAATTCAGGAACACAATTTGGTTATTTGAGTAACAATAAAATGCAAGCAAACATTATGAAGTGGTTTAGGTACTGAATGTGGTAAGAAAGCAGATAGGAATTAAACTGTTATATACTGATAGTGCTTTCATCTCACCTTCCTTTTTTTTAAAGATTGGTTTAATCCTGTACCGAGATCTTTGTCTGATTCTTCTCCAAATTTTGCTTATTAAAACATTTAAATTCTCTAAATGTTACTGCTTTGTACTCTAGAGTTATGTATGAATGGGTCTGTAAAATAAAATATTTTCACTGGTGTGTTCATAGAATAGCATAGCGATATATTCTGTTAAAATTTCTAAGAGTTTCAGTCTGAAGAAATTGCTGGAAGTCCTTGTGAGATAAAGAACATTCTACCTGACACTTGAACCAAATTCAGCTAATAATTTGGGTGTTCAGTCTTACCACTTGTCATGAAATCATTGAAGCATCAACTTCTTTCCCAGATATTTTACTTACTTAATTAGTTTCGTTGTACTGCCATGATGGGTGTGAGCGAAGGCCAGTGCTCCTTCTTGATGATGCCTCATCATTGCCACAGTTGGCAGAGGCACACTAGTTTTCATCTTTGAGAACCGGGTATCTGGCTCAGTGTTGTCTCTAGCAGGCCTTGGTCACTTACTGCGTTCTCTGCTTTTATTCCAATTATTTCCAACTTGTTGTCTTTAATGTTTTTAAGTGGAGGATGAGACAAGGAGCTGGCAAGTTAATTGGAAGGGAAAGGCAGACTTTTAAATTCTTAAGTCTAGGGAAAGGAAATTGCTGTAGCTGTGAAAGAGGGAATCCTGTTAATAGCTTTTAATTGACATCTTGGCCACTGAGATCAAATAGAGGGGTAGTACTTTCCCCCCCTTCACCCTTCCCAAGGAGATAAGTTATGTTTTGGAGAACCTGTGTCTGGGAGCAGAGAGGTGTGGGCTGTCCCACGAGGGAGGATGAGCCAGGAGCCAAGAGTCACCACAGCACAGACAGGACAGTGCCCTTGTCGACCACAGTGCAGTCCCACAGCAAGGTCCCTGGGCCCTTGGGCAGTGGTTGTGTGGGTGCAGGTCCCAGGTCAGGCTGGTCAAAGCATTTAAGGGCTGTTGGTGCACTCGAGGCCCTGATGGAAGGGTTATAGAGAATCTATATCATTGGTGGGCTGGCAATTTTATACAAGTTTTTGTACAGCTGGCCTCTGGCACGATTTGGAGTAAGTTTAAAATGGTTTAAATTCTCTGTAAGATAAGAGAATTATTCCCACATACATACAGATTAATAGAATACACTTTTGCCATTTTCTGATACAACATAATGCATATTCTGTCTGGTGGACAATAGCTGAGTTAATAGACTGAATATAAATAATTTAATCTATCAATATTCTTCAATATTAGGTGCTTTTGTTCTATTATGCAGAGCGCTATGTTACTACAGTCAGAGTACGATAAAATTAGGCATACTGCTTAGTCTTCATAGCTTTTGGCCTCAGATTTTTTTGAGTCACAAAACTTTTGATTGCACATGGACCCTCTTTTAAAAAATTTAGAACATTTTATGCGCTCATTTCAATGGTCGAATACAATACGGGGTATTTAAATTCCTTACCACATAGGTTTCTCAAAAGCTTGTAACAAAAGAGTAACTAACATTTAGACTTTTAGTTGCTTTCTCTATAATCTTCAGGTCCGAATAAAGTTTTTGATCTAGATCTGATGTTCAACCTCTGTTTTGCTAATGTGTTTTATCCTGTTGTACAAATCCACCATTATTAGTATGTGTGATTAGTTAGCTTGAGTAAAAGATTTAAGAATTGGGTTTCAGATTAGAAATAACCAGTCCTTGAGAAACTGTAAACTGGCAGTTTAAGGGAAACCTAGGCTGCAACAAGGCAATTATTAAAATACAGGTGCCTCAAAAGATTAAGTACCAACTTAGTTAGTACTTTCAATAGTTATGCTATCAATTTCTGTGTGCCTCCTTAGTGTTTGTTCCATTTTCTAATTATATCTTATGTTAAATGAGATTATGAATTTTCTGAGTAGTGATTAAGCATAGAAGTTAAAAATAAAGTATTTTCAGCATAATTAAAATGTTTTGCAGAAGAAGTCTGTTCTGTCATGTGTTTAGGCCAAAAATGAAACCTGTAACTTTTAAATGAAGATCTGAAATCTTTTGAAGACAAATTGTGACTATTTTTTTTGGAACTGCTTTTATGACATTTTTCACAGGAGTTACCTCCCTTACATTTAAAACAACTCTGCATGGAACTATTTCTTTTTGAATCTTTTGCTCTGCTAGTCTAATGGAGCTGTAAGCTCTAATGATGCTTCTAGATGCTGCTGCAATACATATATAAAAAAAACCCCCCAACAAAATAAAACAAAAAACTAACAAACAAAAACACCCCCCACCCCCAAACCACCCCAACGTGCCAAAACTTCTTGACACCCGTATGATCCTTAAGGAATGCATTAACCTGGACTGTTAATTGTAAGGCAAACACAGCAGATCAAGGCTGTTATTGCTATTTGAATTCATTTGGTTTTGTTTCAGCACAAGCAATCTGCAGTGACTATTCCTGTAATGGTATTTTCCACAGTGCCTCAGAGACACTCACTTTGATTGGCAGTGCTGTAGTACTGGGCACTTCTGGAGAATTTATTCCTGTTATAGCAGCCACTCAATGTTGTTACTTAATGTGCAGTATTCTATCAGGGCTATAATTTACAGCAAATTGAACATATTTCGCAATCCATTTAAAGACTGTTCCATTGTTAGAAGGCTCGTGTCCTCTTTTATGTTTTGTTGTTATTTTTGTGATGGTTTTTGAGCTTTTCCTGGTTCCAGTGGCAGATTTATCTTGCTGCTTCTGTATTTAATTATAGTTCCAGTGGAATTCTTGCTGTAAAAGAGTAAGTCTGATTTGCATTCCCTCTGAAGCTGTTTTGACAAGTAAAACACAATGACGTTCTGCATAGTGCTATTCATGGTGTTTCAGGCCACATTCCTGACAGAGAAAACAATTGAGAGAAAGGATGGATACTTTCAAAGTTCTCCTTCCTCCTGTTTTTGTGGTGAGTAGTTACAGGGTCCCTGTTAAGATTTGTGTGTCATGCTGCATGAGGTACTGTGAAAACCTAGAGCTCTGAACTTAATGACTGCTTGCCCCTCAAAGCTTCAGAATCTTAAGTAAGGATACACAGATCATACCCAGAATTTGTTTTAGCAATAGCAAAAACCTACCTTGAGAGTTGCATCATATTTTGGGACTGTGTTTCTGTGTGGGCAATGAATCTTTGTACCCATTTTTCCTTCTCATATTATCAGTGTGAGCTGGTAACTTCATGGAATTGCCTTCAGGGAGCCTTATTTGTTCTTTTTACCAACTTTGCAGTACAGTTGTCTTATTTAATATATAGTTCCTTCTTTTGGTTTGTCCCTAGGTGGTGTACTTAGCACTGTGAAATTAAATTCCCTTTGTCTTTTAATATAAAATTCTTTAAATCTGGTTACACAACTCTTTCTTTACTTTTAACTTGCTGTCCTCTGTCCTATATAGTTACTCTCTGAATTTTTTGTCAGCTTTTACTGACAAACCACTGGGTATATAAAAGCTCAGCCCAGGCTGATGGAAGTATGGTGCAGACACAGCGATCTTTCCTCCCTTTGCTCATTGCAGAATTTGGACCAGAGGCAACCTTTTTATTCTTCTGTTGTTAAGAGAGATTTGAGGACCAGAAACATCCTTTTCTACCCCTTAGCCTGTCTGATCTCTTCTTATTCTAGGAGACTCTAGTCCCTTGCTCTATGCTGCCTATGCAAGTCATTCCTAATGTCTTGTTGCTCTGTTCCTCTGTTTCATTCACAGCATTGACTTCATAGGAATGGCTGTTGATTCAGTGTCCTGGGTTCAAGAACTGATTATCATTGTTTGTAGCTTGAAGCCTGTTTAATGTGATGTGACTCTTTGACTACTCAGGTGGCATCAGCACCCTGTTCGTGTAATTTTTCCCAGCGTGGTAAGGTAACACATGTAAACAGCAGTTTTGTAATCAACTGCCTTTCTGTCTAAATACGTCAAATTCTCATTTCAACTGATGCAGCATTCACAGCTTTATTGATTTAAATGGAACTATGTTGTTTTAAACCAATGGAAGAACTGTCCTCTGTTTTTAATGTTTTTGTTATTCTTAAACTGTACTTGCTATGTGGTAGCTACTTAAGTAGCCACACAAAACTGACTGGGGTTATTTGTAGTGCCTGCAATTTAACATGTGCTCAATGTTTTCAGTACTAGGTTCATAATGTCTTTACTTTTCTGTAACTACTTCTGTTTTTGAGAAGTAGGACTATTTTTTCACTTTCCAGGCTGCTTTTAATTACAGTGAGACAACAGTAGGCTTTTGACAAATTCTATCAAAAAAGCAGACTTATGCTTCCGTCCTTAGAAAGAATATTTCTTGAGCTGTTGCATAAATGTGCTAGATATTAAGGCTGATATATTTTCCACTGAAATGAAATCTCCCACTAAAATAAAGGTGTAGTACAAAAAGAATAAATGCCTCTTCAGGCAGCTCCAGCTGCAGGACTGAGGTATTAAATGGATGGGGAAAAAAAGGGGACAATTTGCTTTCAAAGGATTCAGTAATCAAGAACTGTTTTTTTTTTTTTCTCTACTGAGGAAAATTCCACTCATAGCACACCCAGTGCATCAAGGCATGCCTTTCTATTTTTATCTAAGTTGTCTTCCATGTTTCCCATCCAAAATGTCCTCATAGACTTACAATCATTCTCTATTATTATAGCCACTATTTCTGTCTCTGAAGAAAGATCTTTCTGGTATTTCACATTTCCAGTCATGTTCCTGGTTTAACCAGTTCCATCTTCTCCAATGCAATAATTAGAAGGTATACATGTTTTCTATTTGTTACAGGGGGATATTTCAGTGTTCTGTTTTACTTGATTTCTTGTGTATTTTAAAATATACTCTATTATGCAATATTGTTTAGTTATAACACTCATTCCCACAGCTGGTTGCCCGTTCAGTAATTCATAATGTCATATGAAGTGCACATACTGGTTAGACATGAGATTCTGTGTATGCAGATGTGCACCTCATCTGTTGCGTCTTTGAGAGGTTGGTCCTTTATGCCTGTACGAACTAGTTTTGTGGAGTGAAATTCTGCTTTTGGATAGTGCCATTGATCATTTGGTTAGGCTTCCTTTACCACCCCAGTGAGCTCCTACTGCTCTAAGGAAATTTTGAAGGAAAATAGTTTTACTATTTACTTATGGAAAGAATATTGTATAGAGTGATTTATTCTGAATAATGAACCCCCCCCCACACACTTATGCTACAGTACCTGATACTATGCGTATTTATTGTTATAAAAAACCAATCTGATTTAATAAAGAGATTGTCAGTACACTAAGCCCTTGTTAGATTTTGTGCATGGAAAGCTAAGCACTGAAAAGGTGCCTTTCTTAAAATAAAGTGGGTACTTGTTCTTGCTTTGTCTTACCTTTTTTGTCTAAGAATTTGGAATAATACTCAACACTATAATTACTTCAGTATCTTTTGATACATGAAATCTATTGCAGAATGGTAGAAATATAAATGTTCTCTTTTTTTTATTAACGCTTATTTGATTTGGAAGCCAGGGAATATATTGGGAAAACTACTTGAAGGTGTAACCAGAAAAAAGGTAGTGCTTTCGAATATTGTAAAGATGACTACACCAAAGGAAGAATCTTTCTGCCATACCTTATAGGTAGTTATTGTTAAACCTAGAGTTAAATACTGTCATTTTTCTTGGAAAGGCAACATTTATGTAGGACAATGGTAGTGAGCAGGTGATAGAATAAGAGCTTCTGATTGTGGATTTGAATTTGGCTAGCTATGAAACAGTGTCTAATTATATTGAGTATGGATTTACTTTGCAACTGGGGTTAGAAGATACTTGGAAATTATTTCAGGAGCGCAGAAATCTTGCAAGAAGCTTCTTATAATCACCATGTGGTTAATTTGTCTACTTTGTCTTCAATCAGTGCCTGTTAACAACTGAGTGCCTTTATTGACGGGGCAGGGAGACTCTCCCATGCCTACCAGACTTCTGTCTGTTTAACAAAGAGATTTTGACTGATTTAAATCTGAGTTTGCAGAGGTGAGACCTGATGTGGTGAGAGCCAGTAGCTGAAGGGATATGGTGGAAAGCAAAAGCACTATTTTCCTGCCAACCCTTTCTCTCAAGCCATGTTGAATCTAAGATCAAGCAAGGTAGGAGGCAGAGATGGTGAAAATGGAGCCAGAGTAGCGGGAAGCTTTCTTCCTAGTCTGGTCAGATAATAATGGAATGAAAACCAGTGTGTTGGAACCATTGGGAACTCCAGAGAGGAAGGGGGACAATAGCATCAGGGATGCCTGTTCTTCCTTCCTATGTGTGTAGGAAAGAAAGTGGGGAAAAGGATGCTCATGACATGGAGCACATCTCCCTTTGCTTAAGTATTCACATGTCCCACAGCTCACAAGTGCAGAGAAATGTACCTGGGATTCTGTGGAGTGTATATCCTTGTTTTTTTTTCTTCACTCAAGAAGAGTGTATATACAAAGAGATGAATCGGGGAAACAGTCTTGTTCACATACAAGGGATTCACTTCCATCTTGTACAAAAAAATTTCATCTCGTCAACCTTTGCCTAGCTTTTTCACAGTTCAACACCATTGGATAAAAACATAGCAGCTTCCATGTTTATAGTATCTCTCCTCGTAAAATTAATTGCCATTAGGAAGTTGGATAGAGTATTACCAAAGATAACTTAATTAGTTATCTATGACAATAAATACCTTTGCAAATGTATTATCAGAAGCATGTTACTTTTTTATGCAAAAACTTCAGTCGCTCCCTGGTTTAATAGTTAACTCTAAGGTAGATAATTTGTTTCGGTGAAACAATGATAGGAATTTTGTCTCCTGGACAAAATGCATCAAGGTGTGGCACAACTTTCAACTCTCTGGAAATCCAGTGCTATTTGTCATTCTCGCACACCTCTGCCTTCCCAGTGACATGTATAATACAAGACAGACATATCTTTCTGAATATTCATAACATGAATGTATTATGATAGGTTTTATCTGAGCTAAAGCTGCCTCCACAATAGCATGAAGAAAGAAAAGGATATGGACTCTCTTTCCACTGGATGTCACTCTTAGCTTAGATCTGTGGTAGCTTAATACTAAGGCATTGTCTACATAAACCTGATACCTGTTTATTTTTTATTTTTTTAAGATGAAGTTTTAAAGAGGTTTATTTAACCTCATGGCTTTAAGAATTTTTTTAAGGAAAAAAATGCTTAAAATGTTAATGATGATCTGTGGAGTTAGTTTTTACTTGTCTGATTCTGTGTATTTCTGAATAGGGGATGAATTTGTGAAACTTAATAGTGTAGAGAAGCACTTGGATAAGATTCTCAGGTATCAAGAGAATGAATGTATTAATATGAGTCTGTTGCAAGCAATTCCCCTGTGCTTGGTAGACCTGATACTCCACAATAAATTTTCTTTTTCATTTGATATTTAAGCTTTCCTTATTTAGTCTCTTTGCTTAATTTTTTTTAATAGAGCCAGTGAAAAAAAACATTCTGCTAAAAAGATGTCTGCTTAAACAACATCATTTAGGTATACAGATGTGGATATCAATGGAAAAGTTAATTTTGTCTTAAAGCTTTATAAAACTCATTTCTGTTCTCATGAATTCTATGTGCTTTTAGCCTCAAAAGATAGATTATATGCTGTATTCATTAGTATTTGTTTATCCTTTCTCTATTTTTAGCAGTGGTTGAAATAATGTGTAATAAGAGAGAAAAATGTCTGACATGCCTTTCAGAAGAAAAATCCAAATCCCCTAACGTTAAAAATTACTATTTTTTTTTTTCCCCCAGAAAATTGAGGGAGGAAGTCCAGGGGTTAACTGGATATCAAAGGATAGCTTTTTTTCCTGTCTAGGGGAAAAACATTGCAGACTGCTATACAGTATTGCTATTCACTAATCCTTGACAGTTTATAGCTTCCAGTTTATAGTTTACAGAATGGCTTCCAGTGATTGCAGGGAGCATTATTCTGTGGACCCAGAAGGGGCGTCCTTCCCTAGACTAAAGGATGTTCCAACATGCCAATCCTATTTCTACTTCTTACTGCCCTTGGAACAGTAGGATCCCTGTGGATTGTAGCGGGATACTGTGGGGCTGAGAGGATGCCAATATAGTGTTTGCATCTCCTAATCCTCAGCAGAGCCTCTGCGTACATGAGTATATGTTTATCTGTTTCCTTTGGAGCATGCACAAATAAAGCCATTCCTTTCTCCAGTGTGAAGTGACATGTGGGAGATGTAGCTGTTCTACAGTCCCGAGACAGAAGTGGCTGGCATGGAGTGGACAAAATTACGTTCCTTTCCATTGCTTGCTGCCCATTTCATACATTCAGTATACGAGAGAGATCTGACCCTAGTAAATATACTCCTGAAAGTCATTTTAGGTTATGCCAATGAGCTAAGCTGCTCATTAATTGATGTTCTGTAATGCTCCATTAGAAGCAGCAATTTAAAATATATCACGCATAGGTTTTGTTTGCCTGTGTTCCATTAAGTTATCACAGGATGCTTCTGGTTCTGTGGCATTTTATTTTGCACTACTCCTCAGGGTCACACAGAACAGCACACAGCTGTCCCTCTATAATTACATTTCAATGACACAACTCAGATGTTTGGCTCTTTGGCTTGACACTAACAATGTCAGCATATATTGGCCACAAATGAGCTTTGAAATTAACATTCCTTTAAGGTGATTTGTGAAGTTCATGTCTTTGATACTTAAATGTCAGATTACTTTGATTCAAAGTCAGAGCAGAGGAGACAAAATTTATATGGATGCAGGAACCTCCTCTCCCTTCCCTGTGACCGCATATTACAGTAAACACTTATGTGGGCTGAAAGTGAAGCACCAAGGCTGAGTTTGGAAGTTCCGTACTATGATGGATTTTGCTCCCACAGAGCTAGTTTAAACAGCTGATGCAGGTTTGAACGGTTAGAAACAATACAGAGATTAAGTACACCAATCTGTTTTAACTTACAAAGTTTTTCAGTTCTCAGTAACATTTATTCCATGTGTGTCCCGTAAATGCCAAATCAGTGTGTTTGTATTCCAGTCTTATCTGTGAGTTACTGTACAAACATAAGCAGGCCTAAATTATTGCAGCTTATGCATGGCCCTTGGCTGCCTTCCTTGCCTTGGTCTTTTAGGCACTGACGAGGCTGATTTCTTGCCAGTGTCTGCTAAAGAGATGGATGACAGTTTGTGCATGGTCACCTGACCCCAAGTACAGCCTCTGGAGTGGGGAACAAATGAAAGGATAATTAAGGAGCAAATGGGATGTAGAACCTGTGCTTGTAGAACATCTGCATGAACACCAAGAAACATCCCACCCAGAGAGCAGAAACTTGGATTACTTGTTGCAGTATCTGCTCTACTAAATGTAGTGAGGAAACTAGCATCTTTTTGTTCATGCCAAGTGAAGTGATTTGGTACTATGGTACTTTGGTTTCATGTTACTCCTATACAGACTTTTTGTTCCTGTTTGGAAGAATAGACTTTTAATATTTATAATCAGTTTTCTTTGACATTTCTATTGAAAATGTTGGCAATTATAATGATTAATGTATTTGATGATAGTATTTGAGTATTCAGAATCTACAAATACACCTCATACCCTACAATCTGATTCATTTTGGGGGGGCTATTGGTAAGTGTTGCAGCAGTGTTTTCATGCCTGGTCTCCTGCTAAAAAGGAGTTTTCCAGTTTAGAGGTAAAAGACAGTACAAGGCAGCTTAAACAAACCATTTTTCATTTCCTCTTGAATCCATTAGTTTTCAAAAAACTGTTATATTGTCCTTTGTAAATAGCATACTCTTTTGCATTCATTTTGTAAAGCTCATGTTCCCTAGAAGTTACAGGATGAGTGACCTCCCAATTCTAGCTCTGCTCTCTTTTTTTCCTTGGAGGAACTTTCAGCAAAACAGTGGCTACCAGTATTTGAGTCTTGCACTAGTTTGAATTCTGGGCATAGCATATGACCTAACTACAGATTATTTATAAGGTAAATTTAACTGTTTAACTCCTGCTTGTATTTTGAAATACAAAATAAAAATTTTGTCTTGAAATAGTTGTATTCTGGGCAGCTTAAGCCTTCAGAGTTGTGCTCAGAATGTGCATTTGGGTCATTCACTAAAAATGAGAAGCTGACATATAGTCTGATCAAACAGGCATTTACTGATGAGAAGAGACACTTTGAATATTTAGGCCTTTATGTGCAACTGGGAAAATTACCCCCCTCAGTTTTTTCATCAAATATTTAATAATATGTATAATAGTAAACCTAAAACCCTTCTCCCTGTGTCCATCCATAACTGCTTAATTTTCAGGACGTGTGGTTATTCCATCTTATCCCAAACATATGTTTGCATTAGGCATTGAAATGCAAATTGTTAATGGGTTTGATTGTATGATTATCTCAATATTTGTCATGATTTTCCTGTTGAAAGGCAGAAGTTTGTAAGCACGATCTTCCCTCCTTTTCTTACCTTCCTTCTGGCAAAATAGAGACACATGAATTGAATGGCATATTATAGCTATACAGAACATTTTTTTGTATCAGTTTTTGTAAAGGGAAGCTCTTGAGGGGCTATTTCTGTTGTATTCACAATACTTGCTACATTCATTTATATGCTCGTTAAGACTCTTAAACTGTAAATGTATTTCTTTACATTTCTGATACTGAAGACAAAACTGTGCACAACTGATGACAAAGATGGTGCGATTTGAGGATAATATCACATATTGAGCTTGGTATTTGCTTCTGTGCTGAAATAGCAGCCCTTAATGTGTGAATATTGTCTGAGCCTTGCCTGAGGGAAGCCTAAGGAGCGGATGGAGTCATGCAGGCCTGGAGCTTAGCTGGAGATATAGTGATGCTTTCCAATGCGATCATGCAGATCAGTTGTTCCATTAAATACTACTCATTTATTAAGTTCAATTGTGCTTCAGTAACAGGGTATTTAGTATTTTGTTTAGACTCTGTTTTGTTACTGTCTTAAACTGGAAGAAGTTGCACTCTGTTTTCTTACATTTGGGAATATGTCTTGCAGTATTTTTGAGTGTGAATTCAGATGTAGTAGTAGCAACAGTGGATTGTATCTAGGTATTGTAAAAAAATTATACTTATTAATATTTATCTGATAGAGCTTCTGAACAGTAGCTGCTTCATCTGAAATAACCAGATGAAGAAAAGCCTGGAAGGGAAAGAGGGCTTAAATACAGGCTTAAAAAGGTTCACAAGTAGATGCTTTAAGGAAGGGAAAACAGAAGATATAGTCCTTTATATATAATCTCTTACTCTGGAAATTAATGGCAAGAATCTCCCTGAACAGCAGTGGAAACTATATATATATTTCTTGAATTGCACAACAATTCATAAACAAATAGTGGAGTGGCATTTAGATGTTTTTACACACTGGCAATGTGTAAATTTTCCTCCCACAGGTAGTGATCCAAATATATGCATCAGTAGCACAGTGAATCTCTCTGCTAGTGCAGGAGTTTGTTGCTAAGAGTCAGACTGGAAGGTATTGGTCCAGCATGCTGTCCCAATTCACTGTGGGAATCATTTTAAGAATGAAACATACCAGTCTATGAGAAATTATTTAGTTGGTCTCAGAAGAAAATATTCATATGAGGGAATGCAGCACAGTGTTGCTAACCACATCTGTGCTTTCTACATCATATAAGGAAAGAAGGCTGATGCAGTGTTTGGAGTGTTGGGATGGAAGGTTACGGGCTCTTTAGGAAGGACAGGCAGGGGAGACGAGGAGGGGGTGTCACCCTCTATGTCAATGACCAGCTGGAATGCATGGAGCTCTGCCCGGGGATGGATGAGGAGCAGACCGAGAGCTTGTGGGTCAGGATTAAAGGGAAGGCAGGGACAGGTGACGTTACGGTGGGGGTCTGCTAGCCTCTTAATTCAATTTCAAACAACATTATTTCCTAGCTATCACTGAAGTTGGTGTAGCAAAGACTAACAGCTTGCCATGATGGAAGAAAAGATAAAATACAATTTATTGCATTGTGCCACTATTCAGTGCTGTAGTAAGCATCTGAAAGACATTGAAGGCTGTCCAGGACAACACTCTGCTTGCAAAATAACTGAAAAATTTGACATGCAATAATTTGAATCCTGCTTGGGGCTATATTAATGAGTTCTTAATTCCTCTAAAAATTATTAAAGATAACACTGAACAAATTTTTAATGAAACTAAATGCCTAATTACAGTTTTATTAAAACTAGCACTGGAAGTGGAAATTCCCTGATGACATTCAGTGACGTCACTGACAACGATTAGGAATGTCATGCTATATTCTTTCCTTTTACATTTTTGAGAAGTTTGATCTAAATCAATTCTGAATTGATTTAGAATTTAAGCAGAAGACCAGGAGCAGGGTTTTTTTCTGCTGCTCAGTGAACATAAAATCTGTGGGCTTCCTTGTTCAGCTTCCTGATCGGTGGAACGGGAATAATACCATGCTGGAAATTTTTTTAGAGTTGAAGTTTTTGAGAAGCTTTGAAGATAAAGTACAAAGTAGTAGTATTCGTTAGTTTTGAAAGCTAATCCATGAGCGAAAAAGAGGAGTAAGACATGCCTGAGGGAGAAAATGCTTCTGTCAGGGGCACACATGCTACAAACTGCTCTTTATGTACAGAGATGGGGCATTATTCTTGATTGTGTAACAGAGTAGAGTGCAAGACTTAAGAGGTACAAGTGCAGTAGTTTGGTATTTGGGGCCCGGGATAAATGAAATCCAGGGTAGTGATTGTATTTTGGTTTTATCTTTTGAATGTCTATCACAGAAGAAAAACAAAGCATAGCAGATCTTAAATTTTTATCTCTTCTGTTTCTGTCCCGCAGACTGCTGTTTGTCTCATAGAGATTTATCTGAACTGGATATACAACTCTTAAGATGTTGGGCATAGCCCTTCCAAGTTCTCATGTCCCTCAAGTTATACTCCGAGAGCGGTTACTCAATTGCACGCTGTCAGGGTACTGACAGACTCTTGATTGCCCCGACCAGCCAGTAACCATTGATCTCTGTAATTTTCTTCTACAACCTCTTTTCGCCATCCCAAGTGTTTAGATGCCTGTGTTTGAAGTCAGCTCTGGTGTGGCATAGCTATGTAACCTTTCATCAGACTGCTGTGAAACAGGCAAGTTGTGAGAAAGAATCACGAGAAGTGGAAGCAACTAAATGGTGAGAAAGAGCTGTGAGAAGCCTCACCTGGGGCCTCCAACCTTACACCTCTGCCCGCTGACTCGGGAGCTGCATTTAAGCTCAGGGCCTTGGCTTCCTGGCTTGGCCTGGCAGCTGCCTCATTGCTACAGACTTGTTTGGCAATCTGGACTTACGCCTGACTCTGTTACCATCACTGGACCTGCTTTGCTGTTCTTGTTTGAGCAGTGGGGGACTGTGTACCGTGTTGGGGAGGTCACTGCCCTGCCCGTTGTGCTATCACCCTTGATGCCTGATTTGCCTTCCCTTACGGAGCAAGGACAACTGGAAACGTGAGATCATCAGGCAATATTTATTTTGGAGCTGAGAAAATACTAGAAACACTTCTGACTCCTTATATCTCTAAACCATCTTGTTTATTTGGCTGATGATTTGACTACACTTGATGGAGTGACTACATCAGTGGACATGGGAAGGGCTACAGATGTCGTCTATCTGGACCTCTGCAAGGCCTTTGACACAGTCCCCCACAACATCCTTCTCTCTAAACTGGAGAGGCATGGATTTGACGGGTGGACTGTCCGGTGGGTGAGGAACTGGTTAGATGGTCGCATCCAGAGGGTAGTGGTCAATAGCTCGATGTCCAGATGGAGGTTGGTGACGAGTGGTGTCCCGCAGGGGTCCGTATTGGGACCAGTACTGTTTAATATCTTCATCAATGACATAGACAGTGGGATCGAGTGCACCCTCAGCAAGTTTGCAGAGGACTCCAAGCTCAGTGGTGCGGTCGACATGCCAGAGGGCCAGGATGCCATCCAGAGGGACCTGGACAAGCTCGAGAAGCTCGAGAATCATATTCTATGATTCTAAGATAACCCATGCAATGACACTGGATTTACTGCTCAGCATGACAAATGCTACTCTATAACCAGAGTTACAGATTAGGACCACAGCACTGTAGAAACTTCTAAGTGTTCCTGCTGCCCATTAGTAGAAATTAGATAATATATCCAGCATTATTTCCCCCCACACACTATCAAATAGATTCATGTGAAAATGTCTGATACAACATTTGACCAATAAAACCAAATTTCACTACATGAATTTTCTTTTGAGCTGGATAGGTTGGTATTAGAAATGTTTAGGAAATTTTCAACAAGAAAAAATTTCAGCAGAAAATGTTGGGGGCGGGGAGAACACAGAAAAAACCCACAGATTTTTCCATACTTTAATATAGCTTCTGTCAAAAAAGGACTTCCTTGTGTATAAGGAGAAATTTTGGTCCTGTATATATGTGAGGACAAAGGTTGCGGCTTCTATTCTCCACTGTTTAAAAATTTCTCCCTATCTCTCTGCATCAACCTCTGACCCACACTCACTCCTGCCTCCACTGTGTTCATGTAATTGTGTGGGAAGTCGCTTTACAAACCAGACCATTGAAATACTTGAGTTGAAGGTGTAAAAAGAAGAGCTCAGTGGTTAAATCATCTCACCAGAATGTGAGAGAAATGCCGAGCAGGATTTATGTTCAAACATTCTCCTCCACTGTGCATCATATATCAAGTAGTGATTGATTTTCTTTTTCCCACGGAATCTCCAGTTTGATAGTTTTTGTTAAAAACTGGAGATAAACTCAGGGGCGGCATGTGGAACAATAGCTGTCGGAGAAACAGTATATGAATAGGGAAATAAATATTCTTAAAAAGGTCACAAGACAGGAATGCAGGTTTTCACCTGTGCCTAGCTAGCAAAAAATAAATGATAGGTCATATGTAAGTTGCTTTGATAACTGATAGATCCTTCTACCATGAAGACAGGATGGGTGGTATAGACTTTTTGACTCATTTGCCCAGGAACAGTGGCAATCTCTTTTTATGCACTGAATCAGCTAGAAAAAGAAAATTCCTACAGTTCTATGTAAACAAAAAAAAAAGTAGAGTCAAACAAATCAAGACTATCATTCCCTGAAATTCTATGAAGATAACGTTGTAAGGACTTCGGCAGGAGAGCTGCAAAAAGAAGAGTTCAATCTCTTTTTGAGCTGTAAAAAAAGTGATTAGAAATGTCAAAAGTGGTATCTTTCCCAAAAGGGATTCTAAAGCTTCTGATTTTATGTCAGTTGGTATTTCTGCATTTCTAAAAGACCAAACATAGAAAGCTCTGAAGTTACACCCTAATTCCGCAACACCGCTTTGATGATTACTGTTTAATGAGAAAAGCCACAGAGAAAAGTTCAGAGGTACTTGCTGCAGAACATATAATGCAAAGTAACAACATAGCTGACATAATAAGAGTAACAACGAAAGTGCTAACTGTTCCTTATAAAGAAAAGAATAGAAATGCAACATAGAAAATTAAGCGAACTGATTTTACAAAACTTGATTCAGTAGTGGTCCTTCAGCCATTTTCTTACTACACTATTAATTTAATTCCACACTCCTCAGAGGCCTAAGGTGGAAAAAAAAATCCCTATCTTAGGAAAAATAATAATGTTGGTACAGTAGGGTCATTGTTTTTCGTTCTGTAGTCCACTTCAAAACAGAGAAGCTGTTTCCTCTTCTCTTCTTTACACTGCCAACTTCCCCATGGTATGAAGTGATTAGTAGACTGTCAACTATTTTCATGATGACTACTTACAAAAGAAAACCTTCAAGACTCCCAATAAGATGCTGAATGTACGTTAAGAGGTGAAATAATGAAGCAAAAATGTAAAAATAAGTCAGTACTAAGGGCATTTCCAAGACAGAAATCATAAGCCAAAATTGTAGCTGTAATTCTCAAGCAAGTAATGGTTAAAAAAACAAACAAACAAACCCTGTTGCTATTGAAACATCAAATAAGAGAGACTGGTTCTAAATGAATGCATGCAAAGGCAATAAAAAGGAGTACAAATGTAAACTATAAATGCAAGAACAAATAAAAAGATGGCATCTATGATCAGTAACAAGCCTGATATGCCAAGACAGCCAAAGGAGAATCCAGGTAAGTTGGAATAGTGGCAGACTGTTTCTAAGGTACTTAGCATGGAATGGACTCTGACCAAAGTACATCAAACACCAAAACACAGGAGGAAAACACATACTGGTGCTGTAGATGCCATTTTTAATGCAAAATGTCCTATCCTTCCAACTCTTCAGGAACCCCCAAGCAGAACTAGGAGTCTGATTCATTCTTTTTTCTTTACTTTTGCCACCTTTCCATTCTTTGTGTCTAAGGGCTTGCGTTGTTTAGAAGTAACATATACCTGGACTCTCATCTATATTTAATATTGCAGATAGTTCCAATGAAACCAGAAATACATTGATTTCTATTGCTATATTTCCTGTTTCAATTCTAGAAAATGCAAAATTGATTCCTGTGAATTGTACTAGATTTACCAAATATGGAGAGGGAAATTCTCCATTTCTTCATACAATTAGCACCTGCTAGATAGCAGCAATTTAATTTAACCCATGTATCTTAATCCTGGCCGAGGGAGAGCATTTCTAAGTTGACATCTATACCCAGTTTAATTTTAACAGTTTAATCTGTGAAGTCATTGAAAGTGCTAGTCAGACTAGCGCTACTCAGAACAGGATTACAGGTGCCCGCAAATAAATACAGTGTCTAAATACTCTAAATATAGTGTCAAACACACACACTTCTTGTGCCCTGCTGTTTCACATTTCCTAGAGCCCCCATTGACAGTACCATGAACACAGCTTAACTATTAATCTCTTCCTACCTACAGTTCAGGAAGTTATCTGATACTTCAGTTACAGAATCATAGAATATTATCTGATATCAGTTACAGAATCATAGAATGGGTTGGGTTGGAAGGGACCTCTAAAGGTCATCTAGTCCCCCCTGCCGTGGGCAGGGACGGAC
>NW_008796218.1:7440108-7442376 GCF_000699145.1 Aptenodytes forsteri
TCACCCACGCCTTGTCAGCCGCCCTCGTGAGAGCTGCCGGCTCCCGGTGGGTCTCTGTGCTCCCCTGTGGATTCCCCAGCTCGGGAACCCCTCCTGTATACCACGATCTGCTGCTCCGCTGTGGGACATGCCTGCATGGGAGCTGATTGCCTGTGTGAGTGATCTTACTGGTTTTAGTGTTCACTTTCCCCCAATGATCAATTTACTTGGATTATGAAGCTGGCTTGCTGCAACAGGGTATGTGTGAAATGGACAGAACCTAATAGGATGTATAAGACTCCCTATGTATAGGGAGGAGGATGTATGCTAGCCTCCCTCTAGAAAAAGTGAGAAATTGTCTCCATTAACTAGGCAAAGCTCACACTTGCTCTAATGAACATGTAAAATTGGAATTGTTAAAAATAATAATCAAACTCTGTAAAAAGCTGGACCTCATTGTTGAAGTTGCATTGGTTTTTGCATGAATAAGAATGTTAAATAACCTAAAAGGTTTGCAGTGAGCTTCAAGAGAAACTTGCTGTCTTGAAGATTTTGTGGATATTCTTGTGTGCAGTGATGCATGTCTGGATTACTGCTAATGCTGTAAGAAGCACAATTGAGTCAACTTAAATTTTCCTAGTGCGTTGAACCAAGGGACGTTAGCCAAGCTTGCCTGCTGACAATAGCATTACAAGCTCATCTTTCTAGTTAAGATTTAACAGTATTTGCGTTTTCCTTGGCACTGTATTAATTAAACAACTCTGATGCGGCTCAAGCTGCAGATCAAGTCCAGCAAACAGGAAAGAAAGTGAATCATAACTAGACTATTAACCCAAATGACAGTAATAAGACATTCTAAGCCTATTTCCTATTTGAGTTCTGGGCTTTGAAATTCTTGTTGAATCAGAACAAGACTTAACTGTAATCTTTGGTCTGTTTCAGGTAATTCTGATTCCAGTATAGAAGGTCCTAAATCAATTAATGTTAACACAGGTAGCTAGAACAGCTAGCTTGGATCATATTCTCCTTACATTTTCAGACATCACTAAAGCTGGATTTTGAAACTGAAGAATTGCTTGGACCATAGTGGCTTGGAAATTGCAGGTGCTCAAGAAACTGCTCGTGACAGGAATGACCTCCTTTATCCCAAATGATCTCAGAAGGGGTTACAGGCAAATGTAGAACTCTGCACTGAGCTAACTAGCTTCCATGTCAGTGGAGTTTAATCAGGTTGAAAGCATGAGAGCACAGCCAGGCAATTGTGAAAACCTTCTTTAAACTTGTGAGATTCATTAACTTCAATGCTGTTCCTAATGGTACCACTGACAGGAATGACACTGCTCAGATCACTTAATTTACCTTTATAAGAGATCCTTCGTTATACAATTGCAAAGAGTTACTAGAAGATCCCTGTCTGTTACTGGCTTGTAGTGTGCATAGGTAGAAAAAAAAGTTAAGCTAAACTCTTATTTTTATAGTGACTTACATGGGAGACCCTCATGCTACTTTAATGGATGTCTGTGTGAACACAAATCTGAGAATGATCTGTTTCCACATATTTCCACCTGAAATACTTTTTTGAAAAATAGTAGTAGTTGGTATCATCTAAGGTACTAAGTATATTTGAAAGAATGAACCCAAAATTCAGTTGTTTTCTGATACTTTTATACACATGAATTTAATTGTCACTTTTTGTTCTGCTATCAAAGTTCTTCACAGTGTCTCTAGTCCTGTTTTCTCTACACTGGCTTTACTGGAGACTGAAGCCTGTATTGTTAGTGTGTAGTAGCTAATTTTTCATTCAATCAGGTGGTCTTGGTGTGACCAAGAATGAAGGAAATAGTATGGAATGGGAGGATGGGCCCTAACACATTCAAGTATATATTTTTAAGATAAAGGTTTGGTTTTTTAATGTGGTAATTAAAACTAAATAACCTTAAACCATACTTGAATCCAGTGAGATTTGATTTCAAAGTTACTTTAAAGGAAGTTCTGTAACTTAAAAAATGTGTTCTGTTAATTTAATGGTTTAATACATTTAAACTAACTAAGTAATTTGAAAGAAATTACTTTGCAATCTCTTTGAAACTTGCTTCCATTGGTTTCTAACGGGACTTGAATTCTTTTCCACATATAATCTGTTTCAAGAGAGTGGCTTCATGTTGCAATAATCCTTCTCATTACATTTCAAGGACTTAACTCCTTTTTTGCTTAATAACGTACTCTTGGCAACTAGTACTGTCGTGGTTTAATCTCAGTCGGCAACTGAGCACCACGCAGCCGCTTGCT
>NW_008796218.1:7442441-7446137 GCF_000699145.1 Aptenodytes forsteri
ATAATAATAATAATACACAAAGCAAGTGATGCACAGTGCAATTGCTCACCACCCGCCGACCGATGCCCAGCCAGTCCCTGAGCAGCGGCCCCCCCGGCCAGCTTTCCCCAGTTTAGGTACTGAGCATGACGTCACATGGTATGGAACGTCCCTTTGGCCAGTTTGGCTGTGCCCCCTCCCAGCTTCTTGTGCACCTCCAGCCTTCTCAGTCAGTAGAGCATGGAAAACTAAAAAGTCCTAGCAACAACTAAAACATTGGTGCGTTATCAACTTTGTTCTCCTAAATCCAAAATACAGCACTGTACCAGCTACTGGGAAGGAAATTAACTCTATCCCTGCCGAAACCAGGACAAGTACATAGCAGTTTCCTGTTTCAGTAGTACGCTGCTTTTTAAAAATAACACTGAAGTTCTGTGAAGTTTGCCTAAGGGCACTTCTTGATGACTAAACTGAGGATTATTGAATACCTGCAATGTTTCCAACATGCAAAAGGGATCTCAAAATCTCTGGGTTTGTTTGCATTTCCTGGACCTAAGAAAAATGTCTAGGGGGTTGGAGATCAAGGATGAGAAAACAATTTTTTTTTTTTCTTAGCAGCAGTTGTTGCACAAAGCATTTAAGAAAAGGCTGAGCAGGGCTGCAGCACTGCTCACTTACGTCAAGAAGTCTATATGCAGTATTTCCAGATTGATGGTTCAAAACCCTGCAGTACACCCTGGGAGAAATCCTGATGTTTTCTTGCTACGTAAGAAGATTGTTTCCAGTGCCTGATGCTGGTGCATAAATGCCTGTTTTATAGTGTATTTAGAATGACTCCTGCTCCTCAAACACAGTGGAGATGGTATACCTTAGTGCTTTTCTATTTCGGTACTATTTTAAAAACTGCATTTAAGTAGATGTAGCTGATTCTGCAGTGTCTGAAAGGACTAAGCCTGCAGGGTGTCTCATTAGACTGTTTATGTGTTTTTGTTTGGCTTGGAAAAGCAGTACGGTGAAAGGGCATGTGACAAACTTGCCTTCTTTTGTAACTGGAAAGGCAGTTGGCGGACTTCTAATAAAATGACCATTCCACTTCAACTAAGCACTGTCAGAAAACAGTCTTGTCCCATCAAACACGAAATATTAATATTATTATGTTGCCTTTATTAATCTGGTCTGTGTTTTTATATGTTGATTCATTTAAAGAATAAAGATTGACAGCCATGTACGATAGGAAAAATGACTGCAGAAACTCTGAAGATAGTTACCATTCTTAGATTAATTTAGAGAGAAACACTTTTTCAGTATACAACTTTTTGATGAGTTGCTCTGTATATTCCTCCGTTAATTTAGGTAGGAGTTTGCTTTAACTGTGTTCTCCTCCTTCCCAGGTTTTCCCAGATTTCCTCCTTCCCCACCCCCCTGTCCCCCAACATGGTTGGGCTGCCAGCCTTGAAGCTAAAGCATGATTCAATCTTTTTACATCTTCCTGTTCAGCTCAGGTCCAGCTGATCAGTGAGTTGTGACTAGAGGATCCTTGGTGGAGGCTATGATTGCCTTGATAGCTGTGTGCACTGATTAGAGGAGAAACAGCTGCCTTTTGTGTCTTTTGTTCTGGTGGTCCTTTAAAGATTGGCCCTGTGTCAGAGCCTGTTTGCACGTCATTGCTTAGGTAGCCTAAAATAGTTGGGTGCTCACAAGCTCCTGGCATACTTAATGGTTTGTATTCTCCTTTATTTAAAAAAAAAAAAAAAGTCGTCTTCAGTTAACCCTATGTGCCTGCATTACAGATCTCTATCGCTTATATTGCTGCATTGCATATGGTTTGAAAAGAGGCTATTAGCCAATAGCAGTCTGTATTATGGAAAGTGATCCTTTCTGAGTGAACTGTGAGAGTGGTATCTTTCAAATCGAAAGATATTTTCCTAATTAGTATGTAACAGTTCTGCAGTTACATGGCCTGTGATGCAGATGCTCACCCGTGTATTTATACAAGCTCCATAAAACAGGATGCTCAGAAATGTAGCTGAAATGTGAAATAACTATGAATATGGACAGATGGCCACTGGCAGTTCTTCCTGCTTCTGAGAGTGAGAAGCAAAAGATGTTCTTACTAAAAATCCAAGTCAGAGAATGTTAAAATTGGCATTTATATACAGTCAAAAACCATATGTCAGGTATAACTGGATGGTAGAACTCTAAATTGAGCCAGTAGTTAAACTCAGTGCTGTGATGAATATAACATATTGAATTAGTCATGTGCTTTGTCCATTGAGACAAAATGTTAATCTTTAATCTGAATTAGTTCCGAGTAATGTGTAATGCTGCTTCATGTTTCTATTCTTGCTTCTCCTAAAAAAAAATTTGTAGGATCTCTGAGCACCTTTGAAAATCGTTTCTTTTAAAAATACATAGGGTTTACATTACCAAACCTGAACAGCCCACAGTTGAAAAAAATTACAATTTATATGCCTTTTCTTAATGTCAATGTATCATGAGTGACCTCTAATTGAGAGCAGTAAATACAGAATCTGACTCCTTAATGGGAATAAATGTTCCACAGATGGCTAAAATGGGCTGAAAGCTACTCTGGTATTTCATCACTGTAGTTTATTTATTTTAAGGAAAAGTTTAATGATTTTGTGGCTTGTGGGGTTCCTGTTCTTTCAACAGTCATGCTATCATTTCTACAGAGACAGTTGGTACTTGTTGAAAGATAGCATCAGCGTTCCAAAGGTTTCACAGGCTAACATAACTATTCTGTTGGGTATTCATGAAGATCAAAAGAGGTCTTTCAGAACAGTAGGCAAGAGAAGGATCAGTTATATTACTGATAAGATGATCTGGGTAGAATAAAGATACATTAATATTCATAAGAGTAGAAAAAGAATATTTAAATTAATTTTAATTTTCATGGGTTTACTCTGACAGTACCTTTTTCCAGTAATTCAAAAGGAGAAGATGAGTCCTCTTTAAATTAGCTGACTTTTATGAGTTTTTTTTCCTTGGGCACAGCCTATCATGGAAGTGATAGGAGCTATTCCTAACAATACATGGAGGATGTAATATTAGTCTGCTAAGACATTTAATGTAATTTGCAAGTAGCTTGTATATTGCAATTTGGGAACTGGTTGACTGTAGTGCTGGGAGACATCATAAAAGTAACATTATCAATTTGAATAGACATAGACTGTTGCAAGTTAGTTTGTTTTTATTTAGTTTGTTTTTATCCCACAAAAGGTAATGCATAAATAAAGAAGGTCTGGGGGAGAAAAATGGACAATGTAGCTAATTAATGCTTCTAAAAAGAAAGGCATCTCTCAAGGCATAGTCAAAACATAAATTTGTATTTGTGTTTCTTACAATCATCATCCAACACTTATATTAATGATTAATTATCCAGACCTTTATTATGCAGACTGCTGTTTCTCCTGATCCCAGTATGAATCGTAGAACCATAGAATCATTTAGTTTGGAAAAGACTCAACATCATTGAGTCCAACCATAAACTTCACACTGCCAAGTCCACCACTAAACCATGTCCCTAAGCACCACATCTACACGTCTTTTAAATACCTCCAGGGATGGAGACTCAACCACTTCCTTGGGCAGCCTGTTCCAATGCTTGACAACCCTTTTGATGAAGAAATTTTTCCTAATAGCCAAACTAAACCTTCCCTGGCACAACTTGAGGCTGTTTCCTCTCATCCTATTGTT
>NW_008796218.1:7449243-7450683 GCF_000699145.1 Aptenodytes forsteri
AGCCTCCTTTTCTCCAGGCTAAACAACCCCAGTTCCCTCAGCCGCTCCTCACAAAACTTGTTCTCCAGACGCTTCACCAGCTGCATTGCCATTCTTTGGACATGCTTCAGCAGCTCAATGTCTTGTAGTGAGGGGCCCAAAACTGAACACGGTATTTGAGGTGCGGCCTCACCAGTGCTGAGTACAGGGGCACAATCACTTCCCTAGTCACACTATTTCTGATTCAAGCCAGGATGCTATTGGCCTTCTTGGCCACCTGAGCACACTGCTGGCTATGGCAACTGTAGCATGTTTTTCCTTGTAGAGATAAGTAATATCAAGAAACTGCTAAGAAAATAAATTCCACTCCCACCAAACTGACACAGTACCCAGTGCTTGGGAAAATTTGGTTATAAAACTACGTTTCCACCATGTTTGTCAGCGCTGTCTGACTGCAGGATTGCACATTTATTAGCATCAAATATTTTCTTGATGCTTTCAAGCAGATCTCTTACTGCTGTAATCTCTCCAACTAATGTTGCAATTCCTTGCTGTAAGTTTGATTCTGATCAAATTTTACCAAAGACAATTTAGGAAGCTGGTAAATGAGGAAAAGTGCTAAGCTGCAAAGAAACGAGAAAGCAGCCACACTGTCTCTGGAAGTTAATTTTTTTCCTGTCTAATAGACCTAAAAAATTGCTTAAAGACTCCTTGAAAGGAATGATGGAGTGGGCAACAAATAGTAACTAATAGAAGATTAACGCTGCTTCATTAGCATGACAACTCCCTTTACCTGGCTTTGGCAGGTTCTGGGAAACACTGCTCCTAGTTCCTTCTAGTATCGCAGACTTCAAGTACAGGGGTGGAGAGTGAATCTCAGATCTCCTTAGGTTGATGGAAAATATCAATTTGTGAGAACTTTTCAGGAATATTTCTGATTGTTCCTTGTCATCTTTCAGATAGCTCCATTGTTCTTCCTGCTTCCTAGAATGATTTTGATATGAGTTGACATGTAAAGTAAGAGATTATTATTTTGATTCAGGGCAGTTGTTTTGGGAAAAATACTGGGGTTTGTCATCTGGAATGTCACAGTTTCTGTCTTGGGAATATTGCCAAGCTCTTATTTAAATGCCAGAGAGGTGGCTTTGCAACCTGTAGGAATGCGCGTCTTCAGATGCAATTCTTCCATAGACTAGATTGCTGTTCTCAGTTGAGTGAACTTCTGAAGAGTTATTTTGTGTTGTGTGTGTTCTGGGGCATGTGGGAAAATACATCGTGTAGTATTATTTAGAAGATTTAAATGCTCCAAGGTCCCTACACGTTGGTGATAGTATATGGCCTTCTGCTTAGACAGTAAAACCATTAGAAGTTCCTTTAAGAATAGAACATACATTTTTGTGTGGCTTTATTATGTTGTCGTGGTTTAACCCCAGTTGGCAACCAAGCACCACACAGCCACTC
>NW_008796218.1:7450748-7475137 GCF_000699145.1 Aptenodytes forsteri
TTGAGATAAGAACAGTTTAATAATTGAAATAAAATAACAACAACAATAATAATAATAAAATTGTAATGAAAAGTAATATTGTATGTCATTACTAGTATAGTTGCATATACTAGCTACTAGGATGAAAATTAACTGTATCCCAGCTGAAATCAGGACATATGTTTTACTACCTTTCCTGTGTCAAAGACCATGATGTAGAAGGAACCTTCTTAGAAAATGTATTTACTTTAAATGGCTTAGCTTGCATATCAGCAAGCAGAATGCATGCCTTTTGGCATATATTTCCTAATTAGTTTTTAATTATTAGGGGGAGCTTTAGAAGTGTACTGCCTAGATACATAAAGAATACATGACTTCTAATGTATTCTGGTAGCACTCAACAAGTCCTCTAAGAGCCAGGGTCCTGCTCTGTGTGGCACAGGACTAATGGTTAGACCATATCTGGAAGAGCATGAAGTCTAACTAGACAGAACATTTGAAAGAAAAAGATTCTTCTTGCACAGATGGAGAGAACAGGGTCACAGGGGAACTTGGTGGCAAAGCTGGATATTGGATTCATATACTTATAGTGTTAATGTTAATACCTTTTCCATCAGAAGACTTTTCTACTTCAGTTCATTTTAGACAAATGTATGTCTTAACTGAGTGTAGAAGTCAGAACAGAGTTCTGTGCCTATCATTCTCTGTTTTTTTTAAATCATAGGAGGGTATAAAATATACTCTTTTAAATGGCTATAATTACCGAATATGTTGGAATTATTAGGAATTAGAATTGGTTTTGGGCAAAAGAGCCAGTTAGAGTTGGTTGCATTGATATGTATTTTCATTTTAAAAAATTCTTAATTTCAAGCTGAATAATCAGCTTTAAACATGAACTCTCCAGTATTTTCAAACATTTTTATTCTTATATGATTTCTTTTTTCTCTCAGAATTTACTACAGTCAATAAAGTATTTCCTTTGTTTTTTAATGGGATCTGTACTCAACTTCTAAGGCTAGATACATAAAATAACTCAAGCCACAAATGGTTTCACAGAAATAAATAATGGATTTGTGCACTGCTAGATCACTTAACCACAAATTTGATCTGGATCAGGCATGAGGAGAGCATCACATTTATGTTTAATTATTCAGAGCAGAAGATAGGCTATCTATGCCCACAGAAGTCTTTGGCATCTTATTTTATCTCCTGTAATGCACATATGTCCTGTTTGCTTTTCTCTCCAGTGTTATGGTACGCTTTCCCTGTTTTCCTGGGAGGATATTTTGAGGTTAGTCTTGGGGGAAAGGTCCTGGTGGAGTTGGTGAATGATTTCGTGCTGGGGCTAAAATTCAGGAATTGGAGTTGGTTAGGCAAAAATTGTGAAAAAACATAGAAGTTGCATACTCAGTCCATAGCAGATTACAAGATGAGAGAGAACTATGTCAGGAGACAGAAGTAGAATTGATAGATGCTGGAACAGGGGTAGAAAGGACTAGCTGTCCATTCCATTGATGATCCTGAAAGAGTATGGAAAAGCCCATGTCTTCACACCTGCCATGGTCTTATGTATGTGAAACCTGATGCAATTGCTTTTTTTTACCTCAAGCCTTGATGAATTTCAGATATGTTTCTCAAGCTTCCAGAAAAGTCTCCTTACCAGGTAGCATGCCTTTCTTGGGTGGTATTGGTATTCAGGGGTGAGGTAAGACTCGTTGATCCTGTTAAAGCTCTGTCTCGGTGCAGAAAAAAGGGCAGGATTGCATGGGCTAGAGAGGAAAGGATGCCTGAACCAATATCCCAGTGATGAAAGCACTTACCTGGAAGAGAGCAGGCCTGGTTTCTAGTCCTTTCTCCAAAACTTGTTTATGTATTTTACACTGAATATTCACTGGGTAAAATGGTAAGATATAGATAGCAGATAAATTGCTTAGATATAGATACCAGTTTGTGATTCTGATGGAGTAGGAGAGATCAAACAGACTTCAGAGGAAAAGTTCAGACCCTGAGGAGGAGGAGGCTGCTCTTAGTTGGCACATCTGCAGAAGATTGGACAGTTTGTGTACTTCACTGAAAAAAATCTGCAGAAAAAAAAAAGGCATTTTCAATAGCCATGAAGGGTTTTAATAGGCTTGTAATTGTGCTTCCAGTGAGGATTATTAAGGATGTTTTATTTTAGATGGGTTCTCAGCTTGTAATAATGATTTACATTTTGCAATAGGAACAATTAACTACCTGTATACAATGACTTTGAGGGAGATTTTCAAAGACCTATAGATGCCTTTCTTATAATAGCTAAGGAGTCATATTAATGACATAACATTAATATCCCTTACAATAAACAGAATCTTGCAACTGCAGAGCTCAAGGCTGCTTGAAGTGCAAAGCAGCTGCTATAGTATGAAATGTCATGTGCAACCCTGTTGGTCACTGATGAGCAGCAGTGAGAATTGGATTTCATTTGTAAGGGTATTCCTAGGAAGGCACTTCTCTTTTCATCTCAGGCTACTAGGCTTATGCATGCATTTCAACACAGTAAGTAATTTTCAAAATGAAATCTGAGAGAGATACGGGAGGGCACCCAAATCTCTCTCTCATGACGCTGCAAGAATTCCAATCACATGCTAAATGCAAGAAAGATTGGGTCATAGTTCTGCAGTTGATGGATTACTGCATGCCAGAGTGTACAGGGTACCTGACTGTGTGTAATCAAATTGTGACAGAAAACATACAAAGTTCAGTGCACTTGTGGATGAGGAGAATCTTCCTAAAGAAGGGCCCTTATGCTATATGTCTTAAATTACTCTAAATTAGTTCAGGCCTTCAGTTTCTTTAACACTAATGCAAAAGGCATACTTAAGATAATCATACCTCTTTTTTCAGGGCAATGAAAGTTTGCTTGTGTTTTGCAGTCAATTTCAGATCACTTCAAGTCTGTCATGAAACTGGATTTATTATTGAAAGAGTTTTTCAGCAGGGGATTGTAGAAATCAAATACAAAATCAATGGACCAGTTCATATAACAGTTAGCACAGAGAAAGCTGGTGTTCTGTAAGCTTTTGGGGGCTGGGGGAAGAGTTGAGAATATGGTGATTTTCTGGAAATTAGTTTGGCAAGCAACTTATGAGTGTGTTCCTGTGCAATTCTTCTCACTGTGGTGGCTAGCCTATTGCCACACTTTAGTTTGATTTTTATAACCTGCGTGTAAACATTGACTTGGCTGTAATTCTGCATGCAAGCTCTTGGACTGCCAAAATGCTTCTTGCCCTTAAAAACTGCAGTTGTATCAGCTGGCTGCTTTTCAAGAGTTCCTGTTTTGGAAAGGAGAATCTGGGGGTTTAGAATTCCACTTGGAATCTTCTTTATGCCTATTATACTATTCTTATAGAAGAAGAAAGATAACAGAGCTTGAAAGACCCTAACCTCACTGACCTGCTTTAGAACTGACAGAAAATATAATGCTTGTGCCCAGGTTGTTCCTACTTGCTAATGTTTTGTACCATTGAAGGCATCAGATCGTGGAGAAAAGTTGGTACAACAGGTCTGTATTTACATTCCTTTCTTAAAGCCTTCGTGGTGGTTTTCTTGGGGACAAATTCCATAAACAGCTACATTGTCTTGGCCTTAGGAGGTTTGGTGCAGGTAGCTTACTTGGAATGTTCCTGTGTATTCCTGGAGGCAGTCTGGACACCCTGTCCTCAGATTCACTCTCTTTAGGAGTTATTGTAGGCTACCAGGAAAAGTGATGTGGACTGTGCTTCTGTGACCTCGCATGCCATTAATCTTGTTATCTCAAGTACATCCTAATTGCTAAAAAATTCTGTGGTGCCAGGCAGGGCTTCCAGTTCTCTCTGATGGACTGATCTGGCTGCTGCATCATCAACAGATTGCTGGGATAGTTATCCCTAATAGTGCTGGGGAATGTCGAGTGAGACTTAGGATCTTTTCTTACGTCCTGGGATCTGCCTGAATAATGGACCAACAGTACAGCTCAGTCCCTACCACTGTGTTCTCGCCCCTTAACGTAAGCAGTTTATACAGAGCTATTTCCCACTTGTGTCAGCTGCCAAGTGGTGCCTTCTGAGGAGCTGCTGCATCACTGAGAGTGTGCCTTTTTCCCTTTTGTGATCATAACTAAATTTTATGCTGAGGTTCAGCCAAGCCTTTCTACTTATTTCCCTGATGCACAGTTCCAAGGAAGTGATGTTATACAAACAGGTCATGCCTTGGTTTTCCAGTCTTTCCACTTCTGTGCATTGTTTTCTGCAAAATGCTCATACAGCACCTTCTCTGGACTACCTCTGATGTTCTGGAGGAGGATGAAATTTTGCAGAGCCTTCAGAACACGCTTGATCTTTCCAGTACTGAGTTAGCGTAGGGAATGTAGAAAATGCAGTGTCAGTGTTGACATTCTTTGCCGCTTTTTGTGTTAGCCTATAAAGGTATGTGTCTGGTAATACTGAAAAGTAAAATGAAGAGAGGAAAGAGTTTCTCACAGAACCAATAGTTTTCTAGCAGGAAGTCTGGCATTCAGATGGCTTCCTTCATCTTTTCTTCTGCTCTTCTAAAAGTAGCAGCTTCCATGCCCAAACTCGCTTGCCATGGGACTTTTAAGAGTCACTGTCATTGCTGTGCTCCAGTAAAAGAGAGAGATTGTTCCTGTCAAGACCTTACAAATAACAGCTTTTAGTGATCAGTTCATGGCTCTTCATATATAAATCTGTGATTTCCCTTTTCCTGAAAATAGGATATAAAGGATCTGGAGATACAAAGTTACAATTTGGCTCTCTGGAGTGTGAATGCAAATAATCACTCCAGTTCTGAGGTTACTTTACTTGTACAGATTACCAGGGCCATTCTAGCAAAGATGTGTAGTTGTACTTTTCTGCATGTGAGTCTAGAATGTTTTCTGACACGGAACAAGGGTCAGGTTATAATTCTGGTTAGGCTTTGATACAGCTTTGACACTAAGACAACTTTTAATGCAGATAAACTGTACATACAGAGGAAAGAAAGTATTTGAACAGCGCCTTTAATGGAATGTATGTGTGTCTAACGGGCTGGGCTTTTATACCAAAATGCCAGCTTTTACTATAGATACTCTTCCTTGCAAGACACTACAGTGCAGTAGTACATAGTTGCAAAAAGATAAATGAAGCAAAATGTTTTACATGGATTAAGCCTGGCTTCAAGCTAAGTACCATCAATGTCTTATGACTACCTGGCAGAGAGAAAACATACTTGATTTGCTTTATACTTCTCAAATAATTTTTAAAAAGTGTGTTTTGCTTTATAGAAAGTTACATTGTATAGACAGGCAGTACTTTTAAAGCTAATTGCTCAGGAACTTGAATTTTCAGAGACATATTGGGAAGAATGTGTTTATGCTGTGAAGAGGGAGACATAAGCCAGCCATTTTGCCAGGAGAGTGATGCAAAGAGGCTTGGAGTCACCTTACTTTGTGCTGCTGAGATATTCACCTAATTGAAGCCTGCCTCTGTTTTGGCTCCCTATGTTCTCCCTTGTGTTCATCTTACGTTTTAATTTTGTGGTAATGGTTAGATATTGTGCTTTTGACCTTGTTTGCTTTTTTAGTGTAAGCTGAAGCCATCATAAGAACAAAGTGCTGCAGCAGTTACAACACCAATTAGCTAGATGGGGTGGGAAAAGTCTTACTGTGTTGAGATCTAGGATTGTTTAACTGTGAATGACTTCTGGATTAATTTTTAAGTAAACTACCTGATAGATATTAAGATATGTTACCATCTGTGCCACAAAGATACATGATTATTCAGTGTAGCCTTCATCTTCCATCTGAAAAATGTATTTGCTACTGAAAAATGTATTTGCCTACTCCTCCAAAATTCAGACTATGTTCTATAACATCCCTGATGGGTGTTTTGGATGCCTGTGTGCTTTGGGATATATGAACTAATATTGGGACTTCAATTTTTCCATCTTTGTAATAATGTATCCTTAGTCTTGGAGAGTCATTGACGCTGGAGTTCTGGATTGCTGCCCTATGAAGCACTAGCAGTAAAGCTGTAAGCCAGATGAAAATCTTGATTTGGATGGTCTTATTAACTAGGAGCATATTTCTTGAAAGGTGTTGTGGCTAGGAGTTGCAAGCATTTGTGTGACAATGGTTTACAGCAGAGCTTTGCACTGAAATAGTGCAAAAAAAACCCCCTGGTTGAATGATTTTAGCAGTCCAAGATACATGGTGAAACTAGTCTGTATGAAAGGGAACATCCTAGTCCCATCAGATGCATATGGGAGAAATCCAAAATATAACAGTAAATATGTTGTAGGTGGTATGGCCTAATAAAAAATAGCTGAATAATATAAAACTCTCTGATGTAGTATTGTTGCTAACAGATAGTAGTGGAGTGAGGGCAGAGGGTCATCTACTGTGACTGAGAAAAGGTGGCTTGGAGATTCAGGAGTCAAGGGAGGAGAGCAAAAAATAACCAAAAAGTCCATTTAACAGCTCTTCCTTAGACCAATGCTGGCTGATTTTTGAAAGAGGAGATGGAATGATGTGTCTCTTTTTGGGATGGCTGTCACCTGCTATAGCTCTGGACTTTTTTTATTCTAAAGGTTAAAAAGTACAAAAATGGGAGTATTACTTCCTCTGTCTTGGTACAGATTTTATCTTAAATTGTCCCTTTTTCTAGAAATCTCAATGCATCAGGATCTATGAAAAATTATATACTCTGTGGTATAACAGTTTCAGATGTATGCTCAAATATATGTAAATAGTAAATAGCATTACTCCTTTGTGTGCTGTAACATTAGATCTACTGCCTACTACTAGTAGTACTAGTAGTACTAGTAGTACTAGTAGTACAAACTACTACTAGTTTGTAGTCAGTAGAATCCAACTACTTGAACAAAATAATTTATAGGAATTGCCCTAAAGAATGAAAATGTTTGCATACAGCCTATTCCAAAATAATAAACAGATTTGAATTCCTTCTTTTAAGACATTACTTCATGTTTTATTGGATTTTTAATCTTGCTATACTTTCTTCTTACGCAAACATGTAAAGGAAAGAATAAGTGGATTTATCTTTTGGACAGTATACTAGGAGCGCAATTGAAAATGCGATACAATGTCATCCATCACAAATGCTTTCACACATTGATGTGTGGCTGAGTCCGAGTAAAATTGTTTTCTTCTGTTGATAAGCAAGTAAGTGAAGTTGCATGTGTTTATTATCTTCACCTAGAAAAAAGTTATCTTAACCTATAAATTCATGTAATTTAATTTCCTTTTTTTTTAAACATATACTGGGAATTGCTTTTTGTTGCTGGTATTTCCTATATAATTTTGAACAAAAATATCATAATGGGGAAATCTGTCTTTTATTTCTGTCTTGCAAGATCAATATGACCCTGTACCCCCTTTTTAAACTGTCTAATGTAGTAGGAAGCAATTTCTTTGTGACTGTCAACGTGGAGAAAAACAACACGAGCGTCTGTGGCAGACTGTATGATGAGTTATAATATTAATCAAAGAACAGATTTGCTTCTAGAACACGTTTCTCAGGACATTGCCATTAGTAGGGAATAAAATTTCCCTACTACACCTTGTGTTCCACAGGGGTTATTACAGCGGTTGCCATCTTATTCCTTAAGTTTAAACTAGTATAGAAAAACAACTTGAAAACTGTGATTGATAAAACAGCAAATTGAAGGGGAATGTGTCTGCTCTCCTAATATTTCAGTCTTCTGATTTGATTTCTGTGAGAACACTCTCCACTAGTGACAGGTAAATCCCCAAACTAATTTACTTACTTTGTCTTCAGCTACTTCATTGAAAACTAATCTTGTTTGGGTTTAATTCTTGTTTTGTTTTTTTTCCCTAAAGGAACTTGTGCACAAATAAATATTACACTGGTGGTTTCCATCTTGACCCTTTGTAATATGATGCAAGAGAACGGTTTCTTAACAAAAAAAATTACTTATGGGGATTCTACAAGCAAAATACCTTCATTTTACACGTTGACAATTCAGATGTTAAAGGAAAACGTGCTTGTTTTAACTGTGCTTTGGCTTTTTAACTAAACCAATATATAGTCTTCACTTGCATCCTACTGCTGAAAGGAAAAGAAAGATGCAAAAACATTCATGAAAGGGTGTAATTTCTGAATTTATTCAAACTCCAGAGGAGGAGATGGGAATCAAGTCCTGAATATTTTAGGAAGTTTGCTTAACTGATGGGTGTGTTTTGAAAGTGAAGATGGTTCTTTCCCTTTTATTTCTGTGCAGCTACTCTTCCACAAAGGAAGAAGTTAACTAATGTTCAGCATGCTTATATGGTAAGTGTTTGTTTGGCTTTTTTAGACAAAGAGACATTGGATAAAGTTTGGCTCAGCATCTGAACTTATAGCTGCTTTATTTGAACATAGCTTAAGACTTTTTGAAAATCGCATGCTAATTCACAAATGCTTTTCTCTGAAGTCCCAGCTGTCAGATTCCTACCCATATTCTTATCTTTATTTATAAACTAGGACTATTTGTGCACAAAGAGTCTGTGGGCTTGAGATGTCTATAATCATATAATTACTCTGAGATATAATGTATGTACATGTTTCAAGTTAAATACATTAATACTTCAGAATAGTGAAAGAACAGAAAATTTCCTTCAAATCAAATCTCCATGTATAGGCCTGTTTAGTATTCTAAAAGCTCTTTTGAAGAAATTTAAAAATTTCTCCTTGAGTAGATGTTAAAATTAGCTTTTCTTTTATAGGCTACAGATGCATAAATAAAAGGATGTGCTAGGTGCAGAGGCAAAGCACTGCTGGCATTTTAGGTTTGTTACCAATTTGAGAACAACTATTAACTCTGCCCTCTCTTGTCTTCTAAAGTTATTCCATGCATATGTTATACAGAGCTTTCTATGTATTCACCTATTTATCTCTGTCTCTGGACATGATAACAGTTACTTAAACCCTGGAATTTTAATTAGTTGTGGGAAAAGAAAAAAACATTTGTGTATCAGTTATCTCAATTTCAGCAGCATAATCTTATTGAGATGCATAATTTGCATCAGTGTCATCTGTGTCAGAATTCTAAAAGGATGGTAAAATATCACAACGTTATACATAAAGAAACAGGATAAGGGAGAAAAGGCACTATCCATGTGTATAGGGACATTAATAAAATTAGATAATCATTACTCCATGAAGCAATTTTTGAATGAAAAATATCTCCCTCTGCTCTTGCTTCTATTATCCTGAAAGTTACTAAGTGATTTAACTTGTCTTTGGAGCACTTTGTATGTGACGCTAGCTCATCTCTTGGCATTAGCATCTAGCTGTTTCTTGGGGAAAATACGTGACCTAAGCAGAAACTAGACTGGAACCCTCTGGCAGCGGTTCAGATAATCTACCAGCTGATCCACAAGACCTAGGATCAGTATTAGATATTAAGGGGGAAATTATTCTGTACTCAAGGCATATGTTTCAGCATACAGGTTTGTACACTGTGTGAAGTATTGTATTTTAAAATGCAAAGGTAAACTTTGCATGGAGATGAATTCTTTAAAACCATGTATTTAAGATGGAGGCTGGGAGGATATGACTGAACGGGCATAAATAGAAATAAGAGCAGTTCTGACTGCTCATAAGGTTCACCACAAGGAAAGCTAAGCATTGGAGCAGCCTGCCCACAGAGGCGGTGCGGTCTCCATCATGGGAGTTTCTCAAGGCTTGATTGGATAAAGCCCTGAACAACCTGGTCTGATCTTACAGCTGACCCTGCTGTGAGCTAGAGGCTGGCCACAAGACCTCCCGAGGTCCCTTCTGCCCTGAGTCATTCTGTAGTTCTGTCAGAGTGCCCCCAAGTGCACATAGCCTGACTCAGTGCATCAGCATGCAGTTCTTCAGTTTGAAATTTTGCAATGTTTTTGATGTGTGTCTAATTCTACTTGGGATATATTCTTTAATACTTCATTGCCATGACTATCTGGGTGTACACTTAAGGGAAATCAGCCCAATCTCTGGGGAACACAGAGAGTTCCAAGTTGAGCGTGTGAATTTTAGATGGTTGATAACTGAGTCTTTCTGGGCCTTCAGCCTGGCTATGAATTTCACATCAAAGGCTGCAAAAACACTGGAACAGACCTGTCTCTATGTTTCTCAGTCCAGACCCATTGATTTGACAAAACCTGTAGACAGATTGCTGGAAGTCCTTAAGTGCTTGTTAGCCTCCAGGAGGTGTTTTGCCAGAGAAGACTTTCCCATAAAAGACTTGCTGGTTGATCTTCCAACTTATGCTCTAAATTTTGAGTTTAAACCATTGGAGATTGTAAAATTGCATTAAGTCTTTTTCTTTTTTTTCCATGTCAGTAAAGCTTTTTACCTTTGAGAAGTTCCTTAGTCTTTTGCAGGCAGTATATGCTTGTCTCTGATTATTTTAAAATTTCCCTCTTAATACTGTTTTCATTACATGGTACGACTTTTACTTTGTCAGTATTATTTTATCAGTACTAAGTGCCTGTACCAGTGTATTTCAGATAAATATATCACAGCCCATAATCATGCCTCAAAGAATTCACAGAATATGTCAAGGATAGGTATGAGCAAGCTTTCAAATACCATATTCACTTAGAGCTTGATCTTTCAAAGTAGTCCTGAGCATATTTGTATTTCTGAGCATATTTGTATTTCTGCATGCAGGTATACTTTAAACAAGGAGGCATGAAAATGCAATGGAAAACCAGTGGGAATGGCAAGATTAAGTAAAAATACTTAACAGGTGGTAACTTTTTCTTAAGATTGTCCCCTGAGTAGTAGATCTAGAGAACGAAAACATCTCAGAAATTTGGAAACACAGCTTCCATTTCTGTACACCTAATCCTTCCCAAAACAGTCCAGTTTAAGAATGTTATGTGAAGAAAGTGCTTCTGTATTAGAAACTAGTATCAAAGTTACCATGTATAGGGGAACTTTAAATTATAAGGGACCTTATGACATGTTAGATACATTTCTTAGGCATTACAGGCAGCCATATCATTTAATCACTTTCATGTGTATTTTTGAAGGTGCTGCATATAAAGTCAGTGTGTCTTTCTGGAAAAAAAGGTTGGGCAGTCATCTTTTGCTTGATTTTTATTATTTTTTTGACAGTACCCTTTTTCATCTCCTTTCATATAAGAAAGATCTTACTCCTGCTTAGTGCTATCACACTATCTCACACTTAAAAACTATCGCTGATGTAGTTAACTTCCTGCCTCTGTTTAGTACCTGTAGGTAACGGAATTATTTTGTTTGCCTTTGTTAATCCAGAAACGTCATATGTGCACAGCTGTAACCCTTGAAACAATCCCCTATTGGATCATAATCTTGTGTGTCAGAGGAAGTTACTGCAACCGCTAGGCTCTGTGCTGTTCTTTTGGAGAAAAAATAAAATATTGAAGAATAAAAGCAATGGAAAAGTCAGACAACAGATTCATTTGAAAGTTACACAATTCTTAATTTTGTCAGTTTTCACTTCCTTTGATTTTTTTTTTTTTTTTAATTATTTAAAAGTTTAGCTGGGCCATCAGTTCACCCCAAATCTGGTACCAGTCCTTCCTCTGACTCCATAATGATTCTGAAAATTTACAGTCATTCCTTTTGAGTTTATTCTGATCTCAGTGGTAGTGCTGACAAAATTTAAAAGGCCATGCTTCAGACAGAGAAAACCTTTTTATAGATCTCATCATGCTAGTTTCATTGTGGTAAAGAGATATTAATTGGAAATAATTTCCATTAGGGAAAGTGATATCAAACCCTACACCCTTTATGCAAGTTTTGTCTGTTACTCTTCTGCCCAATGCAAAGGATTCATGATGTGCTGCTTTGTTATTTTTCTCTTTATTCTCTTACTTTATGGAATTTATATCCTGTCTCAGGAAAATGTCATTATGTCAGCTACTAGCTGCTGCATTTTTGCTTGCATATATACCCTTGGGACCTTTATGTATTTATAGCTCAAAGCTAGATTCCCTTTGCTCCCATTTGTATGCGACAGATTTCCATTAATATATTTTTCTGTTGTAGCCTATTATATTTTCACTTAAACATGCAGTGTGGTAAAACTAAACAGTAAAGGCCACCAAACCCAAGTAGTTACGCTCTGTTCCTGTAGGCATGTCTTATAGTTTCCAAGGAAACTTAAAAATGCTAGATAATAAGAGAACTCTACTTAAAGGTTACATACCTCCTTTTCAAGACTCAGAGAGGACATCAATGCTTTCAGCTTATGGGTATTCAAAAGACTTTATATATGGAAGCTGTTATCTGCATGGCCATAGAAGTTACATAAGGGCCATAACAGAAGAGTGTCCTTTGCAAATAGCTGACCATCTAGGTCCATACTTGAGATCTGCCAAATTAAGAAACTCACTTTGTCATTCTCTTACTATTTTTTGGTGAGTTTATATTCAGATTCAGTTTGTTTGTGTAAGGGTCTTATTCCCTGAACTTGGCTGGGTTGTTACTCCAGCTAGGTCAAATGAGGACACTGATTTTTCTAAAGTTTACAGCATGATATGGTAGAAGGATGGCTCGAGTTGCCTATTTTGTTAGTTAATTTTCCTATGATTAAATTTCATTAAATTATCTCTTTGTAGTCTTTTTTTTGTGTCTATGGGGACAGCAACTTAAGCAACTTCAAACCATCTACAGGGTTTTTTTAATAATAATAGAAAATATTGTTTTATTTGGAATTAATTAAGTAGATGTAATGTGATGTGATTTAAAACTTTGAAATTCAGAGATGTGAAGATCTGGAACACTTCTATAATAAGACCAGTAGTGCCAAGAAACCCTAACTACTTTTAGGATGGAGCTTGATCTGTTTTAGAAGAAAGTATTATATTATGGCTCCTTGGATATGATAGCCAGAGATCTTTCAATTCAGTATTCTTGTCTTTGGTGTTGATCTGGAAGTAGTCAGCAGCAGAGATTGGTAGTAGTGGAGATAGGTAGCGCTGTTAAAATGGATGGCATCCACTTTTCAGTTCAGTAGAGAGGGTAGAAGCAGAAACCAGAACAGTTGTATATATAAGGCACTGATCGCAGGGAGAAATCATGAAAAAGTAAGAAAGCATTGACGGAAACTAGAAGAGCAGAGTCCCAAAGTGCAAAGAGCATGTAGAGAAAAAGCATGTCTGACTACCAGAACTAGACATCAAGCAGAGCACGGAGATGCGGAAGACAATTCCTAGACTTAACCAAATAGAAATCATTGGGTAAACTGTATACTTGGAGCTTGCACTGCAGGGAATTAAAAAACAAACAAACAAACAACTTGCCATGCAGTGAGAGCAGTCATCAAGAGTCAGTACTTCTATGCAGACTCATAGAGGCAGCAGGAGACGCAGAAGAGAATGTACTGAAGGGAATGAAGATGGCAATAAAAGAACGGCTATAGAGAGGAAAGTGAGAAAATAGAGATGCTGTGATAGCACAAATGACCCCTGCAAGGTACAGAGGGTATCAAAATGTAAGTGAAACAATTGCTGGAACACAGGATACTATTCTTCCAGCTATATTCAGTTTGAGGGCAACTGAAGCATCATCTTTCAGATTCATACAAAAAGAACTAAAAGAAAATAAAGTTGAACTCCATTGCAAAGTCAGTTGATTGTACCTATGCTAATCACTTCAACTTATTTGTATGTAATGCTACCGTGTAACTAGAAAAGCTTTAGTGGCATGAATGTTGAAAAAAGTGAAGTTATCAAGGTTTTAGCAATCTGCATGCTTTTAGTTTTAGCTAGTATACAACTACTAGGAAAACATGCATTTTGCTTTCTGCTAGACAATTGTGGGTGTAACAGCACCACAACTAAAAATACGTTCAGAAAATGCTTAATTTGGAATTTGTTAGATGCTCTGCTATTGCAAGGATATATCTGATATTCTTTCAGAATGAATGTAGTAGTGAAGTAAATTATGTTTGAAATTCTTGAAATGACGAGACTTGATAAGAGGCAGGGTGCAGCTGTATTTTCAGAATCCTTATGTAGACAACTTCTGTAAACTCAGAAGTGAATGGGGGACTATTTTATTCCTCTAATGTTCTCATTCACATTATACCTTAAAGAATTTGTTTTGTGTTGACTTTTAGAAGGACTGATATAACTGAATGCTATTGGTAATGTCTTTGCTTACAATAGGTAAAACCGTGCATTATATTCTGATTAAAGACTACAAGACATGTTGTGCTTGATTTAACATGCCTGCGTGCTCCTCATTTGGAAATTGAATAGTCAGTTTGAAAGTTTAATTCAAAGTTGGATGTTCTTGGCTTGCTGTTCTCTTTTGAAGACCCTAGAAAAAGTAAGAGCCCTTCCTTGCCTTCAGTAAGGGTGTTACATGCACTAAGAATGCCACCAGCACTCCCCCATGAACATGTGGAGATTTTGGCTGTAAGGTAAGGAATATGATCCTGTGTTACTGAGGAAGATAATGAGAAGGCAATAGGCAAACCCAGAGGTAGTACCTTCCTCCTCTTTTTGGTCCTCCTCCTTCCCTGGTGGGATTGGTTTCACTGAATGTAATGCATGTAAGTCCCCTGACTATGTAAATTTTTCACCCACTAGCTGCCAAGCTTCACCTTAATTGTAGCATAGGCATTACTATTGCACGTTGCTTTGAGTTTCATTGTGTCTGTCATTCATTTACTTGCTATTCATAATCATTAAAGTGAAAACAATAAGGAAAATGGCTAAATGAAAAGCTCACCAAGCTGAAGGGGAGGAGGAGCAGAAGAAGAGACATAATGAAAAAATAGCTAGATATGTACCAGATACATGAATGTATCTGCCTCGTTTCCTAGACCAGGACTATTAATAGAATAAGACATTAAGCTCTCTCTGGCTAAAAGGCTTGGTAGTTTGAGGGGGTTTTTTTGTTTTGTTTTTTTAAATCAAAGACTTTTTGTGGAGAAAATGCATGTATAGGGATGTAATCAATGTAATGGTACAAGCAGCTGGTAAGAACTATTCCCAAAAGAGATTGTAGGTGAGTTACATTGTATGTTTTAATATGAGTTTGTTTACAATTAGTTTCAAGGTAGCAGGAGAAATATGCCTGTATGCACAAGTTATGGCACTAATAGAGCTTTAAAAGCTTGGAATCCTTCTGTACTACTACCCAAAACTATACAATTGCAGAGCTATAAAAACCTGTTGAGGCAGATAGGAAATAGTGCATCACATATGCACTACTTTGAAATAAAAAATCCTTTTTGTTTTGGAATAATTGCACTTTTATCATATTTTCCTATTCTGCTATCTCTGATGCCTCCTCAGTAGTAGGAAGGGAAAGGAATGGAGATGGCAGAGAACCTTGATGACACCTCGCTGCCTGCATGCTTCACACTGTAGTTACAGCAGCAGGTCAGACACCACACACATGGTGAAGAAGTGTGATAGACCCTTTTTTTTTTCCCTAAGGAGGAAGAAGATAATCTCAGACCATAATCTCCTTCCTAGTTGCTCCATGGGCAACAATACAATGATTTTTACTTTGGACCAGGTTATATACAGGCTGTTTAGCCCCTACTAACTGTTGTTAATTTATCTGATGGTTTTGTAGTTTTTGTAAATAAATGATGCGTATTACTGTAGGTTTTTGTGCAACTCTTAGTGCACTAAAGTGCCTTCAAATCCCCTTTAAGGTATGCAGTTATCAAACAAATAGAGCAGAAGCATGTAGGTTCTCCCTGTGGCACATCAGGAGCTTATAGAACAGTTACATATTAAAGAGCTTTTCATTTCTGTTTTCCATAAGTATTTGCACAGTGGAGAAAGGTATCCTAGAGCCTGCATGCTGCTTTAAAGATGGCATTTTGGGTAAGTTATATGGTGGAATAAGTTCTTATAAATCCTCCCCATCATTGGGTCATTGTAACTCTTCTTTTATCTCCTGATTTCACTTGTACTTGCAATCTGGAGAGAGCAATACCATTTTCTTGTCCATCAGATGTAAAAAGCAGAATTTCTGCTATATAACATGCAGTACAATATGCAGCAACTATGCAGGCAGGGAGCTGGAAACCTCAGCTATTGGTATGCAGCAGATCTCCTCATAACCTGTTTCACCTTTGTTTCATTGAATTATTTTCTTATTATGATTGGACACCATTGTCAAATGAATTTGTGTCATAGAATACATGATATATCAGATTTCCTTTGGAAAACCAACTTTACTGATACAGCAGGATACTTCATTTTGATGTGAGAAATAGACACTAACTTTTCCTCCACTGTTACGGATCAGCAGAGGTCTCTAGTAGGTGAATTTGCTTGGGACTGATGAAGGGCTATGGAGAAATGTCTTGACTGTGATCATGTTTCTATAGCCATTCCCATCCATGGCTATAGAAGAAAGCTGTTAATTTCCTTTTTCACTGAAGTTCCTTGAGAGAGGAAAGTGGCTGTAAGTCTGGCTGTGTGGCTTTGAGGGTGGCATTTTAGAAATAAGTTGGGATAGGCTTGGGGTGGCATAACATGTTTTTCTCAGAATATGGATGACAGTGTCCAAAACTTAAACAAGATTCCAGAAAATCTGTGTCTGCTTATTTTCAAACTCTGTTAGAAGGTGACAGAGTGAGTGTAATGGGATGAAGCTGAGGAGGAGAGATTATATTAAATGCCAGAAATAAACCTCTACTATTTTGGAGTAGTTTCCCAAGGGAAGTGTGGGATGCTTCATATCTTTGAAGTTGTGTTTAAAATGAGACAGGGCTAGAAAACATAGTACAGTACAGTAAATGAGTAATGCATCCTGCCCCAGGCAAGAGAAGGAAAATGGGCCTGCTTGGTGCTTTCCAAACCTGATTTCTCAGACTTTATAAAATGAATTGAACAATTTTTTGGGAATAAAAATGCTTTATCTGGAAACAGATGCTGCATCTATTCATCGAATATATTTCCAAGTTCTCTTCTTAGCACTTGTAATTAGTCTAATCAGCCATTCCATAAAAGTCAAATGTCATTAAATGTTGTTATAATGTCACTTGGGAGATTATATAGCAAACGAGATTCTATCTGTGACAAACATGATCTTTAGTTTTCAGAAGATATGGAAAAAAATTTCATCAGATATTCCTCTTCTTTATACTCCCAGCTGAGTCAACAAGTGTTGGCAGTTGCTGCCGACAGGATGTTGGCTCACATGAATAAACAGTCTGATCAGTTATGGCAAATCTTCTCTGCCTGTTTGAAAGCCCTCAGCCCTGACTTTGCTCTTGTCTTTCTGTGGTTGTGTTACGGCACTTACATAAACCCATGACTCCTTCAGTGTAGCTTTGTGACTACCCACCCGCATCTTACAGCTTTGGGTAGGATTGGAGTTTTTGGAATTGCTGCATTGCTTAAAAAACTTCAAATTGTGGTTTAAAATATTAGGAGTATATCCTCTTAAATGGTATAAACTTAGCTTTCTACATTAGGCAGGGCGGGTTAGACTTGATTCATGGGAATCCGTTCTATTCTGTCCAGACCTTGAAGATACCGTGCTCTTCACAGCACTTTATAGAATCTTCCTTTTTTTATGCCTTGAGAGGTGTACTGGCTTCCTGTTTATTTGCTGTCCTTTACCTCAAGGGCAGGTGTATTTTGAAGTATATTCGATTTGTAAAGGTCATTTACAGGTCTACATGCACATGTAAAATGTTATTTGTACTTCATACTCTTATTAGACTTCCTAATTACATGAGGCAATCAAAATGAGTGGAGGCAGAGGCTTTAATCAATACTTAGCAATAAAAATGTATTGCATCAAACCTATTAAAAATAAATAGTAAAGGTTAGCTGGCTGAATTCGGCATCGATAAAATTAACAATCTAAACCAAGAATGCAATCAGTAGATGAATAACACTTCACAAAAATGCTCATGCGAATGGGCAGTAGAATTAAAACAAGCATAATTTGGCATCTGATTGAGCTGGACTTCCTGTTATGCTCCTGACTTTTACTTTAGCCTTATTTTCATAGTTTCTATCCAGAATTTTTGTTGTTCATTTTGCTAGGTGAATGTGAATGCAGTTGTAGCTCAGTGCATTTTCTCAAAGATTCTATGAAATAAACTTTTTCAATTTTTATCTGTTTTCCAAACATCCAAAATAGAAGTTTTGTGAATACACCATGGTTTTGTGGTGATATGTTTTGGAAGCTTTACAATGAATGGATTGCCTTGCCTTACTTTTTTTTTTTTTTTTGGCACCTTCCACTGACATGGAACAGCAGATGCCTTCAAGGTTGATAGAATTTATGTAGCAAACACCCCAGCACAGTGTGTTTCTGGACTAACAGAAAGCCCAGTTGCTTTGGGGAAAAAATGGTTGTGGATGCTCCACCTTATATTTGACTAAAAAAATCCACCTTCTTTTTCTGATGTGCGTTGTCTTCATCTTACGCCCTCTCTCTTGGAGAGTCAGCCTTCTGACTTTCACATGCCAACATGTCACACCCCGCTCTTCACACCACAGGGTGCTTGATGCTGATGATGGTGCAGAGAACGTCTGGAATGAATGAATAGAGGACAGAGGTGTCAGACTGGCAAATGTGCATCTTGCTGTAATAAGTTACCTTGTTTACAGCTGTGATAGCCTATGATATAAAAGGCAGTAAGGTTTCTGAAGGGAAATTTGTTTTGTTTGCAAGGTAGTATCTTTTGTCATATCAAATGACACACATTAAAATGTTCATACTTCACTCAGAAAAACAGTAGTTAAATGTTAGTGCCAAGGACTGAGAGTATATAAATGTATTGGCCTTTGTTGCTAATGATATTTAAATATACTTTGTGTTATGTGCTAATGATATCTGTTTATGTATCACTGAAGATAAAAAAGGATGTCTTAATATAATGTGCAAAATCCCTGTTTCATAAATCATAGCACATATTATGGCTCTTGCTTGGATGGTAAATTTATGTACACTGTACAAAATTTAGACATCAATAAGCATATTTTAAACTTCTAATCAGAATTAATTCAAGATTCAGAGACATCTGTAGCTTCTGCTTTGTGGTGATATGTTTTGGAAGCTTTACAATGAATGGATTGCCTTGCCTTACTTTTTTTTTTTTTTTTTGGCACCTTCCACTGACATGGAACAGCAGATGCCTTCAAGGTTGATAGAATTTATGTAGCAAACACCCCAGCACAGTGTGTTTCTGGACTAACAGAAAGCCCAGTTGCTTTGGGGAAAAAATGGTTGTGGATGCTCCACCTTATATTTGACTAAAAAAATCCACCTTCTTTTTCTGATGTGCGTTGTCTTCATCTTACGCCCTCTCTCTTGGAGAGTCAGCCTTCTGACTTTCACATGCCAACATGTCACACCCCGCTCTTCACACCACAGGGTGCTTGATGCTGATGATGGTGCAGAGAACGTCTGGAATGAATGAATAGAGGACAGAGGTGTCAGACTGGCAAATGTGCATCTTGCTGTAATAAGTTACCTTGTTTACAGCTGTGATAGCCTATGATATAAAAGGCAGTAAGGTTTCTGAAGGGAAATTTGTTTTGTTTGCAAGGTAGTATCTTTTGTCATATCAAATGACACACATTAAAATGTTCATACTTCACTCAGAAAAACAGTAGTTAAATGTTAGTGCCAAGGACTGAGAGTATATAAATGTATTGGCCTTTGTTGCTAATGATATTTAAATATACTTTGTGTTATGTGCTAATGATATCTGTTTATGTATCACTGAAGATAAAAAAGGATGTCTTAATATAATGTGCAAAATCCCTGTTTCATAAATCATAGCACATATTTATGGCTCTGCTTGGATGGTAAATTTATGTACACTGTACAAAATTTAGACATCAATAAGCATATTTTAAACTTCTAATCAGAATTAATTCAAGATTCAGAGACATCTGTAGCTTCTGCTGACATGGGTAGGAGCTGAAGATACCATGTATTTTTTGAATCAAATAGCTATTTTCTTAATTGCTAAAGTTAAAACATGCAAGAGGGAGAACTTGTGTATTCTCTGTAGTCAATATAAAGTCTTGAAATTAGTTTTAATAGCTTTAGTGTGCTAAATGATATAATGCTATATACCATGCTTCATGAAATCAGTCACTTTAGTTTTGTATCTTTGCCTTGGGTCATAGAGGTTTTGCACATATTATTTTCTAAATAAAAAAATTAGTATGACCTTTATTAAATTATGAAAGTTCCCCTGCATATCTGAAAATACGATTAAATGTATTCAAATGAAGAATTTAATCTTCAGAGCCACTGACATCATAAATTCTTGATGTTCTTTGAGCCACCAGATCCAGATATTTTTTCCTGGATTGTGGACTTTTTCAAGATTCCCCCCCCCAGTCTAACTATTCTTTTCTTTGTATGAGGACCATACTATCAGACATTATTCAGGCAAAAGATGAAATAAGCAAAACCCTCTGAACTTAATAGTATTAGAATTAGATACGTCTATGGGATATTGTCTTTGACGCTATTTTTTTGAAGGCTCAGACATTGTAATTTATCTTTCTGAACTGTGTCCTGTTTCTTTATGAACCCATGCTGTGATACTGAATAGATGGAAGACTCATTAATTTGTTTCAGTAAAGAAAGTAATTAAAGAAATTAAAGTAAATGAAAGAAGTTAAAATTGAAGAAATTAATGAAGTTTCTTTAGTATGTTTCATTGAAGAAGACACTGCATAAAATCCTTTTGTTTATATATAGAATGGAAGGAGTGGGGGTTAATTTTGCAGACCCATAGCTTAATGTAGAATTTTCTATTAAATTTTATTTGCTGTTCTGTTTTAAGACAGTTTTCTGTGACCTTCCAGGAAAAAATTTCTTCCTGGCAGGAATATTTGGACAAACCTTGAGCTGGCCAAATATTAACATGCTTATCCAACACTGCGTTCTTGTTCAGCAACTAATTGAAGACTTCTTTTGGAAAGGTTTTGGTCAGCTAAACAGTAAATAGAAACAGTGCAGTTTATCATGAGGAACAGAGGGCTTGAATATTGCTTTATAATTACTGAATGGACTAAAATATGTATGGCTTTTTAGATGAAAATAGATTCTATTGAGATTTATGTTAAATCTACCACTGGCCTAGCAGCGGCATTTCAGGAACTAATCTATTATTCTTCATTAATACTTTTACCAAATGATGATATTTTTAATACTGGCTCTTTGTTACAGTGTAAATCTTTATGAGAAAATGCCAAAATCAAAAATCAAAGACAATCTGATGTTTTTCTTATGAATGATGGGCTGGTACAAGGGCTTGTTATGAGCTACAGAGATCTTTATTTCCAGTCCAGGATTGGGATTTGGGACAGCTTGGTCATGAATTCTGAGTAACATCTGTGAAATGAATTTATTTCCTCAGTCTAAGTTCTACTGAGCCAATAATGATGCTATTTGCAATATGACTGACTGTGGTGAGAAACGGAAATCTGCATAGCTATCAGTTATGATGGAAATGCCTTTAGAAATACACCCGATAATATTCTAGGGAAGACCTTTGGTATCTTCTTGGTATCTTTTGAAAATATCCCTAATCTCTTATTTGCTTATTTATCAAATATCAGAAATGGGTTCTATATCCTGCTTCAATTCTGTCACTAAATTAGTGCTTTCAGAAACTGATCTGAGTAAAGTTGCTCTTTTTTACATCACTATGGCTCAGTATAGAAGATGGACCATTAAAGTTGATGGGAACATTAGTGACACATAAGGGTTAAACACCGATCATTATTGGAGATCTTTTGATAGAAAAAAGTGTTGCATAAATGCTGAACACTTTTCTGTTAAACTGGAGATGCTTGCCAACTGTGCTAAAATTGGTTCTTAACAATCGTGGTTATCTGTCATGTTTTCAAATGGAAAGCTATTACAGAACACGGAACTTGGACAGAATTACAAAAAATATTGGACTCCAGGGTGGGCATGGGTCTGTTCACTGTGCTGTTTTTTCTTAAGGATAATAATTGTCAGAATAAAACATAGAATAGCCTCAGGGCTGTTACAAAATATATTCAGGGGCTATATAGATAGAATCAAGACTGGGAAAAGACCATAGGAACTAGATGAAGACTGAAGCTGCTATATTTCTTTTTTTAATTAACATGGTTTTACCTTATTTACCTTACACTGAATATTTTGTGAGGATGAAGTGAGACAGAATATCTCACTTCTGAAGGTACTTTGGCTATCAGGAAAAAAAAATGCTTAGTCCAAGTTGCCTTTATACAAAAAGGAACAATTTGGGGTAACATTTTATGAAATGGTGTACTGACACGGTGACCAAACCTGAGATGAAAAATTTATCCCTGTATTGAGGTCAGTTTGAGCTGTGGGAGCTCATCAAGTGTTTTGAGCCAGTCTGGACTGCATGTTTGAAAAGCAATGCCAGTATAAGGCCTTAATGGACTAATCTGTAGCCTGTTTGTATGGTAGGTACATCAGAAGGGGGCAGAATTTTATTAAATTTATGTACTAGCAAGTCATTCTGTCTGAGAGTCTCATAATTTGATTACAGAGCACATAAGCATTAGGAAAATTTCTTAAAATTATTTGAAGGCAAAAAGTACCTCTATTGTTACTCTAGAACAGTTATACCTACAGGTTTTACCCACTATAGTTCATATTTATTGCATACCATTTAACTTGATCATTGAGCAACTGATTGAAATTGAAGGGGAAAATTTGTGAAGCAATGAACCACTCATCATGAACAATTCTGACAACGTTAGGGCCTTGAGTAAGTGATCTATATCTAATGTAACTGTCAGCTAGTTCTCATGTCTTTACATGGCTAAACCATTTTTCAAATGGTTTGTGCTTTTGGGGGAGGGATGGGGTGCGTTAGTTAAGAAATTCACTTGAGTTTTATCACTTATTTTAGTTACTGTCCTGCTTGTCCAGGCAGAGCTCAGCCTTCAGAGAGCTCAATGTGATTGCACAAATTTTTGTGTCTCCAATCTTTAAAATCAGTGGCCTTGGTTCTGTAAACAGATGCATACAGAAAGCGTTTGAGATCTGTGCTTCTAATCTACTGTAGTCAGTGGATATCAGCACACTGAGAAAGAGGAAAGTAGTGCAGAGCTGGCTGTGGGATGGCTGCTGCTACTGTAAAACAAAACATGGTAAATACAGATACTGAGTGGGTAGAGCAAATGCAAAGTGGGTGAGCCTTAGAAGTGATGGGATTATTTGGTTACATAAACTAGGTAGCTTGATGATGGATTTAAGAGATTAGAAGATATTTGTATATTTGTATAGAAGCATTAGATGACAGTGGAAATGAAAAGACGCTGTAATGCAAAACTATAGGACAGAAGCACAATGTCAGACAGCTCAGTTGCAGGAATGTAACTGATAAGAAGCATTAGTAGTAACAAAAATCAGAATGTCTTTCTGTACATTAATGTGCCAAATACTTGATATTTGAATCCAGACCATTTTTGACAGAAAGTACCTATATGTGGGATTTAATTAGAAGCAAATATAACATAAAGTCAGCAAGTGACAAGTTGATTTGGTTACAAAAGCTATTTAGTTATTGGGAGGGGGAAGGGGACTACATCAACCCACTTCGGATCAACCTGAGGAGGACCATGAAAGACAACAGTAGTGGTTTTTCTTCCCCGGTCCCCCCCATCACTGAAAGGATTGCTTTGTCTTAATGGAGCAGTTTATTCCTACACGTAAAAAGCCACCTTACTATTCTGTGTTTCTAATAACAGCTGTAAGTTTCTAATCCTTGTCCAGGATCCTTATCTATCATCTTCAATAATATGGTGTATGTGAAGCCCAACAAATGTTACAGTTCCACCAGTGAACAAGTCTTGTTATACTCACCCGAAGTAGCATATTGTTTTAGAGACAATTGTTTATGGCAGTTGTGACTCAATAATAGAAGCTCAGCATTTGTTACATTATCAGAAGGTGTGTCTGAGAAACAATAGCTTCTGCTGTCTTTTGAACTGGAAATAATTGTCATGTCCTTACGTGATTTACTGTAACAATTGCATCTGTGTATTAAACATACATGGGATGGGAGTGGGGGAAATGTACATTATCATTAAGCTTCTTGTCCTGCTAACTTTACCCTGTGATCTTTAAAATAAAGGCTTTACTAGGCTGTTTGTTTCCTTGTGATAAGCATGGCTATCTCTTTTCCTAAAAACAGTCACTCACAAAGAGAGGTCCAAGCTTTGACGGTCTCATTTGTATCTGAATTCCATAAGTCTTCCAAGTTTAAGGAAATTATGATTTTGTTTTTTCAATTTAACTTAAACAAAAGTAGTCTCTTGATTTTTAAAATAATGATGTAATCCATAGCCTACATACCTGATCCAAAATGAGAAGAAATAATTGTTCAATAGAGTAATATTTTGCTCTCATATTATATTG
>NW_008796218.1:7475432-7480476 GCF_000699145.1 Aptenodytes forsteri
GACAAAGTGGAGACCCCCCCCCCCCCCCCCCGCAATAGGGGATGATACTATGTGCTGAAGTTTAAAAAATACATTGATTAAAACCAGCCTGGACATTTCAGTCCTAGTCCCTCTAGGTAACTATTATTGCATTTTTCATACTCACAGCTTTAGTTACTGGAGTTCAAAATGCAGCACAAGTTTTTGGATGGAAAAAAGCACTGATGGCTTGCCCTTGCAAGAGATTAATTTATACATTTTTAATTCAGGGAATTATTTCCCAATATAGCTCATACAATGTTAGCTGACCTGTAAAAACTGATATTTGTGGATATACAAATAGGTAAAGTACAAAGGGACAACTGTTTTAAATCAGAGTATCTAAAGCGAAGGGAAAACTGATTGGGAAGAGGGCAGTAATTTTTTTTCATTAAGACTTGTCTGTCCATTAAGTGGTGAGATGTGAGTTTATCTATAGTACAAACTAATGTTGGGTCTGGAACAGGCCATATAGCATCTCATGGAGCCACTTATGGACCAAATTTCCTATTCCCTTCCCTACTGTGTAACTGGAAGGTGTCCCACAACTAAAATGCAGTTGTTCTTTATGACCTCTTCAGAGCTGCAGACCACATGGGGGATGTCTGCCCTTTGGATGGGTGAACTTGCTGTCCTGTGGTTGGTGAGCGACTGTGAGGGCTCCTCAAGAAAAAAAAAAGCCGAAAAAAGGCTGAACACGAGATTCAGTATTCCAAGAGACTGCAACTGGCCCATAGTGCATGGGTTTGACGCCTTTTGTACAAAGCAAATACGATCTCAAAAGCTATGGATTCCACTGTATAAATGAGAGATTCCACTACCAGGCACTAGAGGATAAATACAGGGAAGTCTACATAAGCATAATGATAATTGTATCCAAAACAAGTTTAAAGGTGGAATAGATTTCTGTAAAGCATACTATTGTTTAGCTCAGAGATGTGAAAGTAAAAATTGGGTATGTAGTTTGTCATGAGAACAAAGACTAGTTAACCAACAAGTCTGATATCCTATTCTAAGAGAAGATATTGTCAGAAGAAGGACATGAGTGAATTGTGTAATTCTAGACCATGAAAGACTTCTCTCTGTTTGGAATCTATTCCCTGCTGCCTGGCAGGTTTCTAATCCTCTATTGAAAAAATTTGTGGAGCTGGAAGATGGCTGGAGTATTGCAAACCACTTTTAACTCAATGAAAAATCTGAAGTCTAAAATCTGGATTATATATCTAGATAAATGGGCTGCTGTAGTCAGTTAGGAGGTCATACTTCTTGGAATTTGTAAAAACAGTTTCTCCCAAGGACAATGAAATTAGATATTAAGAAGAATTTACAGGATCCAGTGCAATGTGTAGTTACAGTCTTAAGAATGGTAATTCTGTTAGCTGCTTTAAGCCTGATGAACTTTAATGGTCTACTGTAGTAACAAGATAGAGCAAAGGAATAGATTAAAGGAATAAAAGTTGTATATTTTTTTTTATTAAGCAGTAATCAATCTACTACTAGTTCATTGATTTGCCTGCTTGTCTGCTTCATTGTAAGAGAGACATTTGAGCTCCTACTGCTTCAGAGATTTTTTTTTTCCAGATCTCCATACTCAGTCAGGTCCTGAATATATTCCACAGAAGAAAATTATCTTTCTTTAAAGATATTTAATTAGTAAAGAGTACTCACTAGAAAGTGAAAACTTCAGAATTTGGGCTATTGCACTTTGGCCTGGATACTAACCAGGGGAAACTGAAGGAGCAATATCTACACTAAAGTCAGTCAACTAAAAGTGTTTTTTATGTGGTACAGTATGTACCTATACCTCTTGTCTGCTTAAAATTTACTTGTAACAACTGATTTTTTTTCTTTCTTTCTCTTGATACTCTGAGATATTTACATTTGAAGAAGAAATTAAATGATTGATTACGGAGGTAGGACAGTGAAACTGAGTGTACATTAAGTATATAAAACAAAGTGCAAGAATGTGTATTGTAGGAAGAGAGAAAAAGCAGGAAGCATATCTTTCATTGGTTTTAGTGATGATATTGCTAAGACATACCTGTTCAAGTGATGATAGTATTTTGTAATGCAGATATCACTTCTATTGATGGTGCTACATTTGGCTCTCAACTCTTTATTCACTCCACACAAACACATACAAATACATTGACACCTTATGTGTTTCAAATGGGTTGTTGGAAAATCAGCCTCAACTGCCCTCCATCTGAAGTGCAGATGACTTTTGGTAGCATCCATCTCAGAGTGACACTTTATGTGGTCTCTAACAAGTTAATCTGTTTGTGTAGAATTTTAACACAATGCTGTCTTTTGTCTAGTTTGGCTAATGTTTTCAGAGAGGCTGATAAGTCTTGAGCAGAAGGAGCTCTCAAAGGAGGAAAGTAAAGGTAAGGTGATGAAATCCAACAGGCATAGATATGCAAGGAGGAGGAGAGATACTGGAGGCAAAAGAAAAAGGAAGAACACCCAAACTCAAGGGCAATATTGAAAATCCTTTAGCATATGCATCAAAAAGCATTTGTCTTCTTAACTGGCATGAATATGCAATGGATCTTTCCCAAGAGAGGAAGACAGCACCTTTTCCTTCTGTAGCATTCAGAATAGTCATAGTTAAATCTTTATAAGGCAAGTTCAACATGAAATGATATTCATGCTAGGGTATCCCTGTCTCCTGCTCATGCTAAAGGTGGACTTGAACTACTTTAAGCTGCTGAAGCCTAAGCCAATGGCAACACACAAGTTCACCATTGGATTCTGTCACATTAGATCATCATGGCATCATTGACTTGGCAAAATTTGAATAATTCTAAAACTTTTACATACAGAAGAGTAGCAGTCACAACTGCAGAAGTTACAGAGAAATGAAAGACTGAGAAAACAGAATACTTTAACTCATGTTAAAAAGTAGATGGTGGAGCGGAGCGTCTGTCTCTCACTAGGCGTCTGCACTGGTATGACAAAACCAGTAGCCTATGGACCGAACAAAGGAAACTCTGATCTGACTATAAATGCACTGAGTGGACAATTGAGTGAATCCATTCTGATTAGAAGGGGGCATTTCTCTGAGATCTGATTTCTATTATGTTACAAAATTCCCCTCTTTTAAAGAGGAAGATGAAATACAATGTATCATGGAAAGTAACTAAAACCTATTACTTTAGAATAGTTAGAAATGTTACTTTAATTCTAGTAGCATCTCTTATCTCTGAAAGAATATCTACTCACTCATAATAATTAATGCAGTTCCTATCCAGATATTGGCCTGGGGAGTTCAGAAGGAAAAAAAAAAAGAAATTGTTTTAGAAATTCTGAGAACTGGATTCAGAATTTTACATATGCTGTGGGAAACTTCAGTAATACGTATACTGAAAGATACCACGTTGTATCTGGTTTAGAGTTCAAGGTAAGTAGTATGAGAGAAATGCTCTTTCACAACCCAAATCACAATGATTAAACAGTATTGTGTTTTCTGATAGTTAAATGGACTTGGCCTCGCCTGGTGATCATAAGTCATTTACATCTTATGCATATAATGATGTAAATTGGCAAGTCGGTGATCAGAGGAGCTAAAGTGCTGTAGAAATACCAAAACATTTGAAGATGCATTTTAGACTTGTAAATTCAGAAAAATAAGTGTATTGGAATATCTGTTGGGTAAGATATTGGCACACATATCTATCAGAGCTACTACCACCTTTTTTGCTGCTATGTTTGTTGCTTTGTGGTGGAGTTATGATGGCATTAATTATATGTCCCTAAACTCAACTGTGAAACTCCAGTTGTCAATCACCAGCAGACAGGCTGAGTCCCCCAGACTTTTTGTGTGGCTTTTACTTTATTAAACCAAATTCTGATTTGTAATTTTGATTTGTAATTCATAATATCTAAAGTACAGAGTTGTAGACTGAAGTGGAAGCCATTTTCTTAATCTATAGCTATTCTGTGCTAGATGCTCTGTAACTTTTACTATAGTGTAATGGTAATGCTTCACAGTGTCCCTGCTAGAACCATTTCTATGTTACTTTTTGTTTTACCTACCTAAGCAATTTTAAAATTATTTATATCTGTTTTTCAATATGTATATAAGTATTTTCCTCTTCTTTAATTGGAGAAAAGCTTTGGTGGGTAATAGAGTATTTGTAATACATTCTGAAGTTCTAGGCTAAATTTTTCTTACTCCTAAATATTTTTTTATGTAAGCAATTTTAAGTTTTCATATCAAGACTTTTGATAATGAAGAGTGAATTAGGCCCTGTTTACATATGGGAGAGGAAGGGGTAAAGGAATACATGAAACTCTAATTCCACCGTTTCCATGTGAAAAGCTCATCCGTCAAGTAAAATACTCTGCATGATGATTTTGCAGCTGATGGGACTATACGCCAGATGCCATAGGAACCAAAAAAAATTAAGTATATTGTATCAAGGCACCTGTTGCTTTCTGGACAAGTCATTTTATCTGAGAATCAGAATAGTGGTTACTAATTTTTATGGAGAGTACTGGAAAGCTATAAATATGGATACAAGTGACACAACTGTGTGTGTCCCATTTTTTGCTGTGTTATGCCACACTGTGGTGAACAATGCTAGCTGAGGCTGCTCTGTATTTGGTTCAAGTAGTTAGTCTAAGTTTCAACTTCTCCCTGACTCTTTTCTAGCACAAACAGCATATGTCAACCTATTAAGTCACTCATGTCTAGATTTGATTTTGGTGAGCTAGGGTTCTAGATATTTAGGAAACTCTCACAAGACTCTTATTTAGGTATCAGAATACTTTAAAAATCCAGTCTACTGGATGTAATGGATACATTAGTACATTGTACTACTGTTTTCCCATTCTCCATTTCTGTGTGTCAGAGATATAGTGAGGGTATATAAATTTCAGGCTTGTGAGGCACTCGGATACTATGGTAATAAAAGATTGTTAAAAAAACCCCGCAAACCAAAAACCAAAACACAACAAAAACCAAACAACCCCCCCCCCCCCCAAAAAAAAAAACCCAAATAAACAAAAAACATCCCCCCAA
>NW_008796218.1:7484291-7507023 GCF_000699145.1 Aptenodytes forsteri
ACCCAAATAAACAAAAAACAACCCCCCAACACCACAAACACCACCACACCCAACAAACAAAAAATCACCCCCACCCTTTAACACACTCCACCCACCTGATTTAAAAACCTTAAGTGGATGCTAGGCTTGAGTATACTGTCACACTCAGCAAACACAATGGGACTTGTAAGTGGGTGAAACACTGTGCGGTAGATCATAGGATCATAGAGTAATTCAGGTTTGGAGGGACATCAGGAGGTCTCTAGTCCAACCTGCTGCTGGTCAGACATGGTCAGACCAGGTTGCTCAAATTTTTATCCAGTCAGGTTTAAAAACCTCCAAGGATGGAGTCTGCACCTTAGGCAACCTGTTCCAGTTCTTGACTGCTCTCATGGGGAGAGAGTTTTTAATTTTTAATATATCCAGTCAGAGTCTCTCTTGCTTCAGATTATGCCTGTTGACTTGTACTCCTGCTATGCATCCCTTTGAAGAGCTTGGCTCCATCTTCTTGATGACCTCTTCACAGGTATGACTGATGTTGAGATTATATGAACTGTTTGACTTAATCAACAAGGTTAAAATTATAATTTTAGGTGATTCAATTTGGAGAACACAGTGCTTGAGGGAGCAGAGAAAGGAAATAGTTCAAGTGCCTGATTTTGAACATTTCTGCTACTGTCTGTGTCCTTCTAGTGGAAGGATAAAGGTCATACATTGAAAGAAATCAGTGGAAATACGAGCTGAGAGAACACTGATCTTTCTTTACTATTTAAACTGAAAACACAAAGAACAGAGCAGCCAACACTAGTATTGATCCTAATAGTTTTTCAGAAATGAGCATTAAATAGTTGACAAATAAGCTTTTCTAGTATCATTTTTTGTTTGTTGTTTCAAAAGTTCTTACTGCATTGTGATGTTTTGCCAGCTGCACGTTGCTCCCTGGTGTGCTGACCACCCCTCAGGCCATGCTTTGTGTTCCTCTGAATAGGTCATGAGAAATTCAACTTTCAACTCTAAAGGCATACGATCAGTGCTTTAGCACTAATTTATATAAGCTCTGCAAGGTTAATAGTGTACAAATAATTGTGAACAATTAGATAAATGTGTGTGTATATACTAATTCAGTGTTCAGTAGACTTCTGGGTGCAGTTGATGGGGACTCAAACTTTTTTGCTGAAAAAAAGTGTTCAAATCCTAATTTGAAGCTGGATCCAATAGATAAGACTGAGGGTTTATGGCTATAATCTCTAAGCGTTGGTAGGCTATTTTGTCTACTGACTTGTCTGATTTAGTATCTTTAGATTTCTGACTTTCAGGAACACGGAGTATATTTAAAGAATACTACAGAGTCTGTAGAAATATTGAGGATCTTTGTAAAGAAGCTGTAAATGATCCCAGAAACTTAGGGTTTTTTAATCTTCTTTACCTTTGTTTTTAAACATAAAATATTGTAGCCTGGCTTCAGTTGAGAATGGCATGGAGGAGCATGTTTTCAAATATACTGAAGATGTCATAAATAATCTGTAGGCTGAAGCACTGACACTATTATTGCTCAATTTCTGTAAAGAACTTAATGTTTGTCACACATTTTAAAATATGCATAGCTGATGTGTGGATAGGCTCTTTTCGTTTGTGCCCAGTGACAGCACAAGAGGTGACGGGCACAAACTGAAACACAGGAGTCTCTGTCAGAACATGAGGAAAAACTTTTTTACTGTGAGAGTGGCTGAGCACTGGCAGAGATTTCCCAGAGAGGTTGTGGAGTCTCCGTCATTGCAGATATTCAAGAGCCGCCTGGACATGGTCCTGGGCAGTCAGTTCTAGGTGGCCCTGCTTGGGCAGGGTGCAGATGACCTCCAAAGGTCCCTTTCAACCTCAGTCATTCTGTGATTCTGTGATCAGTTGTATTATGCTTCTTATTTCATTCAAATATAATTCTAGTTTCATTATTTCTGTATTGGGTTGGAACCAACCTTAGTGAAATATTTCTTCTCAGAGAAACATTTTGTTTCATAGCTCTACAGAATTGCAGAAACCAAATAATGTTTTATGCCCTCTAGCTTAAGAACTCGGAGTATTGAAGTTTGGCCATGTACACATAAATTTTTTTAAGACTTTCTTTCCTACTATTATTCAATAACAAAACCTTTCCCTTGAGCATGACATATTTTAAGTTAATAAAAGAAGAGGGTAGGGACTTAGGTAGGCAAAGCTCATCGGTTATTTGAAGTCTTTCCAAATTTGAGTGCAATTTAAGATAGGGAGATAGTGGCTAAGGAAAACAATCTCTGCAGAGACCTGACACGCTGATCTGCCACAGGATTTTAAATGGTTAAAGTATATAAACACTTCTATTAATTGAAACCATTAAATAGAAGTCATGGCAATATGTCATGTTGAAAGAAGTACAAGGAGAAGTCTGGTTAAACTTGAGCAACAGAATCACTAAAATAAAGGAAAGCAGCTTGAGCATGAAACAAACTATTGAAATACTATTTTTGCTATGAGACAAAGTAGAAAGGATGCTATGAGAGTTCAAGTTGAGGCTCAAAACAGGGTGGTGGTTTTTTTTTTTTCTTTTTAAAGAAGACTAAACAGGGAGAGAAGAGCTATGGAGGTAAATGTAACGTGAGAAGACCTCTCTCAGTTTAAAAATGTCAGTTTTTAATGGAGGAATAATTGGGAAAAAGAAAAAACAAGCCCTACATCTCAACTAGGAAAAATTTAAACCAAAAATATGGGGAAAGCATTTAGTGAGCTTTTCTTTCATTGTACCTGGCACCACTCAGTCCAGCTGTGACTTTGCAGCACTGCTTTTTTTATTCCATCTCTAAAATGTAAACATACAGGGTTGTCTTTCCTTTTGCATTTTATGACTGAGATTCAAATGCTGGCCATTAGCACAGTGATTTTTAGCAAAGGAGAAAAGTGATGGTTTTGAGTACCATCTGCAAGTTGTCAAAACTAACATGCAGTTGGACCTAGCCAGTAGGAACAGAAAAAAATGTTAATTTTTTCTGAACAGTTTATGTTTAATATTTAAGGGCTAGATCTGAAAAACTGAAGATGATAACTTTCATCTAACAATTGATAATTATTTGCCACCACATGGTCTCTAATTTTAATTCATGGTTTCTGCAAAATTCTCAGAAATAAACTTCCAAAGGAAGAACATTTCTTGAATGTAGATCATTAGTGGTTTTTTAGTCATAATAGCTCTGTCTGTAATGGTGGTCCTGTACAGCTCTTAGGTTTAGACTATGTCCAGACAGGTAGTTCAACCTTCACTTGAACTTCAAAAATGCCTCAACTTGCTGTGTGAAATACTGTAGCTCACTTAAAACTTAAGTTCCAGCTCTTATGTTCTGATTTTCTGGGAAACTAGCACTCCATTTTATGTGGAGCCAAAAGAACTTTAAAAAAAAAAGCCAAGAATTAAGTCTTGAGCAGAAATGCCTACTTTCAAAGCACTCTGTTTCATCTTATAAGTCGCCCAGACTCCTAGCTGCACTTAGTGTTGTCCTGATCTCTGCATGGTGATACCTTACAAGCTACCTGTCTGTCACTTTTCAGCTGCTTACAGCTATTTTATCCTTTTTAACTTGTTCAAAGTGGACCAAAAAATGCAAATGCTTCCAAAACTTCCTCTCTCCAACTGGACCTATAGATTTCTGGTGATGAACAGTAGCTTTCTCGTCACTACAGTAGCATCTAATCTTCAGAGAGAGTCTCTCTCTCCTGGAGAGACTAGGAGCTTGCTGCCCCAAAACACTCACTAATTGTCCGCTGGAAGCATGACGTGCTCTTTCATATCTTTATCTTGCCATCGATCACTGAGAACACAATATTAAAAAAACCCCAAACCTATATGGAGCAAGGAGTATGTAGGAAGAAGAAGAAGAATTTTTTGTAATCTTAGTGAGAAGTCCTTATAAATTGCTTGAAGTAGTTAGGAAAAAGATGGAATCTAAGGAATATAAAGTTTGTTATGCTTCTTGATGACAGTATTATTGATGAGCTGAGCTTAGAATAGCATGTTATGCAGGTACAATGTTACTGTTAGCATTGCAAAATCATGAGTTCTGCCAACAAGCTTAATACATGATTTTCTGACACTAACAATAACATTGTGTGAATATTAATTTAGTAAGTTTGAAAAGTGAAAGCTAGCTCAAATCCTCTTTGGCTTATGTGTACATCTTTCCACTGGCTTGTTCAGAGAAAGTTTCTCAACATGGTGATTTCAGATACAAATAGTCTGCATGACCAGCCAAGAGTGACCTGGCTCAGTTTTCCAGAAAGCGTTAGCTCTTGCTCGATTGATTTAGTTTGAATTATGTACTAGTTCCTGATATTTTACCTTGTGCAGCCAAAATGCAACTGAAGCAGGAGGAATTAAGCCAGATAGATTCTTACCTCTGACACTTACGCTATTTAGCTGGAATCAAAATATCTCTCTTGCACTCAGGAACAGCAGGAAAGTCCCTTGAATAACATCCAAATACCTGAGTAGTTTTACATTTTGGGGTAGTGGCATGCTTCTGTGTTGCTTTTGACAGCTACTTAAATGAAGGATGAGTAAGCTGTCCAGCTTCAATAAAGTTTGATCAGATACCACAGATAGAGATGTGATTTCATACGTAATCTAAAGTATGTGGCTTTTTTCTAAACGGTACACCAAAAATCATTATTAACCAATGTCATATATACCCTACAGCAGTTACCACATACTATATTTCTATAATCTGCACCTTTGTGGGACATAAGAGAGAGCACTGAAAAAAGTTGAAAATTTGCGTGACTGCTAAGTGAAATAAGAGTGGATTTTGAAAGTTGGAGTGCTTTTCCTGTTTCATTCGAAGGAGAACTTGTAGAACAGCTTCTTCGTACCACTTTAGAATATTGCTTTAGTACTCACAAAGTCTTTGAATTGCAACCAGTCCTTTTGCAACACTTCAAACAAGCAAAGTCACAGAACAGCTGAATACTAAGGGAAGGTAGCTGTTCCTTTAAGGTGAGATTTAAGATCGGGTTAGCCTTTTGTGTATTGCCTGACAGGTGAATAAAAAGCTTTTAGTTAGCGACTAAAGCGTTTTTCAATGATCTGGTAATAGCCTTTGTTCTCCAAAGACAAGGCTTGAGTTTTATTTATGGACTATAATCTTTGGTACCTCTGCACTTTGTTACCTAATAAAAGCAACCGTAATCCCATCATTGACAGTAGCACAAAAATAATCTACTTGTCATTTGTTAAAAATAATCGTATGTTTTTATAATGCAAATAACAGATTATTTTTTTAAACCCTCAATACTCTTCAAAAGCCATAGTTTCCCTGTTGGTGATTATTCCAAAAGCTTTTATCTACTTAAAAAAGGAAATTTCATATGTGACAAAAGAAAATTTTGTTGAGAAGGCTATTTTCTCTAACAAATAATGCTTGTTTCTAATGGCTGAACTTGACTTGGATGGAAATAAAATTTAAGTCTATCACAAGATCATATTGATTTATTAGAAACTCTGTTAGCTTTCAAAATAGAAAATCTGTAGATTTCTATGTGCTGTTTCCTGAAAAGCCTGTCTTTAATTCCAGAAAACTAAATTACCATTTGAAACAACATGTCTGCTGAAGGGGAGCTAGCATGCTGAATCCATTGCGCTGTGCTAGTGAGTTTAGTGATGCTAGTATAATATGACAAGCAAAGTATTCAGAGAAAAAACTAGGCTGTTATGTTTTAAAAGCTAGGCTCTGACTGGCCTTCCTTAATTGTTAATCTGAATCATGTTTCTCCCTCAACCCCTGTGCTTTACTAAATTTCCTCCCACCTCCATATTGACAGTGTCATTAAAGTGATCTCTACAATGAAGCCTTTTGCATATGCACTGCTCTGTACCTGACCAGATGCCTTGATGATGTATGATCTGTGCTCTTAAATGAGAAAAGCTGTTCATCATTCCTGAAAAGTCGTTCTCTTCTTCGATTAATTCTCCTAATGAGGTTCATGCTTTGGCTTACTTCAATGTGTCATATATTCCAAAAATAGTTTAGACATTGAAACAAATCTCATAATAAAGTATTTGCAAGTCCCTAAGCAAAGGTGGAGAAAAGAAATCCACTGCACTAAACCTATTGTGAGTACACCATTAGAGGCTGGAAAAAACAACAGCGTAAGGGCAGCAGCTGATCTTACAGGGCAAGTTCATTAGTATAAAATTAGCTGTATGAAGATGCAAGAATCAGTGGAATAGGAGAGGCAAAGGAACTAATTTAAAGAAATACATTAGAAGAAAGTAATTTTCTTAAAGCCCTTCCACACTCATTATGTAAAGCTGGTATAGATGGTTCCCTCTTTGATCACTAACATTTGCCAAATTGGAAATGGAGTATAGGGGTAACAAAGGGGACTGATACTGGTCTAGAGATGCAAAGATAATTATTAATTAGTTAAAAATCTTAAGGGTTTTTAAAGTCATATGAAGACTAATAGAAATTTTAAATGGATTTTCAAGTGATGTAGTGAGCAATAAATGTCAATTAAAGCTTAATGACAGACTGACAAAAAAAAAAAAAAAAAAAAACCCTTCCTTTTATTCCTTTTTTTTTTTTGTCTGGAAACTAAAAACCAGTGATCAGAAAGGTGAGAAGCTGGCAAGACAATAGAAGGAAATACATTGCAATACACTGTGACTTACTACAGACATAGGAATTGCCTCAGGCTAATCTGGCTGTCAGACTAAATGTAAAAAAAAACCAAACCCCACAACCCCCCAAAACCACAAACATCATTGGTGTCCGTCCCCCCCCCGCCCAAGGATTCCTAAAACACTTTATGGTTTGTTCTCTGGTGTTCTTCACATAACAATTTTGGGGATATAGGTAGCTTTAAGACATGGAGAGACTACGGAGGCTTGAGCAACCATATCTGTAATGATCATTAACATTCAAAATTATTAGTATCCATCATAGGACTATAAGAATGTGGAATTTTGAATCCTTTCAGACAATGGTCCCAATAGGTCCTTGAGGTAAGCGAATATTTTGATCTGCAGCAATATTTAGTTACTCAGTGGGGAGGTTTGCTTAACCTCTAATGACAGCATTATTATTTATATCTAATAAGTATAAATGGCAACGTAGATTCACCCTATTCAGAACCTTCCTAAAATCTGATTGCTGCGTTTATTAATGCTGGTTTAAGACTGTAATCACCATATTTCATAAATATGTATTGAGCATTGCGAAGACTGTAATCAGAATGATGGTGTTTCACTCATATTTTGCAGACAAGTAAATAAAGCGGTCCTGATTTAATTTCAACAGAAAAGTATTACAAAACAGAAACTACATTGTACTAATGAAACAGCAGCAATAGCCTTGGAAGACTAGTCTGGACTTTAACTGGACATTTTATCCCATGGATAATTCCTTATGTTAGGAATGGATACAAGTGGAGTGAATGAAAGATCATATGATATAAATTATAATTTGCATGAATGGGTTGTTGTTTCATGTTCTGAAGACAAATTTAGCAGTTATGAAAGAAGCTACTAGGGCAAACAGCCAACACTGTATATTTATATGTATCTTATAAATTTTTTGTGTCCTGTTTTATGTATGTATTTCTTGTCACTGAGGCACAGCCAATATAATTAACTTCTGCTGTTGAGAGAGCTTAAGCTCAGTGTCTAGAAGTTCGATCTTTGGTACTTGAAAATCTTGATGAGTAAGCAAGCCTGCTCAATGGGCTGTCTCAGATAGCTTGTTGTAAAATATTTGTTGAAAAAGCAAACTGTAACAAATCAGAGAGAATCTTTCTTGACAGCAGCCAGGGATTAATAGGTCATCTTTGGAGAAGAAAACGTTGGAAAAAGGTTTCTGGTTTGAGAGGTATACACTTCATTGTGGTGTTTTCAGGTTCACAAAGCCAGAATTGTTATAATTTACAGAATCAGTGTACTTCTCTGCAGTTTCTTAGACTGCTAGGCTTGCTACTTCATAAAAAGTATATTGTGAGATGAACAGTTTCATACTTTCTGCAACAGGAAAGAAACCAGATGAATAAGCAGTGGTTGAAAAAGGCGGCAGGCAGGCCCTGTTAGTATCTTTTACTCCCATCTTACTTTGCATGCTCAATCTCACTTTTTGTTTTTAAGTAAGTTCTTCATAGTCATGTGAAAGGCTTAGAGGTTTACATGTATATATATCTGTTTGTACTGGTGTACCATTTCATCTTTTGTGAACAAAATGACCAAATCCTGTCCAAACGTGTATTGGGTCTTTACACATCAAATCATGTAAATATGGCCAACGTGGAAGGACCCTGTGGGAATTTCAGGGTAGATTCTAGACTGACTTGTTTCTGTGTATACACTGAAATTACATCATTGCATATTCCCTTCAAAAAGATCTTACATGCAGAGTGGGTTTTTTGTTTATTTTCCATGGAAAAATCCTGTCCTTCTTTACAGAAAGGATTTTAAAATGCTTTAGGAAATCCTTGAAATGTTCGAGAGCAGTATAAAACAGGCTTGAAAAATGTTCTATATGTGTTCTTCTTGGGAATGAACTGTCTAAAGAAAAAATTAGAGGGGTTTTTTACATACTGAAATTAAAAGCTTCAAAAAATCAGTTCTGATATTCCCCCAGGATCCAGGAGATGGTTTCACTGAAGTTAATGCTGATTAAAACAAAATTAATCAAAACTGTAAATTTTCTAACTTTCAGAAGAGTCAAAATTTTAATGCCTGTTATGAATTACAGAAACTGGTAAGATTCTGCACTTCAAGAAAATGTGTTCAGGTTTTTTTCCAATGGCAACCTAATACAATTGTTTTGCATTACTTGGAAGAGTTATTTTGACAACAGTCATTGACTTTGATCAATAATACATTGTTTTATACAAATAGGCAATCTACTAGGAACTTTTTGACCTATAGAAACAGTCTAACCATTTTGCAGAAGATAGGAGAAACTTGATGATAACCAGATGCCACTGGCCAATGCTATTGGGATTTAATGTAAAAACCCCATAAAGCTTTTATGTTGTTCTAGAGTTCCCCACGTCACCTGATTCCTACCCAGGAGACTCTATTCCATTTGCGTTATGGAAACCATAACATTATCACAGAAACTGAGGTCTGAGTCATCACTTGAAAAGGTCTGAGTAATTTTATTTTACATTCGTGTCAAAAAAATGAGAAAGTAAATTATCTGACTGTTCCATTAACTTCTTAGAAATGGCCTTTGGATTTTGTTTTAATGAAGCCAAAATAAATTTAGTTTACTCTCAGGTTGACTAGTAGCCATTATTCAGTATCGTGTATTTCACACTTAAGGAAGGAGGAAATGAGGGAAAGATATTGCACAATAGAAGATATTTAAAATAAATTAAGCCAAAACTATAGTGAACTGGTTTGCCTTGAGTCTCGTTTATATTGTGCAAGAGGACTGGCAGTTTGCTGGTGCACTCTTTGGTATCACTTAAGTCTGAACAGGTTAAGGCAATCTATTCAATATCGTGTATTTCCCACTTAAGGAAGGAGGAAATGAGGGAAAGATATTGCACAATAGAAGATATTTAAAATAAATTAAGCCAAAACTATAGTGAACTGGTTTGCCTTGAGTCTCGTTTATATTGTGCAAGAGGACTGGCAGTTTGCTGGTGCACTCTTTGGTATCACTTAAGTCTGAACAGGTTAAGGCAATCATCGGTTTAAAATTCAGACTATTTCCTGTATGTTCTGGACCCGTAAAACCGAGCAGTGACATCTCTGTGGATAGCGGAACATAACCATGGCTTGTGCAGTTGGGCTCTGTATTGAGTATCTCACAATAAGGAAGTTAATCTGAGTCTGATCTGTCATTTCTGGTGTTTTGCAGTTTGGATCTTACACACCTGATCTTTATCTCACATAGATAGCACTGAACCTCTCTGAACCTTGATGCTTCATCATTTTGGATCCATCTAGGGCATCTAATGTTTTGTGTTAGAGTTTGTGATCTTAATTTGACCAACATGCTTGTAAATGTTAATGCAGTTTCCACAAACTTTTGTCTGAGGACTTGAGTGTTTAAAATCTACCATGAAGTTCCAGCACAATGCTTGGAAAGGGTTAGGCTAACTCCCAAAGTCAGTTAGCTGAGTTAGTTGCTAAATAAATTAAAATGGGACCTAATTAAAATACTTACTAAAATAAACATTTGCTGTGAGGATTGATAAATAATTTCAAGTAACTGCACTTTAGTTATTCAGCTTTAAAAAAAAAAATTCTCTGTTTGCTCTAAGGAGTCAAATCTTGAAATGTTTGTCCAAGACAAAATATTATGTGCTGGTGACATGGTTTGAGACAATGACAAATTTCTGAAAGCATCGTAAATGTTTATTTGAACAGTCTTAGCCCATTATCTGCTTTTACTATGGAATGACTTCTGAATATACTGGTATGAATAAATCTTCATTTTCTGTACCTCAGAGTGATTGTTGTGCTTGTGTGCTAGCAGGAGGAGTTTTGGAGACTTGCATCCTTTCTCAAAGAGAAACTGTGCTGTTTTGCCAGCCTTGAAGCTGATAAATACTGTCAGTGCTGTTCCTGAGTTGTGTTGTTCCTCTAGGACTGGTGGCCATATGCTTATTAAGATACCAGTATTGCTTGCACTGCCGTTATCAATCAGACAGATCAGTTTTCTTAGGATAGTCTGTTATAAGCCAGTCTTTTAAACATACTAACCTGTGGAGGCAATATGTCCATATTACAGAATTAATTTTCTGGGTAGATTTAGCTTTGTTCCCCAACCAGACCTGTGTTTCAGCATCAAAAATGCATAGCAAATTTTATCAAAAAGATGCATTTTCTTTGAGCTGTTACTCTCTTTACAGACATTCTTAATATAATTAACTCAGATTCATAATGCCTGTCACAAATGACAAAAGGAATTAATTCTGAAATTTGGAGTATGGGGCTTTATGTGGAACACTTACCTTCAGGGGACTGTCTCAAAAACATTTTGGGTCATCATTTATTGTGTCTGAGTCTAATAGCATGCCAGGTTTTGTAAGGTTTCAATTATGATGTTTGAATAATGTAGGAAGCAAAGAAAAAGTAATGGTTCCATGTTTATTGTACTAATTTCAGTCAACAGAGAAGGAACACTTTGCACTGGGGGCTACAAACATGCTAACTGCAGTATTTCATGAAGCCTGCAAATAAAAGTAGGTTATGTTTTCAAAACTGGGTGAAAGTTGCTCATGCAAACAGGCAATTGAAGAAACCAATATGACTTGCATGCTGAAATACAATAAATGCACACCCACCAGTTGGTTTTTTTCCCTCCAATTCTGTCAGAATGTTTCTAAGATCATTTGTGTATGCAGTATGTGTGTTTTTCAGGTACTAAGTTTACAGTAATGCTTGAAATATGTGGCCAAAAAGATGAAGTCCTTCATAAGCAAAAATATGAAGCTGTAATTTAAACTACTTGCTTCAGACACTGCTAGCTGCTGTAAGCACATCTCGGAACAAAACAGAAAGCCCATGCTGCTGTTCAGTAATTTTCCCTCTCACACTTGAGTTTCCCAGTCTTAGAAGTGGAACTGATGTTTTCTCCCTGTTTGTGCTTTAATCTGGTGTTCAAATTACCTTGTTCAGTGATAGTGTATCCACTTTGAGGGTGGTTACATCATATGAAGTGGTTTAGGACACTTCATTCTTTTCATTGGGAACACCGAGTGCTGTTCAGGTGTGCTGCAAAATGACTGCAGCACTCATCTGCTGTGGAAAGAGCAGCAGATGCTCCATCTCCTCTCTCAAGTGTGGCTTAAGAAGCAGCTTGATACTTTAATCTTTTTCTAAGCAAATTTTCTTAGAGGCAACTGATGTGTTTTTTCGAGCACCAAAGTGGTAAACTGTATGCGTGTGTGTTTTTCTTTTTATTCCTGAAGACTTTGAATAAAGTCTGTCTATCTTTGCTGTCTATATTATGATGTATAATATTGGAGATCTGGATCCACAAAACGTTAGCAATCTTGGAAGATTCTTTTAACTCTATTTAAGAACAATGCTACTAGAATGGCAGGAAACTTCTCAAAAGCCTGGAGATAGTATCTCCTGATTTAATAGCTAAAGGCAAAGATTTTTACATTATGTTAGGAAAGCTTAGTCTCTCATGACCAACTCATAGTCTGACTGTTTGTAAGTTTGAATAATTCAGTGTTATTTGCTTTTCTTAAGCTTTTTCTTTCCTTTTTATTCTAGACCTTCTGCATATTACTAATTTCTGTGCTTTTTTAATTTATTAATAACAGTTGATTTTAAATTCTGATGGATTGTAAAACCTGATTTATTGTCTTTAAGCAATAATAATTTAATATATAGACATCTAAAAGTTACACTGAGTCTCTAAATTTCAAACATGGTTGCTTAAGGGTAGAAACTTTGAGCTGTGTTCTTCTGCCTGAATAGATGACTTTAACCTGCTAATGACACCTTTTCTATTTTTACCACTTCTTGTACCATTATTAGTAATAGTTGCCATCATTATACTGGGTTAATTGCTGATTGTAGGTGACTATGAAACTAGTTTTCAGTTTATGAACCAGTGGTCACTTGTGAAGTAAACTGCCAGTGTGCAGCTTCTAAATCTTTCAGAACAGCCAAATCTGAAAATGTCTGGCTTTGGATACTGCCTTTAGACTCTTAAATCTTGTTTGTCTGCAACATTTGGTATTTAGGGAAACTTTTTTTAATGAGGATGACAAGAAAACTCCAAACTAATATTTTGAAAATGGTTATGTAAAATTAAATAAGTAACTTTGTGGTGAATTTGTTCAGTAATATGCTTGAATAAGTAACTCTGTTATTGCTCGTCCTTCTGAAAAGAATGTGCCAAAGTACCATTTATTGTATCAAACTGCAGCACAGTTCATGAACTCCAGATCATGAATACTCTGTGAGAAATGTGGAAGCTACCTAATGCAGCTTCCACTGAAGTATTGAAGTAAGAATATACTTCACGATCAGAAAAGAAAGGAACTTTTATTTAAATTATTTTAAAGATAACATAGTAAATGAAGGGAAAGTTGGCAGACACTAAGAAATGGTTTCCAGCTCTGCAGTAAATTAAGTGGACAAAGAGGAATTTATCATGGGTGGTTTGATTAGATGCTATGTCTCTGGAGTATAAAAAAAAGTATTGAAGTAAGAATATACTTCACGATCAGAAAAGAAAGGAACTTTTATTTAAATTATTTTAAAGATAACATAGTAAATGAAGGGAAAGTTGGCAGACACTAAGAAATGGTTTCCAGCTCTGCAGTAAATTAAGTGGACAAAGAGGAATTTATCATGGGTGGTTTGATTAGATGCTATGTCTCTGGAGTATAAAAAAAAATAAAAATCAATGAAAACACATTAAAGACCATGCAGCAACCATTCTGTTATCTAGGGATATAGGGTATATGACCCAGAAGGCCCTTTCTTTTCCTGAAATGTATGATTCTGCCTTTCAGTAACTAAACCCATTTTCCTTATGTTTCTCTAACTTTGCCCTGATGTTTTTTTTTTTCTGACACAGGAGTTTCACAACTGTTTCAGTTAAAAGCAAGCAGAGTTAGTGAGAGAAAATTTAATGCTTTATTTATTTATTTATTTTAAATGGACAGGTGAGACTTTTTTGTGTGAGTTCCATAGTAAATGCTCAGTCTAAAAAAAAAAATTGTGAACAGCAAGGCCTCACTGTGGAACTTAGTTTAGTGTTAAACCCAGACAGCTTCACATGCAGGAACCCACAGAATAATTGTATGCTGCTGATCGCTGAGAGAATTTGCGTTGGTTAAGTGCTTTCCTTTGGTCAAAAATTGGCTCCAGGCAGACCTACCTGAAGTTCCTTTTTTTCTGAAGAGCAGTTATGCCCAAGGTACATACTTTAAGATGAGTAACTTTGGTCTGGGCTAATTCCAGGATGAGGAAGTTAGGGGCTAAGACAAGAAAAGTCTGACAATGCCAGCATATTAAATTGCTGAAAGGGCTAACGCCATAACTGCAGTTTCTGCAAGGAATTGTCCACGTGCTGCTTCGAAGTCTTTCTGTACAGGGTAAATAAAAACATGATGCTAGAAAATATCTTGACCCTGTATCACTGTTTTTCTTTCAGTTAACAAGTGAACTAATGCAAGGCACCACAGTGAAGGTGCAACTGTACTAGCTACCACCGTCCTCAGCAGTTTGTGAAGTTGATATGCCTCCTACAAAAGACTGAAGAGAATCGTGAGCTTATGCCTAAAGGCAAGTAGCAAGTCACTTATACTTTGGAGTATGTAAGAACATACCTGAGTAAAAATCAGGTATTTTATCTTCCTGGGGGTGTATGAATTGATTGTGGCCCTGTAAATTGGGTTTTCTCTTTTGCTTTGGGCCAGCTGATGTGCCTATAATAACTGCCTCAGTTCTTTTAGGAACTCTGATGCTATTCTAAGAGGCTGCCATTTGAATGGAGGGATGCTTTCTAATGGAGTGAGGGGAAAAGCAAAAGTTGCAATGCCATTCCCTTGCCTGCTATATGTATATACTTACCTGTGCTGAGCTAAGCACAGTCCATCCTATGAAGTCATGTGGTAAAGTGAAAAATGACAGGGAGAAATCATTACTATGACAACCCCACAGTGAGTGTAGGGAACATATGACTCACTGCAGCTTTTTGAGTTCAGTGAGTCAAATCCATAAGCAGCTGGCCTTTTTGTTTAGCTCTACGGGTGAAATGGAGTAACAGTCCATTTATGCTCTGGAGACTGCCTGATGTGTTTCTAGGAAAAAATATCCAGCATATGTACCTCTACATGACTTTTTCTTCTTTCAAGCATGTAAGCACTTTCAAGGAAAAGTGACAGAAACAAGATAATGGAACTTGTGGGGTTTTTTTTTTCTTCCCCCCCCCCCCAAAGTGGTCCTCTTCTGTATTTTAGGACATCTTTGTGGGTTTTTTTTTTCTTCCCCCCCCCAAGTGGTCCTCTTCTGTATTTTAGGACATCTACAACTCCTTCTCCCTGTTAATGTGCCTATAATTTTCGGTTGTCCTATTTTATCCATAGCTCAAGTGACGGAGGCTATTAACATTCGACAGTGAGTAGCAGATGATACACAAGGGGGCAGCTGCAGACAGTTTACAATAGGAAACTCTCCTAGGCAGCCACCATTTCTTCGTTATCTATATGGTAGAATTTCTAAGCAGTCTGTGATGGAGATAAAATACTGACTGTGAAATGGGTTGTGTACTGTCTGCCTTCTCCTGCCTGAAGAAGCTGCCACTTGATACACACGTGCTGGAATCCTCTGTCCTTCCTTCCTACCTGCAACACTTTTGCATGGGGAGAGATTAAGGGGATGAGAGTCCTTAATCTTCATTTATTAAAGTATTCTTTGACCTTCTTTCAGGTGCCCTTGTCCTCAACCAAAACACAGTTTTTCTTCTGTTTGTTTTTAAACAACAAACAGAAACTTTAAAAGTGCTGTTGATTGCTGTTATGACTTGCCGTTCACCTGACTTAGCCATTTGTCATAATGGTCATTGTGGTCAATTTGCAACCAGCAAAATACTTTGAAATACTACCTGCGGATTTACATTCCAGAGTAGAATGGCTTAGTTCTGAATAAGGGAGCCCATGGATATGTTTTAGGTTTTGTTCCTTCTCAGCTGGAGACCTGTGTTAAAATACATTGAGGGGATGCCATCTCAGATGCTCTCTCGTCAATTAAGTTTGTATATGATTTTTGTCTCAAGATGCAGACGATAACCTTTATATCAAGGACTCCTGTAGCTGGGAAACTATTTCAGATGTTTAATGACTCTTTATGTTCATGTGAGCACAGATATTTGCAAAATAGATTAAATCATGATTGTGAAAATCAAGTTTTGTCCAAAATCCAGATATTTTTAAATGTTGTAAAGAAAAAATTAAACTGCAGTGACTGCAACCAAAGGAAGTAAGAATATGACTGAACTAATGCCTGTCACTTCCTGTGCTGCTAAAATGTACGTTATCTTGGATCCTGTGTGCATCCCAATGCTACAGCAACAGATATGAGGTTGTATCACCAATGGTAGGATGCTAAGAAAAGTTCAGGTTTCAGAGTTTCTAAGACTGATTCAGACTGTTTGCAAACAAGATCATACTCCTGAATACACTTAAAATTAACAGAAGTGACAAGACTCAACCATTTGGAAGGAAGATTCTTTTTAGGGACAGAAGTAAGGGCTGTTGGGCATGGCTGGAATCACCTTGAGAAGACAAATCTCCATTGTGACTAAGAGAATGATGCGGTCTGAAGAAAACCTGAAAGGCTTTCTGTCATCAGTTCAGGGTTAACTCCTTGGGACTGCACTGATGGCACTTAATGTTCTGCAGCCTCTCATACTGACAGTTGCATCTACCTTTTGCATAGTGGTTTAATAGTTAAGGCACATCACAGGATGTGCCCGTTTTTAATGTAAAATCCCGCAGAGATGTGAACTGAAGAATTAATCAGCAAAAATACTGTATCCTGACTAGGCAGGCTTCTGTACTTGCCTCTGATGTACCTGGCCAGACGTGCTGCCAGAGACAGGATGTAGAGTAGATCATTCTCACACCTGGTTCAGTTTGGTGACTGCTGTAAAAGGACACCAGGATGTGGTAGCAAGTTCTCTGCTGCTTTCCTTGGTGTATGCTGTAAAACTCTATTTCAGGAAAAATTTAAAACTATGGTAATCATGCATCATGTGGAATGCTCTTCCGTTTTACTTTTTGGTAGCTGTTTGAAAGCAAGTAAATGACTTAATAGAATTAGATTCAGGAACAAAAGCATCGGAGACCTCGTCACTCTATTCCTTTCCTCTCACTGGAGTTAAAACAAGTGGTATTCAAATGTGATCTAATTATCTTTGTTTATTGTTTAATATGTTCTGCTGTCTAATTTTTGACAATCTTGTCTATGCAAGTATGCTTACTTAATAAAAAAGCAAAATCAGACATGAAAAAGGCTCTTAACAGTGCTGTTCACACCTTCGGGGTAAGGGGCTGAGATGTTTATGCCAGTTAATCCTTCACTGAGTGTTCAACAGGATGCAAAATAGGCATACAGTGCAGTAGTCTAAAAGGAAATTATTTTCTCCATTTACTATTCTGAAAGTAAATGAGTTGATTTTTCAATGAATGTGGGATTCATCTGAAATTTACATGCAAGGCCCTTTTTTACGTAAAGCAAGTAAAATCCTGAATTATTCATGGTTTTCTCATTTCTTTCAGTGGTTGATTATTCTGGAAGGAAGGAAGTAAGGAAACGAGAGTTTATTCTACAGGCACTCTCTCTTTATTGCTGTAATGGGAACTGGTAATTACAGTTTTACTAATTATACTTACTCATTTGTTTAATCCTCATAAGAAGAATATTATTTAAGTCTGGTTTGCTGTTTGACACTGTAGGTAAATTATGAATTGTAAGCAGGGAAGAGGTCAAATCTGTTTGTGTGATCTTGTCCCTGATTCTCTATTAGGTTCCTGGGAGGGTCCTTCTGAAAGAAGGCTCAGTCGATTTTTAATAATTCAAACAGTCTACAGACCTTATGCTTGTACAGTGCAGATACGCATGTTACAGGAAAAAATTGTAGAAGGATTTCTAGCCCTTGCTACTTGTTGCATCTTGCTATCACAGTTGTTTTGGTTTATTGCTTTGTTAAAATCCTTAATGTCTTTCTGTCGAGTTAATTCTTACTGATAAATGTAGAGGACTGCTCTATTTTGTTCTGCTTAGAGATAGTGTTTTCTTTTTTAAAGTAAGAAATGGGCTTGTTCTTTCTTCACAGAGAATATAGAGCCAGATCCAAAATGCTTCTAAAGGAAGACATTATCTTTGTTGGTTTAAGCAGACATTGGATCAGGCTTGTTACTAACAAACCTCAGAATTTGAACACATCAGCAAAGTCCTAATCCCAATTCTAGATTGTCATCTGATTCCTGTGGTTTTCCTAGGTGAGTTAACTTGTTTTACTCACGAAGTATTGAAGGTTGAACAAAATCCCTTTAATTGCTTTAAGTTTATTTATACACTTGCGACTTATTTGAATGTTTTAATGTGTGCAAAATCAGAATGGCTGACAGTGGGCAAGACAAACGGCAAATAATTATACAATGTCATGACTAATTGTGTAAAGTTCAGTGAAATGTAATAATTCTTAAACATGCAAACCTAAATGTACCCAACAAAGAATTTATGTTCCGTAAAAATCACCATTTAGCACATACGTAAAGGCAGGAAGGGTTCCATTCATGTAACACTGTCTGTAGAAATCAGGTAACTGTTACTACATATTGCCAATGTTATTAATATGAAGTCTTCCCTTAGTTGTGACAGGAATTGATGCTGAGGCTGCAAATAATTAACTCCTGAATGTCCACTGAGCATAAGAAGTTTCGAAGATAACCACACATCAGTTTCTGTGCTTTTTAACCCCAAAAACTTCTATTTGAAAGCAGCCAAAACTTTTTAAAGGGCAGTTCTTTTATCTGGAGTTAATGTGACCTCGTTACATCATGGGCTGGATCCTTTATAGGAGTGAACTGGCAAGACTATTGAAATTGGTGCGAGTGTGCTAAAGCATACCATTTGAGACTTCAAGACCCGAGCTTCATAAGAACGAGATTCCTATGACACTGTCATTACTCTGTTTATTCCCTGTGGAAAAAATGCTTTATTGATAAAGGAAATTCCAAAAATAACAACCCATGTCTCTTGATTGCTATGTGTGGACAGTATTAGTAGATGAACATCAGTGTACTCATTTGATGAAAGACGACAGGTGCACGGTTCATTATTTAATAAAGCACAATAGTCTTTGTCAATAAGGTTTGAGGCTATTTCTCAAGGAAGCTTGAATTCATCCACTGGATTGTATCATATTAGATAGGTAGAATCCTATTTTCTTACTGAGAAATTTGCTTCTTAAGGAAACTGGCTGAATGACCATTGGATTCCTTGCTTTCTGCCGGTCGTAATTTACATCTTACCACTGTAGTGCATACTTGGGTATGGCAGTTATCTAATTGTCTGTTTTAAAATGGGGTGTATTTATTATGCTTCATATGTTAGTGGAAATTCTTCTTGCATTGGCATTTGGGAATGTTCTCCCTTTACTTTTTTCATAAATGATTTATCAACTCTGTTATTGCTTGCATGGTCTTTATTATGCCTCCCAAAAGATTTTTCCAGGACCCTCTTTTCCTTAAGGACCACAGGAAGAAGATGAATGAAGCTTGATATTTGACCAGGAATTTACTTTAAGTCTTTTAAGCAACATTTTGTAGCCACTGGCACATCCTTAATAGTCCCAGAGGGAAAACAAAGAAGGTAGCTGATCTAAGTTGGATATGCATTTAGTATCTTGCAATATGCACTGAAAAGTAGAGACTCAGGAAACCAGCCCAATACTTTTCCTAGAAAATCTTCAGAATATGTGACAGCAGGGCTTAGACTTGACAGTACTTCACTCAACTTTCAGACTCACATGACCCTCAGAAGCTTCTAACTCACTGGCTTGTGTGTCTTTGGGTCCTAATTTGTTACAACTTCTGATGTAACCCTACAGTTTATCTTGTTTTAACTCCTTCGTGGTTGCTGTATATATGTTTTTGCCACTATGAGAAAATACTACAAGCATTGATGCCCCTGGGTCCTTCTGCATACGGAGAGACTTCTGAATGTGTGAAGTATTATAAAACTACTCAGAAGAGAGTTGCTGTTTTTTTTAATTACTCTGGCATGTACTTCCTACTGGCCCATATTCCTTCTTGTGGGATAATTCCTCACTTTTTACCAGGAGAAAGCTGAAGCAGTTATTTGTTAAACCTCATAGAAGGGATTGGTATCAGAGCAATGCTTAAAATTTTGGATGACTTCTACTCAGATTGACAGGTGCCACCTCTCCTCACAGAAATCAGACTGGAAGTTGTGCTGAGCATGCTGTCAAAATGGCACAGTCTTTGTCTTTGATGGCATTGTCTATGACGATGACAGCTGGGATAAGAACTGCAGGTCACTAGGGGTGAGTGATGTGAGCTAGAGAGGGGTTCTTTTGGGTATGAATTCACATTGTGCCTGTACAAGACTTGCTGTATGTACTGGAGTGCATCGTGTTTTCCTTCCTGCTGGAACCAAGTGTGAAGTCATGTATTGGGGTGCCATTCAGGCTACTCTGCCTGTGGGGTAAGTGGAGGTGTTCCAGCAGCGAGCTCTCTCTGTGCACGCACAGTGTGCGCCTAGGATTGGCAAGTGGCATGAACTTCATTGTGGGTAAAGATACAGTGTGGACATGTGGTCCTGGAACCATAATGGAGTGCAGCACATCAAACCCCCATCCCTCCTTCTTTGCACCTCGCTACTCGATACTGTAAATGCACCCAATATCCTGGAATTTCTAGAAGGTGTTAATTTCAGGTTATGCATATGTGAACAAAAGTGTATTCTTAAAATGAATTGTAACTATTTGAAAAGTTCCTTCATTCAAATTATACAGATACTTTGTTTCTGTTTTTCATGTTGCAGCTGAATTACTTTAGGACTTTGAATGCTGTAAGTTTACATGTTTTCTTCCACGAACCTGAAGTGGAAGAAACTGAGACTGAGTTTTGAAGTAGCTTTGATCAAATATGCACAGTAATGTTGTGGGACAAATCTTTGGGACAAATTAGGAAAAAAATTAGGAAAAAAATCCCTTATCTTTTCAACACTGTGGTAACAGTACTAATCAATATGACATGGTATTGAGACACTCCATAGGACAGGCTTTGCTCTTCTAGATTAACGTATAGAGCTTTATTCCTCAGGTATGTCAATGTATATGCATCTAGTCCCAGACCACGGGACACAGATATGCATCTTTCCTCCATTCATTTTGATTAAAATACCCTTACTCTGTATTTTGATCTGTTCCATGCGATATTTAATAGACAATAGAAAATTTAAAAAATACCTGCAGCAAGACAAACAAATATTTGCTTGCAGGCTTTGTAGCTTTTCTTATGTCAGATCCACCTTGAGTGACCTGTTAGCACTTGTTCAGTTTGTGCCTCTGCATGACCATCACAGAAGTGAAATAGTACTGCTGGTATCAGCCACGTTTGTCTAAGTTGCCATGCTGTGAATTGCCAGAGCATTTTCTTATTGTGGGACACGCAACATAGTTTTGGGAACTATAAGGAAGAAAGAAAGGGAAGGGGATTCAGAGAACTGAGATCTGATAGGGTGTGGGGAAGGTAACAGAACCTAATGGGATCGTTTCCCTGTATAGTATACATGACTTCTGAAGGACAAGTGAGGAATGCCCCTAACTCAGTCCTACTTACAGAGTATCAGTCAACCAAAAATCACTACTTTCAACCAATCAGCAATGTGAGGAAATATTTTTAGCATTGTCTTGTGTTTCCACATTCCAATTTCTTCCTTTTTTTTCCATTGTCTTCAGTATTTTCCACAATCCTGAGCATTATGTTCCATTTTTTTATTCTCATCAACTGCTCTCAGCTCATCTCCATGCAACTTGTCATTTAATCTTGCATGCTCCCTCCTCCCTGGTACTCTTCCTCTCATTTCTTCTGTGGTCATTCTTTTTCAGTCTTCTACTTCTGGTTTTTGTATGCTTTAAGAAGAGAGAAACTCATACTTCCTCGATGTGGTTCAGTATGAATTTTAAGTTGATAGCGTCCTTTTGAACACCATTCCAGATCTAGATGTGCCAACTTTTTCTCTTGTGGTAGGGATTGTGAACACTGCAGAAGCTTTAGAGGAAATTTCATACCCAAGCATTTGACAGCAACAGCATTATTAAAAATAACTCACCTAATGGATCACCTCTCAAGAGAGATGAGACTAAAAGTAATGCAGGCAAGTAATCTGTGCAAAAAAGGTAAAAGATCCAAACGAATGAAATTAATAGCATCGTTAAAAAAAATAAAATTCTGCTTCAGTGCCTTTAGTTTGTAAAGAAAGCAGGCTAATGATAATGTAGACAAAGGGTGAGATATTATTGGTTTCTCTTTAATTAAAATCCTTGCAGTGAGTACAAAGCCGTAGAAGTATGCCAGATCAGAAAACCTCAGAATCTTCATTCTTTGTTTATTCACAGAACAGGAGCATCATGATAGAGCAGTTTTCTGTTTCTTATGTCCTTGGTATTCCTTGACACAAGGCTTAAGAAACCAGCTTGTTTCATGTGTTTGCCCATGAACAAATTCTATCTATGAAAGAAGAGGGTGGTGAAGGGCAGTATTTCCAATATATCTGCTTAGACTACTAACAAGGCTGCTGAGTCCTAGGCTGGTAGGAATTACAGCTATTTCCTTTCCTTTGCCCTGGGCCTGTGGGCGGTGCTGTAGTAGACCAGGATTATTGAGAGATTGGAGATTTTTGAGTGCCAAACATCTTAAGCATCATTTCTGAGATGCTCTTCAGAGGCCTAATTCTTAGAAAATGCTGGATTGCTGCCTTTTCTTGGCATCCTATTCTGTGTACTTCAGGACGTTTCTAGTGGCTTCACTGCTGGTAAATTCGTCTTACATCTTATCATAGAATCATAGAATAATTAAGGTTGGAAAAGACCTCTAAGCTCATCGAGTCCAACTGTCAACCCAACACCACCATGCCCACTAAACCATGTCCCTAAGCGCCTCATCTACACATCTTTTGAATACTTCCAGGGATGGGGCCTCAACCACTTCCCTGGGCAGCCTGTTC
>NW_008796218.1:7507690-7512827 GCF_000699145.1 Aptenodytes forsteri
GTCCCTCTGCAGAGCCTTCCTACCCTCAAGCAGATCAACACTCCTGCCCAACTTGGTGTCGTCTGCAAACCCACTGAGGGTGCACTCACTCAATCCATCCAGATCATTAATAAAGATATTGAACAAGACTGGCCCCAAAACTGAGCCCTGGGGAAATATCCTCTTCTAGCATTTTAGAACTCTTGTAGCTTTGCTTATCTGCTGAGCTACATCCAGGAAAGAGAAACAAACAGTACTTCCTAGGTAGCCTGTTATTATTTGAAGAAATATCAGAAGGAGAGGGAAAGATTAAGTCTGCTTCTAATCTTTTACATTGATCATGCTTTCTATCAAAGCTGTTGTAAGAGGAAGTTCCTGATGATACTGGTGTAGTTATCAGGTATATAGCTATGATTATATATGGTTCTCTGAGAGGCATCTGCAGCTACAGCAAGCTCAGTAGATGACTGGGCCTTTATAAAATATAAATGTTTGTGCCCGTGTGCATGCACATGGATGTTTGTATGGGGAAAAAATACTCTTTAAAGTAAATTGCATTTCAAGTCCATTCTGGTAATGCTGTCTTTCCAAACAAATTTTTAATCCACAAGACCGAAACCAAAACATTTTAATAATTAATTGTCCTGTAAATCTCTCCTTTTAGGAATGGGCATGGAGACTATAGAGATGAAGGTTAAACGTGTACAGTGATACCCTATTAAAATCATGGCATCTGATGTACTTCAAAAACAAGCTTTTCTAAAATTGAATAACATTCTAAAAAAATCTGTCAAAACATTTTCGCTTGACTACATGGAAAAATTGCTGCAGAAGGGTTCATATTATTATCAGTATTTCAAACGGGCTTTTAGGCATTTAGATGTGTATCTTCTGCTTTTAGTTATATTTAGGGATTGATGGAAAGAGAAATGTATTTGTTTGTATAGTTTGCTGTGGTACCAATGAATTGGGATTTCATGTTTGAACACTTTGCTGAATCAAGTCTTGTAAAGTAGTTTATCTTTTCTAAAATGTTAGCAAATGCTAGCTTTGTGCTAGTGAAAGCTAGACATTTGATTAACAGGTTTTCAAGAAAGTAAAGCATTAACACTTTTCTATGGCTTTATTGAGGTATAAAGTCAGATCTAACATGTTATAACTGCAGCATAAGATCAGATTTTTTTTTTTCGCTGCATTTGTTTTTTAGGTACTCTGAAGATGATCTGTCTCCATTCAATAAAACTGGTTAGTATTGTGGAGAAAAAAGAAATATTTCTAAGTATTTAGGCATATATGAGTGAGACTAATTATAGATTGCAAATGTAGAGCAACTGGTCTGACTATCCTCTTGTACTTCATCTGTCTTGAAAATGGCTTTTCCCATACTGACAGAGCATCAGCATCTCCAATATCCAGTTAGTGTTCTCCATCTTTTCTGCTTCTTTTTCTGGGCACTTGAGTACATTTAACTATGAATAGCTTAACTGCATGTTTTTATGAGACTGCTAGGAGGCAGACCTGAGAAGTGTAACTTTTGTACAAACGTCTATTTCATAAACTCTTGGGAACTGAGTCTATTATAAAAGCTCTTGTTATTGACATGGTTTAATGTTGCTTTTGAATATTTTAAGAAGTATCTCTGCATTAGAGATGTGCTAGAGTAATATTGAAAACATTTTATATAGTTAATCAGCTATTGAATATGTTCTAATTCTTTTTAAATACTCAGATTTTATTGCAGAATAAGAATGTCTTAGTGGCGTAGTTTGTCTATACCTACTGTAGAATCATAGAATGATAGAAAAGTTTGGGTTGGAAGGGACCTCTAAAAGTCATCTAGTCCAACCCCCCTGCCGTGGGCAGGGACATCTTCAACTAGAGCAGGTTGCTCAGAGCCCCATCCAACCTGACCTTGAATGTTTCCAGGGATGGGGCATCCCCCACCTCTCTGGGCAACCTGTGCCAGTGTTTCACCACCCTCAGTGTCAAAAATTTCTTCCTTCTATCTAGTCTAAATCTACCCCCCTTTAGTTGAAAGCCATTCCCCCTTGTCCTGTCGCAACAGGCCCTGCTAAAAAGTCTGCTGCCACCTTTTTTTATAAGCCCCCTTTAAGTACTGATAGGCTGCAATAAGGTCTCCCCGAAGCCTTCTCCTCTCCAGGCTGAACAACCCCAACTCTCTCAGCCTTTCTTCATAGGAGAGGTGTTCCATCCCCCTGATCACTTTTGTGGCCCTCTTCTGGACCCGCTCCAACAGGTCTGTGTCTTTCTTATGCTGGGGGCTCCAGAGCTGGACACAGTACTCCAGGTGGGGTCTCACCAGAGCAGAGGAGAGGGGCAGAATCACCTCCCTCAACCTGCTTGCCATGCTTCTTTTGATGCAGCTCAGGATACGATTGGCCTTCTGGGCTGCGAATGTATCTGTGACAAAATCTAAAAATCCTTAAAAGATTGTTTAGATCAGCATATTCTCCTGGGATATAAAGGAACTGCCTATACTGAAAGCTAAGCAGATTCCTATTGTTTGAAATATCTTTTTTTTCTACTCTGCAGAAGTTCAAAGGTGTTTATACAGGCAGGGCAGTCATTTTGGGATGAGCCTGTCTCCTGAAATTCTTGGTATCTTCCCTGTCCTACGGAAATGGAAGTTTTCTCCCCTTTCATATTACATCTACCAGCCTGCAGGCATGTGGTCTCTACATGACTTGTTTGTCAAGTAGTGTAGTCAATGTTGCCAGTCCCAAAGGGTATGTGAGGAGAGGGCAGTGAGGGCAGTCTAAAACTGGTGGAGAGACAGGAAAAAGAGGGTAACTTTTTTTATAGATCTGTTCCTCTCCATTCTCCCTTCCCCCTGCTTCCACAATGCACATTAGGACACTTCACCATTAAGAAATGTTGACTGCTTAAAGTTGTGTTTCCTAATACACTAGGGCTATTTTCTTTTTCCAAAATCACACAGTGATTTTTAGGAACTTGCTGCGTTTTTCAGGTAGGCAGTGAGGATCTGAATCTCAGTGGACAGTGGCATTCAGGCTTTTAGTGCACTGTTCTGTAAAGGTACCAGAGTTAACTCGAAGCTGTATTTTGTGCAGGTAGCAGTCACGGTGTCAGCATTTGCGCTAACTGTTCTAAAGAGAAGCTTCCTTTGGGTGTCATGGTTGTTGGCTCTTCTGCTTCCAAAACCTGGACTAGTATTTTGGAGACATACCAGGTAATTTGGGGACTTTGACAGATGGACTTGGGTGATTTAGTGGGAGCGGTTAGTTCTGCTGTCACCCTTCTGCATCCCAGTCTTTGCCAGAAGTTCCTGCCCCAGAAGAGTGAGCTATGTGCCAGCGCTTCTGCCACTCTCATTCACAGCTTAGCATTTCAGTTGATGCTAAGTGGGTACTAATATGCTGTGCGGTGAACTTGAGGAGCAGGGTTGCATGCATGTACCCTGCTATGCTCTGGTGTGGGGGCAGTAATTTCCTGCAAAGGGGTGAGATGGACACCTGGGAACCTAATGTCTTTTCAAAGTGGTACTTACCCATTTCAGTTGCTTAGCTGGAAAGTTTTTGCAAATTATTTATCCAAGTTACAATATATCATAGTGTTTCTTGCATGTTCACTATTGCTGTCTTGTGGGTTAATAAGGAATAAGAGAGAGAGGAAGTCGGGGGGGAGGGAAGGATTGGAGCAGGACAGAAAATGGAATGCTGATAAGGACAAATGCTGACGTTGGCAAAGAGGTGATGTAGTTGCAGTTTGATAAGTGACATTTGTGGGTTATGAAATACCTGCAGAAAATCTCAGAGAAATAATTGAACCAGACATCTTTCGGTTCTGGTGATCTGTGAGCAAAGGATCCAATACCCTGTGGTTTATACAACAATAAGTTTATGCTTCGTTGTATAATACAGATCTAATGATGAGCTGACTTTCACATTATACAACGTGCACTTTTGATATATAGCTACACAGACTGAGAGATTTTTATTCTGAATTTTAAATTTCTAGTAGCTTTGGATTTCTTCCTATATTGTCCCTGTCTAATTCATGTTGTTTCTTTCCCCCATAGAGACTTATTCCTTATTAAAGAAGATACAAGACCCAGAAAGATTCACATATGCCTAGCTCCTCGGAGAGGATGAAATAAGAACAAGATAAGTGGAAAGATTTCTTTATCAAACTAAGTAACAGCCAGATTCAAATTAGGAACACGATATTATTTTTCTAGAAACTTTCTGCTGTGAGCTGTTGACAGTCTGGACCCACCAGGTCCCTGCTCATGGCCAGTAATGGCAGCAGAAATTTTAGAATAATTGGCATGAATGAAATGAAGAAAGTTCCCAACCAATTACCAGAGAAAAATGGAAAAGCACCTGTGCCTTTTCTGTCTGCATTATTTCAGACTAATTTATTTTCTTGGTATAACATTTCCATTGTATTTCATGGTAAGATGAATTCTCCTTCCCTCCTCTCCTTATAATTTATAGTTAATCCTAAAGGTATAATTACACTTCTTTTAAATGCCTCTGGACAAATCTTATAGATTTGGATGAGAATCAAATACAATTATTGTTGAATTCAGTCTGTGGGAGCAGATAAGGTTTTATAATACATACTTTACTGATGACACAAACTTGCTTTTTTTTTTTCAGTGCTAATTGTAGTTGACCACAGCTAGTTGGTCAAAAGGAGCGCTGTTTGTCACCATTTTCAAGAATTGGAATCTATTCCTTATTTGCTAAGGGATGAAGATTACAACAAAGCGATAGGTCTTGATAGTCCCCGGTGGGGGACTTCAACCTACCACATGTCTGCTGGAAATGCAATACAGAGGAGAGGAAACAGTCTAGGAGGTTCCTAGAGTGTGTGGAAGATAACTTCCTGACACAGCTGGTGAGTGAGCCAACTAGGGAAGGCGCTCCGCTGGACCTGTTGTTTGTGAACAGAGAAGGACTTGTGAGTGATGTCAGTTGGAGGCTGTTTTGGGCATAGCGATCACGAAATGATAGAGTTTTTGATTCTTGGAGAGGTAAGGAGGGGCGTTAGCAGAACTGCCACCTTGGATTTCCGGAGGGCAGACTTTGGCCTGTTTAGGAGACTGGTTGACAGAGTCCTTTGGGAGGCAGTCCTGAAGGACAAAAGAGTCCAGGAACGATACACAATAAAA
>NW_008796218.1:7514819-7539827 GCF_000699145.1 Aptenodytes forsteri
TTGAGTCTCCATCCCTGGAGGTATTTAAAAGATGTGTAGATGTGGTGCTTAGGGACATGGTTTAGTGGTGGACTTGGCAGTGCGAGGTTAGCGGATGGACTTGATGATCTTAAAGGTCTTTTCCAACCTAAATGATTCTATGATTCTATGAATACTGTCCTTTGTGCAGTAAATTTGTACAAGGGAACTATAGAGCTATGGAAAAGCTTTTGTGAAAGCCCTGAACTTAGTTTCTGTGTTCTCAGCCATTCCTAGTTTCTGGGATACATTTAAAAACAGTATGTATCTTCACCCTTCTATTGGCTTAAGAAATGCTTCTGTCCCAAAGTCTGTATATGACATGGAAAGCATGCATTTCCTTCGCAGTCATAACAGCAGGAATTAATTTACATGGTTGTTCCTGCTAATGTTTTTCAGTATTATTTTGGAAAAGTAAAGGAGTCATCTGGTTACATGCGATTTTGTTGATACTGATAGAACACGCCTTTTTCTGCGACAGATTATGCCTTCTTGCTTGTACACCTGTTAATGTCCCCTCAGTCTTCCCTTGGAGTAGTTTCACTGTATTACTCTAATCAGGAACCTTTCATTTTGCTCCTGGCAGTGCTGAGAAATGCAAATATTCAAATTTGACATGGCAGCTTGGTTACCTACATGTTGCTGAAATCTTAGGGTATAGCCCATAGGCCTGCCTGAACACTGAGGATAATACAGGGAAGAAAACCTAGATGCGTGGAGTGCACATCTGGAGAGTTCTGGAGGAGTAAGTACTGTTATTTGCCACTGCTTGCTGTAACTCAGTATATCATTCAAAGTGACATTATTTATGTTTAAAGCTTGCTAATGCTACAAATGGGTTTGCTGTTTTACCCAAGAAAGCAGTTTAGCCATATGCGGTTCTGACACTTTTCTTCTTCACAAGCTGAAACTCCTTATCATTCTAAGATATTTTTTATGCTTTTCCCTAAGTTCTTTAAAATTGATCTATTTCTACTCTGTGATCAGATCCATAGAATGGCATATAACTGAAACTGTATGTGGGTGTTCAGAACTGAACCAGTTTATAGATTTTTCAAAAGCTGTATATATTTACCATCTTCTGTTGACTTGGGAATCATTGGTCCTGACGCACTTCTGAGAAGCTGAACATCAGCTTCTTACTTCATACATAGATCACTGTAGATCAGTCTATATATGCTTATTTGTAAACAAAACCGGGAGGTTTTTTGTTTTGGTTTGGTTTTAGAGGTATGTAGGGCTGAGCAAATAAAGCCGGTTTCCAAATATATTAAAAGTTTACCAATGTGGAGAAAAATGAAGGACAAAGGCAGTATGTAATCTTTGTGAGATGAATTGTAACAATGGAAAATATTGTTTATCTGAATGTCACCAGATAGTAAGATACAAAACAAAGTGAATGCAAGGATTTGTAATTCATTATCTAATGATTGCACCAAGGTCACAATGGTAGAGGAACAATAAGGATTGAGGTAAATCATATTATTTATTTATTTATGTTCCTAGCACATGTTGCAAAATATACCTCGTTTGCTGTCCCATTGATGTGGTTGATCTGCACTGGAAACCTGTGCTCCTGTCAAGCAGAACGTCAGCTCATGCAGATGTTGCAGGGCAGTGGTACAGCAAAATAGCTTAGATACTGTACCTATTGGTGATTTGTTTCAAAAATGATGTAGAATAAAGCTACTGTCTAACAAAGCCAGTGAAGAGCTATGAAGTTTTAAAGAACTGTAAATACAAATTTTTAAAAATTAGTATTCTGTATTTTGAGTGGCTATTTGGGATTTCTTTGGCTCATGTGTCCTTGTGCTGATCACCGATACTGTAAACGGGAAGAACGGGGAATGACCAGCAATTCAAGTTAAGGAACACACAAAAGGTCACAGTAATAAAGTTTACTGCCATCTTTCAGAGGTAAATGAGGCACTAAGATGCTGGCTCCTCCTTCTTGTGGCAAAGATAGAAACAAATGTAGGATATGCCCTTTCTTACTCTCATTTGTTTGACATGAACAACACCAGCTTATTTCATTCTTGCCTTCTAAACATGTACTTATTAGTGGCTCTTTAAAAGAAAAAATTAGTTTAAAAAAATTCAGCTGTCTGTCCTTCAAACTACTAATCTGCTAAATACAGACAAGAAAGACAAGGGAAAGCTTCTTAGATTTAAATATATTCATGAAGGAAAAGCTAAAGAAATCTGGGACTAGGAAGCTGACTAAAGGAGAATAGCACTTAGTTAAATACTCGTATGGTTCCCACAGATTATTAAAAAGCATATGGCTTTGTGAGCTGACAGTCTGGGTCCTGTGGGTTTGTGCTATTAAGCAAAAGTGTCCTGGGAAAGGGAAGGGAAACTGAAGGCTCTTTTCCCCAGACTGTAACTGTCTGCCACTGAGCCAAGCTTGATTTTATTCAATCTGAGTATTAGCTTGGATTTCTGAAAAGGAAATTTTGGAAGCCTGCCTTGTTCATCAAAAATAATTTAAGGTGCCACCACAGAGGCAAGGGGGCTTCTCATTTCTGTTTCCTGTATTTTATGATGTTGGCATTCTTCCTGAAATAATTTGAGAATTGCAGATATAGTAATATTTTGGAGTGTAGAAAAATAGATCTCAACAATGAAATTCATATTTTATTTTATCTAGGTTTTGGTAATGTGCCTCTTCTCAGTAAATACAACTTCTTCTGGAAACTAAATCCTTACTCTGAACAATAACATCATTATGTCAAGCACTTCTGTACAAAACTGAAGTATAGCAATTAGCAAGAAATGAAAAAAAAAATGTGAATGCTCATATAAACTTCTATGGACAATCAGCAAAGGATCTTAGAAGCACAACCTACTGAACTACAGATTCTTAAAATAAGCAACTTGAACATTTGCGTGACAAAAAACATTTTTTGTTCCCTGCAGACATTTTCCAACTGAGCTTGCCAGTGAGAACTAAAGCAAATGTTTAGGAGATGGGCAGATATGTAGCTTCATCCCTAGATACATAGCTGCTTTGGGGAGAGGGAGCGTGACAAATACAGCCTTTTTAAGTGTTTTCTTTTCTGATTCTACAAATGTGACTCATACTAAGAAACTTAATTAGAAATAAAAAAAAAAAAATCTTGCTGCATACTTTCCAACTGCCAGTAGTCTGAGAGTAAAGTTTTTTAACTTAATCACAACAGGCCTGAATATTTTAATTCCGAGCGGTCACCAGCTGAAAATAAAGCATGGAAAGCAGCACTAAGGCAAGCTTCAAATGCTTTAAACTTAAATGGTAAAATTTTTTAGAATCTCTTCTCCCCTGACTGAGAGTGTCAACCTTTTTAAAAATTGAACTGAAACTGGAATATTGGGAGATCTGGGAGTAAGACACTGAAGATCACTGAATCAGAGATTCAGTGATGACTCCTGGGGTGATAAAAGGGAGCAATGTTTTCATTCTTTCTCCATGTCATTTAAGAGAATAGGAATGACACTGTTGTGCCAGACTGAAAGTTCACATACATGAGCATCTGTGACCAAAAGTAAAGGCTGTAAGAATAAGCAAAAGCTGTAGTAAAACCTTCTCTGACTCCTCTCCCTGTCTTCAGCAATTTGCCAGACTTACATAATTTCAGTAATCTTCCGTGGCTTTCCATTTCATGAATTTGTCCAATCTCATGTAAATCTTGTTCTGAACCTGTAATAGGCAGTATGATTGCTAAAATTAACAATTGCTAATTAGCCTTGCTAATTAGCAGGCCATTGTCTGAGGCTGGTGGTGTAAATGAAAAAATTCCATTGACATCTGGTACTGTGCCCACTTACATAAATAGAGAGCTTTTCTCAGTGTTCTTAAAAAGACTGGGTAGAAACAGAGATTGTTCAAAATACTTATTTTGAGATGAGGAGACCACTTCTGGTATGTGAATCATATGATCTTTCTATAAATTACATAATCTGGACCTGGTATGTTGACAAGTCTGATGGAGCTCCTTTCATGATAAATAGTAGAGAATATAAAATCAAGTGAACTTCAGAAATTCCTCTGAGAGAGTAAAACAAATTGTCAAGGAATTGTTGCAAACATCTTTTTTAGATCCATGAAGTTCTACTCTATTTTTAAGTACCACTTTTATTGAGAATGCTAATACGTTTTAAGTAACCTCCTGGAAGTCCTCAGTTAATTTGTCACTAACAGTGGTCCTGGTTTCCTTTTTGGGTGAGGCAGTTTGCCATCCTGCCATCTGTAATAGAGCCAGAGACGAGGTGTTAGTCTAAAAGTATTCGTCTGTCTTGAACTCAGTGATAGCGCTAAACTTCTTAAGGGGACAATTTGGAATTTCTTGACTATAGTGTTACAAGAAAACCACTTCTGTTGTTTTTTACGGCAGGTCTATTCTTTACCATCTCACATGTTAGAGGGCCTTTGGAACATCAAACTGTTTCTTACCTGATTAAATCTGAAAAACATTGTTGTCATCTGGGATTCAAACTGCATCACAGCAGAAACTGAGTTCATAGGTATGCTAAGAAATGCCTGCAAAAGACGGGTAGTAGCTCAGCACGGAGCAACAACAAGCAATATTTAAAATAACAGAAATTCAGCATCTCTTATTCCTCTGCTCAGTTTAACCAGCTAACTTTACTATACTCTATCAGTATATAAATTAACTAAACAGAAATGGCTTTCAATGTTAAACCTACCTGATTATGACTAATTACATGTAGTCCATGTCAGGAAAATTCTCTGGGAGCCCAGAAAATACAAATTACTTAGTTCTTGTTGCATTTATTACAGATGAACCATAGGATTTTGGACAAAAATAAGAAGAAAAGTGATGCTTGTTCTTAATTTAGAAAAAGCAGTGCATTTTAAAATATGCTTAATCATGACAAAAGAAATTTAATTTGGTCCTATCTTAATTCTTATGGCTAGAAGACATTGATTCATGAAATGGTTTGTGATTTAGAATAAGAAATCCTTCAAAACCTTATAGAGGCCTCAATCATATCCTAATGAAGAGAGTCTTTGAGTAGGATTGAAATTTTCTTGGTTACTTAAAAAAGAGATTTGCTGGTCATTCATTTTTATTAATAAATTTAGTGTATAATTATACCAGCAAGGAAACCTAGGCAGGTGCTTGTGGATTCCTTCAGTTCAAGGATTTATCATTCAGACTTCATCTGTGTCTCACCCTGTGTGTATTATGATTGCAACACTCCACTGCTTTTTGCTTGTTATTGTTAATGTTGTAAAACAGACTCCTGGAAAGAGAAGCTAGAACAAGTAAGTCTCGTTAAAAATAGCTCTTTGGGCAATCAGGCCCCAAAAAACTAGAAGAAGACAGGAGGGAAAAAGTGGAAAAGACACATTCAGGGCCAGTAAATAATCATAGTGTGAAATGGAAATGAAAGCTAGCATTTTAACTGAAGTTCCATTTTGTTTTCTGTTTTCCTGCCTGCAGTTTTCATCTTTATCATCAAAACATCAAGCATGCTCCACTTCAGAACTCTGTAACTGTGATAGCTGAGGCAGGGTGTCTTTTTAACCAAAAATAGCAAACAGATTGGTTTTTATATATCACTGGAGCTGGAATAATTCATTAAAGAGTGAACCTGTTGGCCTCAAACAGTAAGTAGTATGCATGATCTGGTGACCATTCTATTCTGTATCTCATGAAGGTCAGTAACACTGAATCATTCGTCTCTGAAAACATATAAAGGACACAGAGTTCAGTATATAGACAATAGTACAAGCAGCAAGCATAATCAGAACATAAAAACAAACAGCATAAAAAGGTTGTAACGGATGGTAACCTAGCTGCTGAAATATCAACAATTACTTGCAAGAAACCTTCTTGTGCCTAGGTTTACTCAGTATGCGGAACTCAGGAGATTACCGAAATTAGGTCAGATGTAGTAGCTGTAAAGTCTTGTGACTTTTAGATTTTGAATTAGATTTTGTCCTAAATGGACTAGCAATAATTATTCTCCACTGCAGTTGGGTAAATTCATGGATTCTCCCACCCAATAATTCAAAACGGCATAATCACACCACCATCATTCATGCGTTAGTTTTGCACACTGAATTATTCAGAGACAGTAGTGACAACCTCTCTGGACTGATGAAATTCAGTGTCATGTGGGAATGGGCCCTATCAATACATCCTGTCAATTTATGAACTTACTGTGCAGGGTTATAATCTGTATTTTGGATTTTCAAGATCTTTCTGCTGTCTGTACTACTTTATTCTGGGAGTTCACTTAATCAGGAATTCCTTTTCTCATGTCCAGAGCAATAATAAATGTTTCAGCAGGACTAGATAAGCTGGATGGATTTGTCTGGAGCCAGATTTGATGATGGCAGTCTAGATAATATAGTTTTAATCCAATTTTTCTTTGTAAGACATTTTTAAGTAAATACATTAAAACAGACTTTCTTCATAAGAAAAGCCTAATAAGATTAGAAAGCTGGAATTCTGAGGATGCTTTGTGTTTTCCTCTCTACCGCTTTCCAGATGTTGACGATAAGCTGTCTTGAGTCAACTGTCTACAATAAAATTCTGTCTTAATTTTAAGATTCATACTAGTGTATACAAACATGTTATGAACACTGTGACTGTCAGATGTTATGTTAAAGCATTGAAGTAACTTAGTTCAAATCTCATTTGCCAAAGTGACATTGGCCGTGACCTTGTATCCCATTGTCTTTCACTGGGAATCGGAACTCATCTGTAGCGGTGTAAAAGCTAAGTGGTGGCATAATGGCTGACTTGCAAAGCCATATGTGGTATCAACTAAAGTAATCTGTCATTTTGAGTCCACACTGAGAAAAATTGTTTATCCTAACATAAACCATTTGACTGATTAATGTCACAACTCCTTTTACTGTTTCTTTCTTTGCATTTCATTTTCTTTCTTTGCCTCTCCTGGACAATCATAGGTTTCCCTGCCCATGAAATTCCAATATTAGGTTTTTTTAATGAAATGGGGAGAATTTTAAGGTTTTTGAGAGTAAAGCATAACATCACCTTAAATAGATGCATCTCAGAAGCAAATTACATACCTAATTATTTTTAACTAATTAATGACGTGCTTTTCACATTAGCTTATTATTTAGATTTCTAAGTGAGACGGCAAATTCTATTCAGTAGTCGGTTTTATTCTTTTTGACTCCTGAGGGAGGGACTTTGCTATGTAAAAACTGCCATTAGCTGTTATACAAACAAACCGCAGGACATGCTTACAGTATGCCATTATTGCCTGATAAGTTCTTGTATTTCATATCTGTCAAGATTGCTACCTTCCTTTTCAGTTGGCAGCCTGTGTTACCATTGCAATGCTTAAAGAAAGCTCTTCCATTTCTACCCTAAAGCCATAATTACATTTAGGCCTTGAGCCAGAGATAAGCCTGTGCTAGCAAAATGTTTGTGTGTATCTTGGAAACATAGTATCAGAATGGTGTTAACTGGGTTCATGTGTTACATGTGATACAGGCAAACCCAGCAGCCTTATTCTTCCCCAAAGCAAGTGATTATCTTTATCTGATTCATTCTCCAAAGAATTGCCAGATTCACGAGCTGTTTGGTAACCAGTGAAAGGAATGTTGATGACAGAAATAAATTACAAGTCCAAGTTTCCAATCCAACAAAAGATGTTTAACATGTATAACTAAAATAAATGGGACAAATCCAGTGTTGTAAACATGTGTTTGCTGGATTGAGGCTCAAAAGCTTAAGCTAAATATTTTGAAAGGTGTGATTTTACTCTGAGTTGTAAGAATTATATGGGGAAAAAGATTAATATTTAAGTTTTAATGGCCATATTAACTTGGTCATCATGTACAGATATTAAATTTACATATTTTGATTGTTCTTGATAGCAGCATAACAATATATTTCTACTTAATCTGTAAAAAAGGGAAATCTCATTGCTTAAGCTTTTATTTCTGTTTTTGTCAGAAAAAAATACTTCAGTATCTATAGCGGTTGTAGTGAACTACAGTGTGGTTACAAATGTCAATTATAGAGAGTTTCTTCTCTGAGCACTTGCAGAAGTGGCAAGACTGTATACGGACAGTTCTTACCAAATATTGCTTTTCCATCTTAGTTGGAATAAGACTGAGGGATGGACATAAAAAAGTGAAGAGATGACTGGTTTCTCCCATGCACTCACCAAGTTTTCTGTCCATCAGAGCAGATAGGGGAAAAAATAGTTCAAACCGATGTTATCTCACCATCCCCAAAGTGGAAGGTGGCACATGAGAGAAAAAGATGGACCGCAATCATAAAGCCTGCTCAGGTTTCTGGATACTAAATGATGGGGAGATGGGAGAAGGAGAAGAATGGAAGGCAGAGGAATTTTATTTTAATTCTACCAAAAATAGATAAAATTTAGGCTGCTTGGTCTGAACTGTTTTCCATTGATGTAGATGGAAGGCATAGGACTGGATGTATATCACAGTCTTCAGCTAGGAATGATGTGAAGTATCTGTTAGCATATTAACTAAATTTTGTAGGGTAAGAGAAGCCTAGTGATCTAACTTAAGCACATATATAAGTGCTTGTAAAATATGTGTTTTTTCCCTTTCTTTGTTTCCCAACTAATGTGATGATTGTTATCTGTTCTTAAAAATTAAAAATAATTTTTTTTATTTGCTTTTAGCTTGCCCAGACCTGTGTTAAGAGCAATTTCAGAACAACTGATTGAACCTGAAGTGTTCCATTCTGTGGAGCAGTGATTCCAAATGTGGTATGACTGTATTTTTTTGAGATGACTGGCCTTCACATTTCTCTTCCTCAGGACAACCAAAAGGTAAGAAAGGCTGTCTCCACATAGCTACCCAACTGACACATAAAATTGATATTTTAGGGGTTGATAAAGAAGAAAATATCTTTCACTGTTAGCCAGGAAAGCTTTTTATGTGTCTTAAGTTATATATGGAAGTACATGGTCAGACTCAGAGTTGCAGAATGATGTTTAATAGAGGGTGTTCACTGAAAGAAATGAAAACTAGAGAACATTCCTCCACTGTGCCCTAGAAGATGTTTTTTGTATTTCCTGCTCCCTCTGAAGGGCTTTTCAAGGAAAAGAAGTAATTTGACACAAAGGAAAACTAGGATGAGAGAATTACTAGAGGAAAAAGGATGGATTCACTAATGTTTTGATTTAAATCAGAAAATTAAATCCTAATTTATTTTCCAGTACTTAATTTTAAATCCAGTTATTATTTTTCTGGCAGAACAGCAGTGCCTTGAAAAATGTTGATTTAACAGACATGTATTTTATGTCAATTCATCAATATTTGAAGGGAAACTGGACAGGTGAGCCAGCTGGCATGAAACAAGGATGTCAAGCTAGTTGGCTGGGAGGCTCTGTGGTTATCCAGAACTCCCTAACTAGCAGCTGTGGAGGCTGTCCAGTGCTGCAAGTTGCCTCGTGTGCCGGCTGCCTGGCTGGTAGGGGCTGCGTGGCTGCCAGTTGCACAGCAGTGAGGCTTATCAAAGGGATAATTTTTTGTACCTAAAATTTTCTTTGTCTGAGGGATTCTTTTGAATGTGAAACCAGTAGGTGCATGCTTAAAACGCAGTAAAATTAAAACTTTTTTTAAAAGCTGATAGATTAAAGCCAAGTAAAAATAGAGGAACAGCATAAAAAATAACTAGTTTCTTCAATTAGAAGTATCTTCAGTAGGTATGATGAATTTTGCTTATTCTGGCAGTGTGCTTTTCTGGTGTCATTAGACTTCTTGTGGCTAAGACTACAATATATTTAAAAGAACTGGAGTTACTAGAAAAGACATTACACAAATATATGACTAGTACCATTGAAATCAATACAATGAGTCATAATCTCACAACATCTGCATGTATATTAGTGCTTCTTTGTGTTAGATTCAGGGAATTCAAATTAAATAACAGGTATAAGTGATACAGGAAAAAAATGATCCTAAGCCTTGTAAGCTGAAAGCATATAGGATGCATAGGAAAGTCTTTGAGAAAGAAACACAGTATGTGTGCTGTTCTGTTTATTGTAGTATTTCATCCCACTAAAAAAATTCACATGGCTTGTCGTGAACATTTGGAAAAGGTAAAAATAAAATTCTTTAAATACTGGCTATAATTTCATAATATTACATTAAAAAAAAGTAGTTAAAATTGATTGTGGTTTTCTCTGCTTTGTTAAATCTTTGAAATTGAATATATATGCCTGTGTTTTTGCATTAAAATGGAGAGAGAGATATATATATGCTCTTTCTGCTGCAATAGCTTTCAAAGAGAATTGTGCATGTTCTTGTTTAAATATACAAATTGGATTCAATTTCCTTTCAATTTGAAGAAATTAGTGCTGCTCCAGTAGTCATAGAAATTGCAAATAAGAACTGACGGTTGAATATAACCATCGGCAGAAATTCTGAATATTGAATACAGTTTTCTTAAGTTCCTACCTACATAGGAAGCTAAAAGAACATTTCAGAAGAAAACTTTGTTAGCAATCTATCAAATAGAGCAGCAGCAATTTGATTGTTACTTAAGTCTTAATGGTAGCAATTGTTAGGACTTAAGTAGAAGGCTACTCTGCATTTGCTGTTCACCCTCTCTCAAACGAATATTGAAATATATTATCTGACATTAGCAAAAATCCCTCTGATTTGTAACACACTACCATTTATGCCTTACAAAGCAAAGAAAGATAGAAGTTGCAACTACTCTTCTGCATTTAGATGAAAACTTTTGTTATAAGCATATGGCCTTATCTTAATATCTGAAGTATAAAAATTGGGTATTAATACTCTGTAAGTATGTACATAGACTCTAAAAATGTATTAGCTGTCTGTAAAATATGTAAACAAGAATATATCAATTTTGTATTTCTAAATACTGCAACTACAGACACCGTGAAGTAATTGCATATTAAATTAGTAATCATATGATTGTGTGGAATTACCTGATCTGATTTGTGTGCTTGACTGTGAAGAATTATGCACATGAATCAAGCTTAGTAAATAATTCATACCTTATCCTATAGCTAACTAATTTAACATCATTTTTCTTTTCTGCAATTTGTGTAGGAGTTCAGTATTCTCTTGAAATTAGCAGTCTTCCAATAATAATTACCAATATCTAGGAATAAGTTCTGGTTTGCAAACTTTTCAGTGCATAGTAATTATTACTCATTCAGTATGTGAATAGTGTTGGTTAGTTCTAATTGGTCACACAAACCTTCTTTTTCTGTTTTTCTCACCGGATTAAAATAATGCTTGGGTGTAGAGTACTGGTGTGAGAACATGCTTTAAAAACATGTTTTCTGCATATATTTAATATGCTCCCCTTGCCTCTAAATCACAGCCTTTGATGTCCTAGAGAGTCAAAATAGTTGGTAGTGGGGAGGGGAACTAAAGATCAGCAGCTTGGTTTTTGGCCATAGCAAATACCTACAATGAAAATTAGTACTGGAAAAATGTTTTCATGGGTTTAACAGCAGAATTTGGCTTCAGGTAAATAACTGGATACCAGTAAGGTTCACAGTATTTTAGGGTACCTACTGCTATAAATTGGGCAATTACTGGCATCTAATGATATTGCAGAAACTGCAACGATTTTATTAATAGGGTATAGGGTTGACTACTGGGCTTGTCAATAAAAGAGAAATCTAAATGAGACAGTTCACTAGCAAAGTGAAGGAAAGTGTGTGAAAGGCCCTTCCACGTCTGTATTTGCTACACCCTTCAGAACCTTGGGGTGAAACTAAAAGAATACTAAATATTGTAAGGGATTACATTTCTGTTCCGAAAGGCTTGAAATGTAAAACTCAGCCTTTTGAGAAACTCCTTGCAGTATGGTACAGAGTCCTTCAACTTTTGAAAGCAGTTGCAGGAATTTGGATTACTATCTGGGTTATTTGCAAGATTTTCATAACCAGGAAATATGTTGAAATAGAATTTGGTGGTTGGCAAGTAAGTAGCAGGACGTTAACGTCTGCTTTACTTTGATATTCCATGAAATGAGAACTGTATAATCTTTTAATCTTGAAATTCTGTGTTTATTGATTTCAGAGGTTACCTAGCTAGAAGAAATGCGTTCCTGACAGTCTTTTTAAACTGATCCAGAACACGGTCATCTTTTCATGGACTCAGACTCTCCTCATGGATTAAAACTCTTAGTATCACAAACTAGGGCTAATTCTGTACCAAAAAGTTAATGTGTCAAGCATACTTAAATTTCCCAGTATAAATACAGCCAGGAGTCAGCTTCTTCTGAAGGGGTGCAATTTGTCAACATTGTTGAATTGGGGTTTGACTCCTGCTTATACTGGTCTGGGAGCAGAGTTCGATCTGTACAGCTGGAAGTATGAAACATGCTGAACGTTTATTGACAAAAGTAGTCTCTACTACTGAGGTATCTGCTTTCCTGGCTGACAAAAAGGGATGCATAGGCCTCAGTGTCCTTAAGAGGGCTTGGATGGGATGACTTTGTAGTACTTTGAGTCCAGAATAGGTTGGGATATACCAGAAAGAATATGTATCCCCACAAGATAGATTTTTCTTTTTTATAAGACAGCTGATATAGTTGCAATAATTTCCCTAATTAATAATGAAAAAACCTGTAAAATGCTATTAGTATAGAATTTCTCTGACAAGAGAGGGATCACTCTTTATGGGGAGAGATATTTCAAGTGAAATCAATATTCAAACAAAACCAACATTCTCTTAATGAAATGTATGTTAGCTTTGTGGAAGAATAAGGATTTCTGAAAAAAAAATATAAGCAAGTTTTGAAATAATTTTCTAATCTCAAAGAAGAGGTGAAGGAATAATCCCAGCAAAATCTTAGTTTTGCTGTTGCAGATCAAATAGCAAAGAGACTAAAGAGCTTTTCATTGTGTATCAAAGGATTGACAGCCTGGTGTTCAGATAGAGCTCTAAGTTCTAATCTAAGATTAATAAACATGCAAGTGCTCAATCTTAAATAGAAAACTTGCAAGAATCCAGTCCTTAACTTATGTAATTGAATGTGTGTTTGAAATGACTAGTGTATCCCAAATTAAGTTGTCAAGTGGTAAAAGTTGTCAAATTTGGACCACTTACAGGCTGGGGCAATTGGAAGATATTTCAGCAAACTACAAGTTACATACACATGCTCTTTTTGAGACAAAGAACCATTCTGAATATCAGGTGAAATAAAGTTGGTCATAAAGATGCAAAGTGCCAGTTATTTATGGCATACAATATTTTTGAAACCGTGTGTGCCCACAGCTGTGGCTTCACAATTTTCTCGAGTACTGCAGGTCACTACTTCATATTCTGTACAAGAAAAGAATAGGACTTAGCATTCGTTGGGCTCTAGAACTCCAAATGGCTTTCCAGATGCTACACGAAGTCACACCAGTTCTCAGTGATGTTAAATATTTGTTTATTATAATCTCATTTTTGCAAGTAGGAAGGTTCAGTCACTCTTCAAGAGAGAAAAGGGGAGAATGACTTGGCCAAAGTCACAGTGAGAGCTAGGTTAGTGGACAGTAGCACAGAGTGCCAATTTTCAGTGCACTTTCTCTATGATGATGCTCAGAGCTATATAAAATTGGGAAGTCTTTCACACTATGAAAATCTTATGCATAATAACATAGAAGTTTAATTTGCATTTTATATTTTCTTTAAAATAAAGTATCTGATGCAAAGTCATCCAATACTAGATGGTTTTTTTTGCTTTTGAGTACGAATAGATCTATTTCTGAAGAAAGATGTCATGTATATTGAAAATATCTCCAAGCATTTTGTTGTCATAGCTGTTTAGCTTGAAAATAGGCATTTTGTTAATGGATTTTATCAACTCTCCAGGCTGCAGTCAGGAAGTTCAGCAGAATGCAACTGACAGTTATAGGTACTTTTTCTTAAGGGAATGTATTCTACCTGTGGGCCTCGTTCCAAGGTGTCATTTAAGAAATTTCTTTAAATGTATGAAATGTTTAATAGTTTGAGTCCTGGTTTCCTCTGAGATTGCACTCTTTCCTATGGTATAGTGGCAGGGGGAAATATTTTAAGTACGGAACATACATAGCGCAAGCAGATTTGTAAAAATATTACGATGTTAAGAGTATCACAGCAAAATGTTTTGTTGTTTGGGATTCCCATAGAACAAGAGATCTAACTCCTTCCTTTAGTTTAAGTGGGAGGAAATACTTTCAATCTTCTCAGGTTTCCCAGTTCAGTGAAGTGTGTTCTTTTTTAAATTTTTGAGGGTTTTTCTTTGAAATTTTATGAAATCCCCGGTGCTTCTGTGAGCTCTTCAAGTAGGTTTTATTATTAATGCAAGTCTAATACTTTATTTATGTTGCCTTGTTATGAAGCCACTTGAGGAACAAGATGTACATATGTTCAGTGACAGTCTGGCTTGTTTATTTTGAATTTGTATCTTGAAAGGGAGGGTGAAGGGTGAAAAATCAATTTGCGGACCTTTTTACTAAGAAAATACTGCAGAGAAATTATTCCTCTACAATCTGCTGCTCATGAAGAGAAGCAGCTTAGAGAAATCTTTACAACCAAGGGAATCTTAAACCCAGTGAAGCAGGAGGCTATGAAATCATCCCCAGGTTAGAAAAGGAGGCTTATAAGATTGGAATTTCAGTTAAACAAATTTGTTCTAAGTTAGCAGTTCAATAATTTTTCTGAGTTTATGCATTTTGGATGAAGAATGTAAAAATTCTCCCTTCCCAGTGACATAACTTGCTAATATTGTAGATTCAGGGTTTTTTCTGTGTTCCCATTTTGCATTTTTAGAATTCCATTGGGACCCACACTTCTTGCTGATCAACACCCAAAACTTCTGGGTAATATCAGTTCTGCCCTAAGAGATCTGTAGAACTGATTGTGGCCTAAAATATAGATCTCTCTCTAGCATGTTTTATACTTAAAATGTGTGACATTACCATAGCCCATAGTCAGAGGTATGAAAATGATATTGCTATCAGAAAGAATACTAAAAATGGGATTGACTAGATTGAAACTTGTCTAAGGACATCCATTGTGTCAGACCAGATTAGACTGTTCATAATAGAGAAGTGACGCTCAGTTGAATTAGTTATCCTCCCTCTGTTTTATAGAAAGGCTTAGGGCTGGAGGGGAACCTGTGAGATGCAGAAATATTCTGGCTATGAATTGTCCACATAAAATTTAGATAGGTAACATTTCCAGTCAAAGCTTGAAGTTCCCTCTCCTACTTTTTCTTCTCCTTCCACTACGATTAAAGCTGTAAAGATCTTTCAGACCTTTTCCAAACATAAACCAGGTTATATTTAGTCTGGATCATTTCAATCATCTGATTTACAGCGTGACTTCAGAAACAGCTGTGTCACTGCAGCTAAGAGGAGGGAATTGAAATGCAATGGGAGGAATGAGTGCTCAGGCACAGGAATATCAGGGGCCTCTTAACACAAACTCTAGACACTGGAGTCAATGTCTCAAGACACCACAGCTGTCACATTTTGTTAAGTCACTTGATTTGGCAGTACATCTGTTTTCCTTAATATATGTAGGTGAGGGGGGGTGAGGATCCTGACCCATATCCTGCCCTCTCTCCTACAGACAGTAATCTCCTTAGAGAAGGACTTTCTTTCACTGTGTGCTTAGAACAAATTGGGAACTCAGTCTTCTCTGGAGCCTCTCTGAATTTTAACAGACCAGGGAGAACATTTATCTAGAATGATAAATATTTGGGAAACGTTAAGCATAATTTTAATAAACCTGCTTCTATAAATATGTTGTGGTAGCTTTATAAAGTTGATCTGTTTCATTTTGGTTTTGTTGGTTTGTTGTTTTTTTTTTTCTTAAAGGAAAACCCTTTATTTAAATTCCAATTTTATGGGAAAATCTCTCATAACTTCCTAATCACACTTCCCAGTTGATTTCTGCTACCGTTTTCAACTTCTGTTATTTTGGACGACTTCTTTGTCACACCTATTCTTAGAAAATGACACAACAATTGAATATAAGCTTGTTTTAACAAATAGTGTTTCTGTTGATATCTTTACACAATTTTTTTTTGTTTGTTTTGCAAAAACATGCACCAATGTTTTAGGAAATGTTAGGTTCCTTCTTACAAAATCTTATGTCTACGCCACTCCAGAAATGTTTATAAGGGAACCAACATAGCTACCTACGTGCTCCATGGAGACATCATTTGCATTCTGTTAGTTTGGGCATAATTTGTTAGAAACAAGGCTGGTTTTCTGCCTGTCTTTCCTTGATCTCTGAGGAGAAAATAATGTACCAGAGAAGCATTTCCAATTATAAATTATTCCAGATTTTCAACTGACTGGTTTGAGGCTTGATATTCTGTCATGATTCAAAGATGAGAGGATTAGGTTAAACAAACCTTTCTTTTAGCAGCAGGTAAGCAGATAAGCAGTACAGTAAAGTAAGATGGTGACTGCAACTTAAGTGGGATTTTGTATGTGGTGAAATAATTTTTTGACAGTTACTCTGAATTTGAGAAGCAGGCCAGAGAAATAGTGGAAAAAATATTAAGCATTTTTAATTTACTTTATTGTCAGTGGAGAAGCTATTCCTTATCGTAGTTGGAAAATTTTTTTTTCCTTAACAAACTTATGTATTTGAAATCAAACATGAATTTTGAATTAATAAACATGCAAATGTTTAATCTTAAATGGAAGACTTGTGAGACTACAATTCTCAGCTTATGTAATTGAATGTTTGTTTGAAATGACTTGTGTATTCCAACCTGTAAGATGAGTTTTGCTGTGTTAAATTAAACAAGCAATTAAATAAGTGAGATGAAGTAATGCAGGACCACTGGTAAATGAAAGCAGACAAAAAATATTTTTCATATGCTTTGAATATTTTTGAGATGTTAAAATATTGCTTATATTTCATCAGGCTGAGATTTTCAACGTAAGAGTGAGAGGGGATAGCCAGAATAAGGTGCAGTGGGGATTTGAACTCCACCATTCAAGGGGGATTGCTCTAAGGTAGCCAAGGCTTTTTAAATACTTTTTTTCCTGGCTGTCCTGAGGGAAGCAGAAGGACAAGGGGAAGGATAGGGCCTGACATATTCATGCAAGTGCTGAGGGATGGGATGGGAGGGTAACTTTTACTGGTGGAAGAAGTCTTTTCTTTCAATCCCAACTCCTTGATGAGCTCCTGTTTGACCCATTGTAGCTTTTTCCCCCCCGGCAGCAAAGGCAAGAGCGAGGAGGGAGTCCGCTAGGGCTGTGGTGGAGGGGGCTTAGGCCATGGGCCCTGGGTGGTGTGTTGCTCCCATCACTCTATAGCACCAGGCAAGCACCTGCTTTGTCCAGCCCTAGAACCAGCCTTCCTTGTACCAACCAAGTGCTTTTCTCTTCTCCCCGTTCCTGCAGACAGGTATCTTTCTATATGAACACACACGGGTCATTCACTCACTTTAGCCTTTAGTAAATTGAAAAAAAAATTCCTTAAAAATCAGTATAATCCAGTATTTTCTAAAAAATAAAACCAACCAGCTCATTAAATGGTTCCTGAGTGGCATAGACATGATGTTATGTGAAAAGTGGGACCACATGCAAACCAAAGCTGTGGGGAGAAAAGGGACTGCTTGTAAGAGCTCAGATGAATGGTATTTGGCCCTGAGCTTATATGACTGTATTTTTAAAAAGGCAGGACAGATTGAGTGTTAGACTGAAAGCCTTAAATATATGCTTAACTATTGTCATGACATCAGTGTAGCCTTGTTTCTGTTTGCTGATGAATCACATGAGTAATCAACATAGCACCTATTTCTAATACCATGCTGAAGTTTTATTTCACAAATTTGCTGTTGGCCATAGACAGTTTGTGAGCAGAAGAGTTCAGTGTTTTAGCAGTATCTTCTTAAAACTTAAGTTTAAGTCTACATATTTGTGGTATGGAGTCGCGTATTAGTTTTGTGAAATCTGCATAAAACTGGTGTAACAGAGTGACAGTCAGGCCTATTAACATCAGCCAGAGATTTAATATTTTCTTTTACAGAGATTTTTGTATGGAGGGGTCTAGGTTTTCACACTGCTCTTGCTTCTAAATTTTGAGACAAATGACAGTAAGAAATGTATTCATTCATTTCAGTCAAAAGGATTCAGTAAGAGATCCATATAATTTATTTTCTGAGTGCAACGATTTTATACTGACACCTAACCATCTAACAAAAATGTAACATTGCCCTAAAATTAAAGCTATTGGTACATAAATGAGAAAGAGGAAAGAGAACTGTATGTCTTCTTGCCATATAGCCTTGTTTGAACTTTGGTGTCTTGTGGTACCATACCTAGTTTATCACGTACATTGCTATTAACTAAATCTGCAGCCAGGAGCAACTTACATAGTCATCAGAAGTAATTTGCAGAATTGCCTGAAAATGAACTTTCTTAGGAGCTTGCTTTAATTTGTTCATTCACATCAAGCAATTTCAACAACATTTGCATTAAGGAAATGGCATTTATCTCCCATCCTCTTCTGGCCAGATTATTGTGCAGTTTGACTAATCTTGTAATTCATGCCTCTCACACCCATCTTGTATGAAGATCAGCAAATGTTCTTCAGGAAGAACTCAGATGTGATAAGAGCCAACAAAGCTGAAAAGGATAGATGGTGAAATAGCAATGTGATAATTATGCTTAGTTTTCAACAATTGCTTATAATTCTGTGGCTTTTTGTAAATACTAATAGAGCTGATTATGAGTTTGTCACTGTTTTGGATTCTAATTAATGCAAGCTAATATATTCAGTGTGCTAACCTAAAGGATAATATGAGGAAGAACTGAAATATTCTCTATAGCCACAGAAATAAGAGATCCCCCTATAGTCTTCTAGTAGTTCGCAAAATTTCTAGAGGCTGGGGGGGAAAACCAAACCTCCATAGATGTTCTTCATGGAGGCTGTCTATGAAGAGACTAAACCAATTGAATTAGACTATTTCCAATATGGTGAAGGAAATGAGGGATTAAGGAGGACTCAAATGGTGCAAGTGACTCTATGACCATGAAAAAATAAGGAAACAAACAAAACCAGACTGAAGGTGCATTACAGGCTAAAAATGAACAACGTGGACCTGAGTCGTTAAGTTGCTGTAGAGGTGATCAGAATGTTTCCTGTGAACTTTTTTTCTTCTTTGCCAGTGGCCTATTCATGAAAAACATGAATATTTAACATTTTAACCATTTTCTTTTTTCATGTAATATTAGTTGAAAATTCATAGTCAATTATCCCAACAGTCAGGGACATTCTCTGATTCAATGACAGTCAATTTTCATACAAACACAAAATAATTTTATTATAGTGGCAATGTTTCAAAACATGTCTTTTTTGAAAATTGTTTCTTTTGAAAAGAAACATTTCTTGTTCATTTGCATGAAGCAATTTCAACAATACTTTCATTAAGGAAGATTCCACTCCATTAAGGAAGACTCCGCTCCATTTTAATTTGAAAAGAAACATTCCTTTTGAAAAGACAGTGGGTGACTGAGAAATGGCACAGGTTTCCCAGAGAGGTTGTGGAGTCTGCATCTTTGGAGATATTAAAAAGCTGTCTGGACGTGGTCCTGGGCAACCTTTTCTAGGTGTCCCTGCTTGAGCAAGCGGGTGACAAGATGAGTTCCAGAGGTCACTGTCTACCTCAGCCATTCAGTGATTCTGTGAAAACTCAATCAATTGGTCAGCATTGTTTCAGAGTACTCAAAGCAGCAATGCCTAAGTACATGCTGATCCTGTAGTATATTCTCTCTGCTTTTCACAGGCCACTTAAGTTTTTTTTTCCTCCCCCTTCTTTCATTTGTCCACCTCTTTTTGTCTCAATTTTTTCTGTATGCCCATCGTTTTCCTTTCCTTTCTGTTGCCTATTTTTCTTTTTTTGTTTGTTTTTATTGAAATGTATCTTCTGTCTTGTACTGAATGCAGTAAGGCTTGTGGCTCTGCTCTGATAAAGAATTTAAAGGCTTCCTGCTGTGAAAGACCAGTCCCATCCTTGCAAATTTCATTCTTGACTGTGAAGAGCTTCAGGGTTTGTTGCTTTGGGAATTTAGGTTCTATCCCAAGCTCACTGAAAATTACTGACAAAGTTTAATGACTTTAAATGCAGGATCAATTCATCACAAAAGGCAGAAAGAGAGTGATACAGCGTAGTTATCTCACTCCAAAAAGCAAGATTTGATTTAGTGTAAATACCTTTTTTCTCTTTTCCTTAATTTTTTTTCTTCCAGCACATTCTTAAAATTAGAAAAAAAGAAACACACAGTGGTCAACTTTCCAGAAAGCCTAATGAAGCTTGCTATTGAATAATTAATGAAAATGACTGGTATCAAAGCTTGTCAAAATTGCAGCCTCCATTCCAGGCTTGTTATACCTTCAAATAATTTAAAATAATATCAGACTTTGCAACTATAGTTTAATTACGCTATTAATATTACCATAGCTTTACTGCTTTATCAGTATAGACTTGTTGGTCTTAGAAGTAAAATTAATTTGTTTATACTTCTGATTCTATTTGTTTCAATAAATTGCAAAATATGAGCCTAATCAACCATCAGGCATTCAGCTCAACTGCATTTAATTTCTTCAGTAGAGCAAGCACCCTATGCTATCTGATGGGCCCAAATAGACATTTCATTAGTTTACATTCTGAATGCACACAGGATAAATAATTATAAACAGTACAATGTGAAAAGTCTAACAAAAAGTGTTGTTTCCCAAAGAATATTGGAAGAGGCAGTATAATACCCTTGCAAATTTATTCCAAGAACTGCATTTTTTGTGTACTGCAAAAGGATGAAGAGTTGGAAGAGAAAGCTGTAAGAATTGTTCCATATTTACTTCCCTTTTCCTTCTACATGGCTAATATGACAACAGAACATACTCAGATATGAAGAATATGCCTTGAAAATTATATAAATGCAATCAAGATGAGGCAAAACATACCTTTGTGAAACAAGCTTCTGTTTGTTTTCCTCAAACTGCTCTGCATACTGGCACATGATGTTAGAGATTATTTGTTCTAGAAGATTTCAGTAATAGTTTCTGCAATGAAATCTATGCAAACCACTTATTATTTTAAGATAGATATGTCAGATAACTTAGTTGGTAGGTCTTTATAGCTTTTAATCATTTTATAGGCATCTGCCTGTTCTAACTTTTAGAAATTTACTGTAGACTGTTATGACATTTAGATATCTGATGATCATGATAGGATCTGGTGCTGTTTTTAATGAAGAATCCTTTCAGTATTCCAATTTCCTTACTTTATGCCATTTTAGGATCTTTACTGACTCATTGTTTCCTGTAGAAAAGCGCTAAATCACCTTTATCCAGAAATAGACCCACTAAGGTCACCCTAAGCAGCCAATAGATTTGTCAGCACTGAGTAAGTACTTACAAAAGCAAGACCTTTCAAATAAGGGTTCAGACTCTGCTGTAACTCTTTGTTCTTGTGCCTGTCAACCCTAAGAAGTTTTAAACAGCAGATGCCCTTTAGCAATATGCAATCTACAGGCTGGGCAAGGAAAAACAGGATGGGTTGAAATTTGTTTCATTGAGTCTTGCTGTGGCGGGACTCGATTCTTCAGAGTATTTTGTTTATATTATGTTACCTTTGGAGGTAGTCAGCTTCCCTTTGCTTGTGAGTCACTTCTTTTCTACAAAGCTGCCATCTCTACATATGGGCCAAGTTGGATAAAGAGCAGATACTCTTTGAGACTGGTAGGAAATGGGTTGATAAGAACTTTCTCTAAATTTTTCCCTCAGGATTTAAGACTTAGATGCACACGAATGCACCTTAGCTTTCAATACAATAGATAAATGTATACTGCGTCAATTAGTCCATGATAACTATGTACATATTTACTCTGACCTCTGGGTAAATGCAATGTCACTATCGCTGTGGTTGATCTGCTTCACATTTTCTACGGTACTAGAATATGAACACACGCTGTTACTGTCAAGTTGTTGATATGCCTTCAGTTGACATCCTAGCTTTCCCTAGGGGGCCAAGGTCAATGTATGTTTGGAACCTGTTCCCCTACTGATACTGGGTTAAAAGCAATTGAGAGCTGCTTTAACCTTGGCTGGGGCTGGGCTATACACCATGGGCAACCTGCTGTCAAAGATATTCTGGTCTCAGCTCGTGCTGAGTAGTGCTTGGCTACAAGAGAGAATCTTCTGAATTTCCAAACCTGAAGGATGTAGGGCTATTTTGGCCTATTATTGCTTTAAAACTTTTTGTTTGTTTACTTAACAGAGTGAGACAATCCAGCTTAGTTTCTACAGATGGCTGCCTGCTGAAATGAAAAATAACAAGATGTGGGGCATTCGAGGGCCTTATCTCAGTATGGCAGTATTTGCCACTGACTCATCTTCTCCAGGAAGTTTGTTAGCCAAGTCCTGTTTCTGGCTTTGAGGACACGTTGATTTTATTTGTTTACAGTTCTAGTTTGTTAATGGACCAAATTTTGTCCCTGTGCAAATTAGTGAGAGTTTTGCCATTAGCTTGAAAGTATCGGGATTTGGTGCTGTGCAAATTATACAATAACCCTGGAGCTTTGTGTGGTGGGGGTGGAAAGAGGGAGAGTGTGAGGTCTTTTGTATAACAAAAATTTGGTAGCTTTAAAAATATCAGAGCAAAAAAGTACTGTGTGTATTTGTCTTTACTCTTCTGATTCTCCAGAGACAGACTGATGAATCCTTCAAGTCACCCCAGTGCAGACACATGCACCCTTCATTGTCATTTTCCAAAGTCAAATCTTAAGCAACTGTTAAGAAATGTACCATTCTTTGTCGAATCCAGACAATTTCAGCAAAGTGATTTCTTTCTTTTTTAACTTATTTAAATATCAATCTCTCTGCATTGTTCTCTGTCATGGGTCTGGAAGGTTCGAACTGGGCAAGGTAACAATGAACAACATGTATAGTATTTGTTTTAATCTAATAGTTTTACTATGTGACAGAACTTGTCATTATAATTTCTGAAGTTTGTGCAACCAGTTGAAACAGTAGATATGTATCTGTGTGCATGTACATATATATTCTTAGCCCTAGTCTGGTGCTTTGTGCATAAAAAGTTATTTCTCTTACCCATGTGGTTATTTGACAGATTATTTATGTATGTTTAGACCAAAAACAATAAGCAGAGCGTATGTCTTCTCTTACCTTCAAAAGTGCCTACCACATGAAAGATACTGTAACGGATGACATTTGTGCTTTGCAAGATGCAGTATAAAGTAAATCCTTAACTGCTTTGTAGATCCACACATTTTTTTAATGCTTTTACAAAACTGCAGCATCATCTATTGTGTGCACATCCAGAGAATTAAGACAAAAATAACCTCTTAATTACACTTTCACTGAATCTTTTACAGTGTATTTATAAACTGTAGGGGGATAAGGTGTCTCTGTATCTTCTGTTCTCTGCGTAAAAGCTAGTAGAAATGTCCTGCATTATAGGCCACTCTAGCATTGCAGTTATGCTGTAATTTATTTTCAGCTGAGAGAAGGCAGATGATATAAGGCAGGATTTTATTTTCAATTTGTCAGTCTTAATGGTCAATTTGACAGTGGGAGAAAAACTTCCCTTACTCTCTGGTATCAGCTTCAAGGCTTTATGATGAAATAATGCTTTTAATGCAGCTAGAGCCCTGTGCATTATATTCATGTTACATTTGTTTAACTCCTTGATGTGAAGTATGATTAGGACCTGACTTTCCTGTAAATGAAAATCTTGTTACATTGCTAGAGAGATGTAAAATATCATTCATCCTGCATGAATATCCTCTGTGGCATCTGCGTAGACTTCTATACTTAAGACACCCTTATAGTTGAACAGGGAGAAGTTATGATTAACAGTTGGAGTCACATTCTGTTGCTGAGGAGGACAAAACTCTGGAAAACTGCTATCTCATCATTACTGCCTTGCAGGTGCAGGAAGGCCATGGCTGGGCATGCACAGCTGCATCTTGCATTTATTTTGTTGTGCTTTGCACCGGCATTCCATGGTTCTTGGCTGTCATTCTGGTTGAAGCGGATTGGACAGAGAATGATAAATTTCATATTAAACATAGCTCTCAGAATGCAGGTGAGGAAAAACACTGTGCACCGTTCTGACATGTTCACAAGGCGTATACCAAACTAATGTAGGAATGGCATGCATGGATATGAAAACATATTTTTACTTTGTCCCTTTTTGCTTCAAAAAAATTTGTGCAATCTACTTTAGAAGAGCGAAAAGTCTTTGAACTTAAAGAGTGTTTTTTGGGAGAAAATGTTATTATAAGGAGCAGTAAACTAAAACTTCCCATAGGATTTCTTGATGTAAATGGTTTGAATTAAAATCTTGAAATATTCTGTCTCAGTCCAAAGGAGAATGATGACACTAACATAGATGAAGTAGCACAGCAGTAAAGATAATACTCCCTGGCTAAGATTAGGGCTTTATTTAACTCTGTTTTGCACATACTTGCTTTATGATACTTTTTTAGCTTGCTGTTTTGTCGGAGTTTCCCTTTGTTCAGTGTCGACGACGGAGCGGGAGTTGCGATTCCAGAGTAATGACAGATCTCAATATGAGTATGGTCATTCTCCTTTATTTACACTTGTAACAGGGCTTATATAGTTAACTACTATGGACACGCGCTACCTGCCGCTTGCAGATATGTTACAGCCTTGTGTTCACGCGCATCTATGCTCTAGCAGATTGGCCCGTTCTTTCTGATCATGCGAAATGCCTTCATGGTCTTTATCTTGTTTTTCTCCTTCCAGCTGCACATTCCTTTCTCCGTTGTTTTCTGCTTAAGTGTCTTGTTATGCCGGGTGGTGCAGTGTTTGCTCATTAAAATCAAACTCAGGAATGTCCGTTAGTGAGACTCCCATTCCCACATCTCCCCCTTTTTGTTTTACTAGAAACACTGCTGAAACCGATCTTTCAATCATTTTTCGTATACATTGCAACAAACAGGGTACACAAACCAAAATGCATATAAATACTATTACACATATCCCTC
>NW_008796218.1:7539940-7546091 GCF_000699145.1 Aptenodytes forsteri
TATAATAGCTCGCTGCCGGCTGCTCTCGCCGATCTGTGCCTCCTCCTTATCCTGGGTGTTGTTCCGCTGTTGTTGTTCATCACGTGGCGAGGCTCCTTCTTCTGCTCAGGGAAGGATGGTCAAGGTCACCAGCCGTCTTTGTCAGCATATCCCTGCTACTGTTAAAAACATGGGTTGCTCATGGATACTAGATCGTGCCCCTGCTGTACCAGCCACTCCTCCACACTGTTTCCCTTAGCTACACGTGCTATTCGGCATTCTTAGCAAAGTACTATAAGAATTTAGTGGGAAAACAATTTTCAGTCCTATAAAGTCAAAACCATTTTTTTCTGAATGTTTGAAGGAACTTCTGTTCTGAAAAAGTAGTTTTCAGGCCAGATTTCTGCTTTTCAGTTCTCTGTTATTTTAGCTTCAGAGTAATCTGAAATCATAACCATTATTGGTTTGTTTTAAAAAATATTCTTTATAGTTATAAATGCTCAAATTTTCTAAATCAATTAATTGTTGAAAACATGCATTACTTTATTGATTACTTCTAGGAAATATGCTGAACAATTTTTTTTTAAGCAGTATGTGACAAAGGCTTAAGATGAAAAATAATTATACGTACTTAAATTTTCAATCTTACCATAATAGCTGCTACATTCTGTGTGTACTAGTAGAAGCATATGCAATCCTGCCAGTCCTTATGCACATATACAACTTTATACATTTAAGTAATTGTATTTGCTACAGTGGGACCATTACATGAGTCAGTCTATTTGGCTTCTGTAAAAGTCTTTGGAGGACTTTGATCAGCCCTCAGTGAAGTCTTTATAGTGTGGTTCTCACTGAAATTAGTGGACATTTTACTTTCAGCATAAATTAAAAAAAAATTGGGACGAAATTTCTTGGGATCCCAAGAGGTTATAATGGTCTGCATTTTAAAATCTTGCCCTGGAATCTGCTCTGCAGAAGAAATGATACTATATCTACTTTGACATAGAGTCCTGAACAGAAGTATACATGCATAGAATTACAGTGAGGAGGCTGCAAAAACCTAAATTGCATCTAGAATATCGGAGGAGGTGGAGGGGAAGGACAGGACATGTAAGGTCCTGGATTCAGTAGTACTGATTCCAAACATGAACATCCATTGAACCAACCTTAAGTCTCTTCAATATTCTCCTCTCTTTAGTTGCCATATTAATAGCTTATGTTGCCTAGTGCTGCAGTACAGTGACTCGTATTTCCCCTTCATTGTAGATACATTCCACTTGATCTGAATTAAATGATCCTGAATTCGACTGCGTCAAAAATTTCAATACACATGCCATAATCAAATCTGGTTGTAATTAAACTAGCTCAAATGTTTATATTCTCAATGAAATAACAATATTGCTCTCCATGTGTGATTTTTGTTACGCACAAATGTTCATGCATTTCTAGGTGGATTAAATAAAGATTAGGCTAACAAGAAGCTTGAATCCCACTACTGTACACTGTGGTACTGCAGAAAGGTTTGCACAGGACGAGAGGGAGGAAGGACAGAATAAATAGGATTATAAAATTTCTTCTAACTGGATTGATAAGTAAGATGCCGTTCTGATGGGAAAGCTAATATTCTAATGACAGACTCAAGAAACAGAAATTTATCAGTGGGATGCTTACCATATGTGACGAAAGCATTAGTCATAGTTTAGGCATTTTTTTGCCCTAATAAAGGGTGATATTGGTGGAGACAGGAGATGGAACATTGCACAGAGCTAGTACATTTGGTGCCATCTTAAGTGCATAAAACATGGGGCTACACTGAACTCCTAAATTCCTTCTGTAAAGAAACCACTTTACAAAATTAACATAATGAAGAGTAACTAGAAGTGTTTGTATTTTCTTAAGGATCAAGGAGAGACTAGATTTTGGTCTGGCTGGTTTTCTTGCTTTACAATTGCCTGAATCAAAAGGAAATAGTAAATATTTACTGCATGGGGGCATTGCCTTGACAGCACATGTTTATTTTCGATGTTCAAAGAATGCTGTAGTCTAATCTATGCTTCAGAGGTTAATGGGAAGATTTCAGTGTTCATGTCCCTTACAGGGGGACTGAAAGTGGAGAGTTAAGTAATTTATTCAGTATTTTGGATAGTTTAAGATAACCTTAATGCCAATCCCATCTCAGGACCTATGTTGGCAGAATCTGTCAGACCCTGGCTTATGAAAGTTATGCAAAAGGGTAGTAAAAGATGGTAAGATTCCCTGAGTTGTATGGTCTTAGATGAAATATGTCTAGAAAAGACATCAAGGAATCATATAACCTATTCCTTTTCTCTAGGGAAAGATGAGCTATTCTTACAGAATTCGTGACAGAAATCTGTCTGGTCTGCTCTGTAAAAACCTGTGGCTATGGAGAATCACAACCTTGCTGTGCAGTATTGTCTTGTACTTCCCTATTCTTTCTATTACTAAGTTTTTTATATAGCCTGATTTTAAACATACCCCCTCCCCCTTCTTGCATTTGAAACACATTCATTCCTGTCTGTCTAAGCAGGACATGGAGATTTATTAATTTCTTTTCACAAATTTGAAGTCTTGTCTTCTCTCATTCTTTCCTGTCTAGACTACAGAAAACCCAGTGCACTCAGTCTTTCCATGTGTCACGCATTGTCGTCCTCTTAGGATTCCAGCGCTCACATCCATTTGTAATTTTTCTGAAGTCTGGTTCTCCAAATGAGACACATTACCATGAACAGCCAGCTGGATTTAGCTGGCTGTGTTTTGTGTTCCAATAAAGATCAGCTTAAAACTACATTTAGTGGGGTATATTCCATAGCTGGGGCAATGATTAGTGAAGGAAATGTGTCTGAAGTGGCTGTATCCTTTATTGGATTATTTTCCACATTTTTAGACTATTTTGTTGCATCTATTGTTTTGAAATTTCCATTTAAAAAAAATGAAAATATGAATATTTTATTTTAGATACTCTATTTAAATACTCTTCGAGTTTTTAACAAAACATTTTGCTTTATTTCTATGTAAAAGTGCCTATTGATGTAATACTCTAAATATTATGAACTCCTTGTTCTTTGTATTAAAAAACAAATCCCTTTTTCGTCCCTTTTAATCTCTCATAATCTTGTATCTTTCTTCCCAAATAGATGGAAGCATTTTTATTATGTAATGTCTCCCCAGCCAGAGTATTTGATATTAAAGATTGCTTCAATAGGTCTTCCCAATGCTTCAGAGCCAATATGCCTCCACTTAGCTTGCATACTCGTTTCATAAAATCTTCTTGTTGGAATGTATTTGCTTTTTCCCAGGTTTGAGCTTAACAAGCAAGTATACGAGATTACCTGGGGAAACAAAATGCAAATGTGCTGAAGTGTTTGACAAATAATCACACATCAAAGGAGGTAAACCCTCTCCTTCCCCCCCAAATCTAAGATAACTTGCAGATTGATAGCACTGCAAAAATTAGCACTTCTATAAAGTTAGCACTCTGTATACTTCTGACAACATGCAGAAACAATGAAACAGAGTGAATGCTTAGACGTCTGGTAACTTCAGTAGATTTTCATAAAATGTGAAACTATTTTCTGCAGTGTCATAATTCAGGGTATACCTGTACACTCTACCTTGATGGCAGTGCTATAATAAAGTAGAGACCTTTTCATTAATTTTTACTTGGGCAAAATTCATAATAGAATCTATAAACCACATTCGGCCAGAACAAGAGCCAACAGCACTGTGTCAGGAATGAATTCAGCCGTTTGCATCTGTGGGTCTGTTGGCATTGCACTCTGGAGAATGTTCGAAGGACAGGTTTTCCAAGAGCTAACTACAGTCCAGCTCTTTACTCTTTTCTTACAACAAAACAGTGAGAAAGAAATAAAATGCCCTTCACATCCAGTGCCCAGCTGGTCAGTATGTTTTGTTTTGGTGTTGTCTTTAACTGCTTCAAAATAAGCCAAGCAGTTTTTGCTAATGCTTTCACCTCTGAATACTTTTCTACTTCCAAAGGAAACTTTTACAAGTTAGAGTTCATGAAAAACAAACTTCAGGTGGAGGGGACAGTTGTTTTTGTGATGAACAGCATTTCAGAAATTGCAAGTTTTTGGAAGGCAGAAATTACATTTTCTTCCCTCCTTGATTTTTAATCTTTGTTTCAGTCACTCTGGAATTAAAGGAAAATTGGAATTGTTAACAGGCTGGAACAGGATGGATGAGAGCAGTATACATTTCACTCCCTGTCTGTGTTATTTTACTCTTCAGTTTCCTTTGATTCTTCAGCAGATACTGATGGAGGTGTCAAATGTTTCTGGAATTTATGTGGATGACAGAACTAACACAAGGGGTACCCAATAGATAATAGATAATACTCAAGAAATTCCTCCTCCTCTTCACAGTAAAACAGTCTTATTTATCTTGATTGGTAGCACATTGTGTTCTAGTATCAAAGACAGGCTCTGTTCTGAAGAGATATTTAATATTACTAAACTATGTATTATATCATTGAAGTGATTTTGTGATTTAAAGAAAAAAAATCAGAGCAGTAATTAACGACTTTATCATCAGACACTATAAATTATCTTATGCCTGATGTTGGATCTATTTGGTTTTGGTTGGTGGTTTTTTTTTACAATAGCTAATCCCATAAAATAGAGGTAATTCTGGATATATGTGCTTATAGAGTTGTTTATCCCTTTTGTTAATTTCCAAGAGTCAAGAATCTATTGATCAACAGAAAGAATAGACTTAAAATTATAGTGACTTTTTTCCACCGGAGGCTTAATAAAATGCATTTTTTTTGTTAACCCACAACTCTAAGTAATTGAAAGTAGCTTCCATTTAGAAGCATGTATGTGTTCAGAGAGTAAAGCAACAGCCCAGTTTTTACAAAGGTAATATATACTCTCTGGCCTACATTAGAAATGGAGTATATGAGTCAACTTTTGCTGAGATCCTTCAGATGAGGAAAGGACACTGGTAATTTAATATTACGAGAAACGTGGTAGAAATGGAGTCTCTTTGATCTAATGGAGTGAAATTTGTCTATTGGATTTAGTAGCACTGATAGAAGCAGTCTATTGCTCAATCTAAAATCTTCATGAGTGCTTAAATAAACCAGATGATGATACATTTTCTTTTCCACGTCTGTGTTGACTTGGTTTTATAACCTTTTAAATTTCCATGGCCATTGTGGTATCATATTGAATGTTCCTGACAAATGCTATTGGCTTTCTAGTTACACAGCTTTTTACATGTGCTGTATCTGCTAAACATATTGGCTGGTTTGAACCGAAGTTTAAGAACTTCTTGATTCAAGATATTTGCGATTCAAGTTATTTTAATTTCTAAAAAGATTAAAGCTTTAATAGGCATACCTTTAGAACTGAGAGAAGATAGTTCTTTTGAAAGCAGCCGTGTCCTAGAGGGAAGGTGTAAAGGGCTGCACATGCCAGTTGGCTCTGAAGACTAAAGAGAGGCTGCAAGAAGGGGAAGCCACTTTAACCCTTTAACTGGTATTTTAATTTTTTTAGCTGGATGTCTCAGAACTCCATCCAGGTCAGGGGCCTGCATAGTTACGCGCTAGACTTATATAAGGAGGAGTTTTCAGTCTTCAACAGATACAGTCTAAACAACTAGACAGAGCAGATAAATGAAACCAACAGATGGAAGGAAGTGTAGGAAGAGAACAAGTAACAGAAATAGCTGCATATTTTAACATAAACGAATTGGATTCACTGTTCTTGACATATCACTGTCTATGACTACAACAGCACTGCATGTTCAATGTAGGTAATTAGTTAGCATCTCTTCAGCCACTAAGCCAAAGTTCACATGGCATCTTTTGCTGAATAGCATCCTTTAGTTTTACATTTTAAAATGTTGCTTTGTCCTTAGTGCCAACACAAGTTGCTGACTTTCGAATGTAAAAAGTAATGATTGTGGAAATTTTTAGCACTAGCTTTTGATTTACCTGAAAAATGTCAGCTTGTGTTCAGGAAGAGAGACTGACTGTCTGTTTCCAGCTGAATTTGCAGTTCTGGTTTCAGCATAGTAAGATATTGTCACAGGTTACTGGATTCATGCCGAAGTTAAAGGTTTCTTAAAAAAAAAAAAAAAAAAAAAACTTGAAACACGGCAGGTACTTTGTTTTTGAATGTATTATTTT
>NW_008796218.1:7546555-7548259 GCF_000699145.1 Aptenodytes forsteri
AGCACTGCATGTTCAATGTAGGTAATTAGTTAGCATCTCTTCAGCCACTAAGCCAAAGTTCACATGGCATCTTTTGCTGAATAGCATCCTTTAGTTTTACATTTTAAAATGTTGCTTTGTCCTTAGTGCCAACACAAGTTGCTGACTTTCGAATGTAAAAAGTAATGATTGTGGAAATTTTTAGCACTAGCTTTTGATTTACCTGAAAAATGTCAGCTTGTGTTCAGGAAGAGAGACTGACTGTCTGTTTCCAGCTGAATTTGCAGTTCTGGTTTCAGCATAGTAAGATATTGTCACAGGTTACTGGATTCATGCCGAAGTTAAAGGTTTTTTAAAAAAAAAAAAAAAAAGACTTGAAACACTGACAGTACTTTGTTATTGAATGTATTATTATTTAAGAGGACCAGAAAGCTGTAAATCATTGTCTGATAAATAGGAACACATTAGAATGATAGATATTTCAGTGTTGAACCAATGTATTGTAACAATATGCAATAACCCAACTTAGGAAGTGATTGCGTCAAAGAAATTCTTCTGGAGATACAGAATACTGTTCTAATGGAAGAAAGGCTGGATAGGCACACTGTTTTATAAGCATGCCATGCTTATATACAGAAGCTAGTTTTTACTTGTATGTAGCCTTATATTCTTTTTGAATATTTAACTAATGTCAGAGAAAGCTGGCATTAGACTTGCCCTGGAAGTGTCTTTTTTTTTTTTCTCTCTATTGCCTAGAGAGGGAGATCTCCCTCCCTAAGCAGGAGCATCCAGCTTAGGCTAGATGTCTAAATTCTAGGTGTCAAAAGATTGGTCAAATGAATCCCTCACTTAAACTTTATAGTTAAAATGTAAGTATATCAGGAATTATCTTCAGCTGAACTCATAGATTGAGTTTAAGTTTAGTGAAGCAAGAAGTGTCAAATCCTTAGGTATTCTGTGATTGCTTTATCTATATACTCAATCTGAAGCAGAATCTGAGTAAGTAGTCCAATGAGTTTTGGTCTATTAGGCTTGCCTTTGAAACCATGAAGGATATAAACCTACCTAGGAAGCAGATATTCCTGTTTGCAAGCTCTTACTTTCAAGAGCAGTTTGTCTTTGGTTGGTTGGTTTTGCAGCTTTTGCAACAGGCACATAGGATTCCAAGGACATTGGCCTTCTGTTATCCTCATTGTAAGTCTTGCCTATGAAGTCAATAGGATTGTATGCATTTTCTAGGCTTAGTTTTTCATATATTTTTATGCCGTATCCTCCTGGAACTTCTCTTCAACCTATCACCCTTGCACCCTGTTTATAAAAGTTCTTACATTTCTTCCCATTTTAGTAAGTGTCCATGTCTTGCATCCTGTATATAAAGGAAAATAATTGGCCTCCTTGGTCTGAACCTTTGCTTTAGTTTCCTTTCCAAGCTGTTATGAATAATTGTTCCTTCTTGCTGTTTAAACTAACATGCTGATATTTTTGGTTGCTGATTGATTAGTAACCTGTTTAGTATCTCTTCATCTCACCTGTCTAGTGGATGAAGGGAAGGCAGTGGATGTAGTTTTTCTGGATTTTAGTCAGGCTTTTGATACTGTCCCTCACAGCATCCTTCTGGACAAGTTGTCCAACTGTGGGATGAGCGGGTTGACAGTGCACTGAGTGAAGAACTGGCTGAAGGGCAGGGCTCAAAAGGTTGTAGTGAATGGGGCTACATCTGGCTGG
>NW_008796218.1:7548789-7567068 GCF_000699145.1 Aptenodytes forsteri
TCTAGTTTGGAGAAAAGGAGGCTGAGGGGTGACCTCATTGCTCTCTACAGCTTCCTGAGGAGGGGACGTGGAGAGGGAGGTGCTGAGCTCTTCTCCCTGGTATCCAGTGATAGAACTCATGGGAATGGTTCAAAGCTGTGCCAGGGAGGTTTAGACTGGACATTAGGAAGCATTTCTTTACCAAGAGGGTGGTCAAGCACTGGAACAGGCTTCCTAGAGAGGTGCTTGATGCCCCAAGCCTGTCAGTGTTTAAGAGGCATTTGGACAATGCCCTTAATACCATGCTTTAACTTTTGGTCATCCCTGAATTGCTCAGGCGGTTGGACCAGATGATCGCTGTAGGTCCTTTGCAACTGAAATATTCTATTCTATCATGCCAACAGCTACACTCTTGATCTTAAGTCATACTTATCTTCCCCCTTTCCTGGAGCCTGCATAGTATTTTCAGACTCCTAAAGCAGGGAATTCATCAGTAATCTACTTGAATTCACCCCATTCTGAAAATGACATAGTGAAGGCATTACTTTTTCCATGGTCATGTTAAAGAGTATCAAGGATAGGGAATCTCTCCTCATTATTTTCATACTGGTATTAAATGAGACAACTTTTTACTTTCTCACACACCAATTTTTATAAACAAGCAGTTGTGCTGTCTTAATATATAACAATGATTCTTTAATACCCTGCCATGATATAAAGACTACTTCACAACATACTAGTTTGGGTTTTTTCCTCCTGAAAAACTGTGTATTCTGACATGTTCCTTTCCTTCCTTGAATCGTCATGAATTTAAAACTTTTTTTCAGCACTGGACTAATATGTCTGTAGTCCAGACTGATATTACCTCCATCTTTACTGCATACCCTATATTCAGTTAGGATTTTAAAAGCTGCTGTAAGGAGGGGATGCCTCTGTAGTTTTACATTAATTGGGCCTGATTTCTGAAGTGTAGGGTGCCAGAATTAATTTGTAAATTTTTTTACCTATTACTACTCATTATTACTACATATTATTTCTACTTATTATTGCTTCTAATAATTCAGTGGAAACACTGTCAACAATGGATGCTTTTATTATTTCTGATCATTCTAGAATCTCTTTGAAGCTGCATTTCCTGTAGATAATTAACTGAAAACCAGTCATTTTTTCTTGTCCTTTCAGCATTGAAGAACTCATTGAGCTTTCTAGGGATGTATTTTTTGAAACTGAATTTTCCCCCCCATTCTCTACCAGTCTTCCTTTCAGTCAGTGTAATTTCCTTCATCTATTAGTACCTTTTATAATGCTTTACAGTATTTTTCCTTCTGTTACACTTAATTTTTTTCAACAAGTCATGAAATTCTGGATTTTGTGTGTTACTTTGTGCTGTTGTTTTTTGTAGCTTGATGCCTGCAGCAGATCATGGCTAATTCTGTTCTGAGGGGGGCATGCCAGCCTGACTGTATGTTCCACAGTCAGTTCTCTTGTCAGTCTTAAACCATACCCACTTCTTTTTTTTTCTTGAAATTCTTGCAGTAGTCTCTTCTGTGGTTCTTCTGACTGTATCACTGATTATATTCCAACAATTTCATTATATTTTTCATGTTACCATGTTTCTCATCTTCAGAGCTGTTCTTTACTACTACCTGGAATTCATATCTGTACGTTGGCTTCCCCAGAAATTCACATCACCTGTTGCTTCCGTTGTTCTTGTGAGAGATGGCAGGAGTCAAAGCTGCCTTTCTGTTCTCTTTCAAGATTCTGGACAGCGCATTTGTATCCTGAGTCAATAATTAATTACTGTGGGATTTTTCTGGATACCTGTGCATGCTTGTGAAAGTTTTAATCGGGGATTATGACATTTTTCACAAGTGTAACCAGATATAGTGAAACTAATCTTATCATGTTTTACTTACGTGTATCATAGAATCATAGAATCATAGAATCATTGAGGTTGGAAGAGACCTCTAAGATCATCGAGTCCAACCGTCAACCCAACACCACCATGCCCACTAAACCATGTCCCTAAGTGCCTCATCTACACGTCTTTTAAATACCTCCAGGGATGGGGACTCCACCACTTCCCTGGGCAGCCAGTTCTTTCTTTCAGTAAAGAAATTTTTCCTTACATCCAATCTAAACCTCCCCTGGCGCAACTTGAGGCCATTTCCTCTTGTCCTATCGCTTGTTACTTCGGAGAAGAGACCGACACCCACCTCACTACAACCTCCTTTCAGGTAGTTGTAGAGAGCGATGAGGTCTCCCCTCAGCCTCCTTTTCATGAAGGACCACATTCCCTAAAGTTCACTTCCACAAACAAACCTTCCTTTATTCTTTTGCAATGTAGTTACTTGGAGTAATTCTTATGATGTATCCTGGGCACGTTCACTACATTCATTCAGGTTTTCTACAAAGCATTATAACGTACGAATGTCATATGTTGTTTCTTCCCTGTAAACATATTGATGTCATCACATCTTCTTAATGGATAGCTGACAACTGCTTGTAGCATAATATCATTCACTATATGAATGATAGGGAGCTTATGCTCCCTAGTCTTTCCTCCCTAATAAGAGAGTCTAAATTTGCTAATTTTGAGAGGCTCAATTCTCAAAAATACTGCTCTTCTTTTATTTTTTGGCAAGGCAATACCTGTTGCCTCCAAACTTTGGAGGGATCAAAACATTGATATGAATATCCTAATTATCATTTGTTCCGAGGCTTGCTTGAACATTTCTTAACAGTTATGCTTTTCATAAAATAACCAGTCTCAATTCCTGAAGTGGGGGAGAGAGTAGATTTCACCATAATCTTTCCTGTGTTGTTTCATTTATGAAAGAGGAAAATATCCACAGGCAGACCCCTTTAAGTTAGGAGAGAAAAAAACCACGTCCCATCTGTCAAGTTCATGCAGTTTCTTGAGAGATCCTCTGTCAAACACCAAGTGTATGCCAGTTTTCATGCTTACCGTATCAGGAGTATACTCAAGGACAGAGAAAACATGTAATTTCAGGGCTTCCAAAAGTTCATATACTGTTAATTAGGACCCATACAAAAATATGGCAATTCAATTAGAAATATAGCCAGATAAGTAAAAGCCAGGATGGGAAGTAAAGCCCTATTTCTGCAGTTGTTTCTTCACACAGAGATCCTTATGCCTGCACCAAGATTCATGGAGGTCATTGAGAATTCTGTATGTATTGAACAGCATTGAACAGTCTCAAGCTCTAGAGACTTCTTTCATTCAGAGGTTTAGAGAAAAAATATGTGTGCATGCATTTATTGTTCATTTGAGTTAGAAAACTAAACATAAAGCCAATTCTTTCTAACTCTGAATCAAGTCAAGTAATGCAAACTCAGTTGAATGAATTTTCCATATAATTAGCTTTACCTATGAGACTATAGTGTGACACTACTTTTTGTTATACTTAACACTAACATGTATCTACTTAATACACAGGAGTTATGTGGTTTCAAAATGAATAGAGATAACCTAATTTTACAGAGATCATGCTGTATTAGTTGTTTTGTGCAAGATGGCAAATGGTAATGTTAATTAAAATGCATCAATGTCAAATAATATTTCTGTTAAATTTTATGGAAATAATTTCCTCAAATATATTTATAACTGAGATGTATACAAGCTAACAACTATGATTTCCAAACTCTTTGCTCTTCTGAAAGTGTTATAAACCTTACCGACAGGTAAGCTTTATTAAAGTCATTGGTACTAAGCAATGAATAACATTCAGCTCAAGCATCTTTGAGAGATCCAGGCTTGTAATATTTGTATGTAGAAAACGTAACGACTGACTGGAAGTGCCATTTTCTAACTGGTTATAGTACATACATGTGTTGCTGAGTGATGTCTTATGAGGAGCGGCTGAGGGAACTGGGGTTGTTTAGCCTGGAGAAAAGGAGGCTGAGGGGAGACCTTATGGCTCTCTACAACTACCTGAAAGGAGGTTGTAGCGAGGTGGGTGTCGGTCTCTTCTCCCAAGTAACTAGCGATAGGACAAGAGGAAATGGCCTCAAGTTGCGCCAGGGGAGGTTTAGATTGGACGTGAGGAAAAATTTCTTTACTGAAAGAGTGGTGAAACATTGGAACAGGCTGCCCAGGGAAGTGGTTGAGTCCCCATCCCTGGAAGTATTCAAAAGATGTGTAGATGAGGCGCTTAGGGACATGGTTTAGTGGGCACGGTGGTGTTGGGTTGACGGTTGGACTCGATGATCTTAGAGGTCTCTTCCAACCTTAATGATTCTATGATTCTACAATTATTGACTTCAGTGGGACAATCTGCATGCTTCAGGTGGGACATAAACTTGGTGTACCAAGTGTGCCACTAGAAACTAAGAGGTGAATGAGTATTTGAAGGTTAAATACCAATGTAACAGCTAAACATGCACATCTCTGGGTTGCTCTTTTTTAGGTAAGAGAAATATATATATGAAATACATTGTTCCTCTTAAACCTCACCAGTTACTTTTTACCACCAGTAAATTATTTCAGAGGCTCAAATTTTTGACATTTGCTTTTGGCCCAGGTATGCTATATAAAAAGCAATTTTGTCTATCCTGTATCCTTTCTTGCTGCATGAGTATTGAGACTAATGAGCCCGCCCCTGCATGTGTTTAGCTTTGCTAGAAGCTTCCCCTGTTTTTCCAGACACAATTTTTTTTCCCCAGATGTTATTTATTTTATTGTTGTTACTTTGTTGGAATTTATTTTCTATGCCAGCTTCCTATATTGATTTCTTCAGCAGGACACCTGGTTTGAATCGAACTATACATAAGCATGCAGTAGGCTTCTGATTTCCTGGAATAGCTCAAAGATGATTATGCTAAACAATAAAATCTTTAGAGTGTGAATAATTTGAATTTTCTGCATTGGTTAGAGACAGTTATTATTTTAATCAGTGAATTGTAAGAAGCATTTGACTGAATTGATCTAAAAATACATTTAAATATTTTCTTCAAGGATATAGGGACATATCTCAAGATTCCTTTGACAGATTTATTTTTTTGGAAGATGCAAGTAATAAGTGGTCATATTTTTAGTCAATATTTTAGTTATTATTCTAGACGTGAAAATAAAGGATGTAGATAAATAAAGTGCTCAGAGTGCAAAATAATGAGAAAATGGTAAAATATGGACAATTACACATGTATATACACTAGATAAGGGCAGTGTGTAGCTTAAAGTGAATGAACTATTTACCACAAGGGCACTGAGCACTCGCTTCTGTGTAATGGTAAATGCAGTTACAATATTGTTTGTGTAGCAGTGAAAGAATTTAACCACAGGAGTCATAAATGTATTCTAAACAAAGAGTATCACCGGTGTTACCAAGCCCTCAAAATTCTACAGCAAAAAGCAAGAGTCAAAATATGCCAAAAATAAATGCCAGTCCTGAAGCACTTCACCCCTGGATCTTGAGCTTTGCCTGCTCATGTACAGCAGAAGAATGATATGGTGATTAAAGCACAAGCTTAGGACTCAAGATGTTTGAGGTTAAATTCCCAACCAGAGTAGAAATTTCTTACATGACCTCAGGCAAGTTTTTTAATCTGTGTGTGCCTCAATGTCCTTCCACAAAAGGGATACAATTATTCTCTTAAAATTTGTCTGTTCCACACATATGTATTATAAGCTTTTCAGTGTAGGGTCTGCCTCTTTCATACGTGCAGCATTTGGCACAATGATACTCTCTTTTATGAGACAAAAGGCCCCTGCGTGCACTTAAAGCCCAAGGACAATTCTCTAATAATGTTTTAGATGGAAAATCTTCATTGAACTTAGCAGTAAGACTTCACAGAGTCTTACTAGGGATTTGTCTTCCATGCAGTTTTCCTACATAAACGTATGTATGGAGGGGTCAGCACATCTGTGTTCTTTACTTTCTTTGCATTGCTCCACAGCCTGGTTTGGTCAACAGGCTCTGGGCAAATATGACACTGTGTATCAAGCTTGTTGTTTTTAATGATAGCTAGGAGTCAAAAGTGCTTTTCGAAGTGGCATGGTGAAATGACAGATAGTGAGGAAGCAAATCTGAGAAAGGGTGTGTATCTGAAAATCTGATTGCTTTTTCCAGCAGTTATCAATCGGTGTAAGAAAAGATACTGCCTCTTCTAATGACTCCTGCCTTACTATATAGGTATTCTAATCAACAAAAAATTGAACACCACCTTTTTTGGCAAAGTTGTCATAAAAGCAGAAATATTGCTTGCTCAAAGATAGTTTGCAATGTCAGCAACATGAATCATGTTAAGAAAAGAAGAATAGGTCAGCAAATTATCTCTTTCCACCAAGATGATTTCATGCTGAGTCATTGACAATATTGTAACCATAGGCTCACCCGTTATTGGAGCACGTTATGATTTACAAGATGGATCAGAAATAAAAAACATCTATGACCTTGTTTGTCTGCTGTGATGGGAAAGAAAAGCTTCTTTCATTGTATTGTTCCACTGTAGGTCAAATTCTCATAAAGTAGATGTTCAGCAACCTGCAAAATGACAAGAAAGGTATTCTCAGGTACATTTCTTGCACCAAATCTGAAGCATCACTTTAACAATGTAGGAGCCTTTTTGTGACACATACCACACTTTCTTTTTGTGATGTAGGTCCCATTCAGGTGATCGTATTTCACAGCATTACAAGTTTGAAGCCAGATTTTGATTCCATATTTTGTTGGTTTACCCAGGATATTTCATCTAAAAGGATATTGACTTTTAAAAGGTGCCAGCTGTTCCTCAAGAGTTAAACCTACCCAAAGGTATAAAACATTCAGAATGGCAGCATAAAAATATGCCATATGTTTTGAAACGCAGCTGACTACACTGGCACTGCGTACTGTTATTGTCAGTTCTTAGGTGCTGGACACCCTCAATCACTTCTGAATCATCATTGCCAGGGAGAAGGAATATCCCAACAGAGAACCTACAGTTCCTCTGGTACAACAGCAAAAATGTAATCTAAATTTCGTCAAGTAATTTCCATTCCTTAATTTTGCTTATGTGTTAGTTACTCCATTTTCTGGGTATGCAATCTGCATCTCTACTTATCTCCATTATCACAACATGGAGAATGTCTATTGAAAGACTTGCTGTTTCTTCCTTTATGAGCTTTATTGTTCACTCCTAACTGTGAACAAATAGCATCCTCACATAATCTGTAACTAATTGTGCAAGAAAGACAAGCACCATTCTATTATTCTATTATTCTTGTTTTAGCAATTAGTATATGTAAATTGCATTGTCCATAGGAATAAAAGACTCCTCTGGTGAGGCAAATATTTATTACTCTTACAATAAAAACGTTCTCACTAAAAATAAATATGCATATATGGAAGTAATAAAAATACAGCAGAACAGTGTAACATATGTTGAGTACGCTTGTACTTGTGTCCCTTTTTAATACAGAAAAGTTATTTTTCTTGCTAAGGTTTGTCTTGTATCATGCGTGTATGTCTACATGGCAGTGTCCTGAAACAGCATTGAAGGCCACTAGTTTGTAAGTTAGCGTAACAGGTATGCTTCTGGCATACAAAACTATTCCACAGAAGTGGTTTAGTAATCACTGGCTGCTCATGTAAATTCATGTTGTCAGTCTAGCAGTGAAAGACAGCTGCGCAGAGCAAAGAGACTGCTACCAAGGCTGGCAGCATCTGCCCCTTTGCTCAAGAACCTATTGTTCAGGCAAACTAAAGTGAAAAACAGAAATGTTATTTCTTGCACTATGCTTAAACTAAAACCTCAGTTATTCAGAACTGTCACACTCATAACTTGTGGTCACTAAATGAACTCTGAAAAAAAGGTGAATATTACTTTGAAATGTGCTCACAGAATTAATATAATAATTATGCAATTTTACATTTACTATTATATTAATAATGCAGTGACAGTGACAAAAACATAAAGTAGAAGAGTTTATAAACTGAGAGACAGACAAATCCATGTGCTTTGAGTGAGTTATTTTGCTGTTTGAAGATACCAAATGGTGGCGGGTTTTTTTCTGACCTGAAGAAAAAAAAAAGTCACAGACAAAATCGAACTCCAGTGACAAAGAACCTAAACAATGTCATATACCTTACAGAACAGTAATATGCTGTAGTACTTCTATACTTTTCACCTCTTTTCTGATGCAGCTGTTACGGTTTATAGAATAGATCAGGGGTTGTACAAGTGCACTTTCCATGCTTTTTGTTTGACAGACTGGTGTGCAGGATGAGAACATGTTGGGAAACCCATACTGTACGCTACACATACCAGTGCATATGTCTTTGCATTTTTAAATGGAGATATAACCCAAGCTGCAGGAATATGTTCTGGTCTTCAGTAACCAGCATGTATCCAGAATAATTCTACTTGAAGTAATTTTTACTAAAATCACAATTTGGCCCATAAATCTGGCATGACATTTTTAGTGGAGAAACTTGGTTTCACTTTCAGTAATTGTTTATTTTGAACCTGAGAGGGAGTTTGGTAAATATTTATGATAAAAATTAAGGCCTATATCCTTGATAGCTGTCGATGGTTAAAATTACAAGAGCAATCTGTTGTCAGCTGAAGTGTTTAAACCAGTAGCATTCAATACTGGTATTCTAGTATGTCAGAAATGGCTTCTGCATAGCTGACCTTACCTTCAGGCAGAGAGACGGTCTAGAAGACTTCTTGAAATCGATTCCAGACCACTTTTTTTCATGATCCACTGCCTTCTTGTCTTCCCTGCAATGGCAGAAATGCATATTTGCTGCTACTTCTTACTAGGAGAAGATGTTTTTCAAGAAGTTCTGATCTGGTATTCTGTAAACTGTCACAGCAATGAAAAAAGTAGAGATACCTGTAACAGAAATAATAATGATCCTGATTCTTGCATCTTTGCTTACAGACGTGGGATGGCCTCAAGCAATATAAGCTTCCCATCACTGGATTCCAAAACTGGTATTTTAAGTTTTGAGTAGTGTGATTGATCTCAGTATTAACACGGTGATCTGAAAACTAGGCCCTTTTCAGGTACCACAGGCTGGACACCCAGAAAGCTTTTGAATAATTTTACATAAGAGGTAAATGCATGCATTTTGAAATGCATGCTGTTTTTGAAAACTCATTTAGAGCTAAACTGAGGAAAAAATGAGTTTGTGTTTTGATGAACTTTGAAGCAGTTGCTGCCCTGATGTGTACTGTGGATGAGGCTAATGATACGTGGATTGACTGTGATAGGTCTGAAATTTTTGATTTGTATTAGGTAGAAGACTAGTGTATTTAAGAGTTCTGTTGGGCATGTTACAAGTTAAAATCCAGTGTGTTTTCAGTTGTTTACTAGCAGACTTTCTAAGAACATATTTCATCAGGGTTTCTGCACTTTGTGTGCTCTAATGTAAGCTCCTCAGTATTGTGACTGGGAAGAATGATGAGCAGGAGCAAGAAAAGGTATGTGAGCCTTTACCCACCCTCTTTTGAGATCCTGGTTTTCAGCTTTGCCTTAGCTACTGAGCAGTCTCAGGAGAAAGCAGTAGGCTGTTGAGGCAGGCTTTGGATACTTAGGTAGTATAGAACTTTTGATGTAGCTCACATACAGCTAGTGGCATACATGGAGCACTTTGGAAAGCCCTGCACTACAGCAAATGTTATGGCCAAAGGGTCAGATTTTCAAAGGCTAAATATTAACCAGTCCATCTTTCACCATCTGATGTTCTTACAAGGTACTCAAACTCTTGACAGTTAATTTATGTGGCGATCTGCCTGCCTTTACTTTCTTTCTTCAAGGGGAGCTTAGCTCTACTGAAATTCCGGGTCCTGGATATAAACATCTTTCTGAAGATCCTAGTTTAAGCCTTTTGACATACCAAGGATATCTCTTACTCTTCCAGGGTTTAAAAAAAAAAGAAAGTGACTGGCAGAGGAGATAATTGGAGACAACAGTGAATTAATTTGTATATCCAAATGGAAATATATATGGCACTTAAAGAAATTACTAGTAGTAGATTAACTTCTGTAACACTATACACAAAACCTGATTTTTTAAAATTTTTTTGTTGTTGCTGGTAGAAGGTAAAGAAAATCTGATAGGTGCTTGTGTGTGCATACATATATGTATGCAAAATGCATCCTTTCTCTTTTCTGAAAGTGATTCAGAATGTCAGCTGAGTCAGCACGGACTGAAAGAATATGATTAATATACATCAGTGATATGTACCCTATAGATAAGATAATGTTCCTAATGTACTGGACTCTTCCAGAATTCCTTACTGAATCCCAAGTTTATATGTTTTGGTCCAAAAGCTAGTCAGAAGGAAGGAAAAACAGTATCCTACCTCCCCTCCTCAACAAACGTGTGATAATTTATTTACATTTTGATCACATAACTGAAACATGTTTGTGTTCTGTTTTGAAGAAACCAGACACTCCTCCAGAATTTCTGAGACAGAATTCGTGAGTAATCCCACTTAGTACCTCTGTTTTCAATGTGGAGCTAACAAATAATGTAATGATTCTATGTATTCCATAGTTTTTAGAAGAAGGGTTTACACCAACTAAGTGTAGACCTGAGAGTACATGCAGTCTACATGTACATCTACATTAGCAACTCAGGGTGAAGTAGTGATATTTTTTGGTACAACTGTGCATTGTGTCAGTACTGGGATATGCACCCAGCTGCATCAGTGGTGTGCTCAAAGCTGTTTCATTCCTGGTAGAACTGAGATTGAAATTGTGTATCCAGTTGCCACCTGGAGTACCCACTTGAAATGTGGATGTGGGGTTCTCCAGCAGTTAGCTCTCATGCATGATGTGCACTCAAGCATGCAGCATCCAGTCTAAACTCATTGCTAGTAAAGATGCAATGTGGACACTTTGTCCTGGAATTGTGATAGATTGCAGCAAAATGAACTCTGATCCTTCCCTCTTTGGATATCTCAGTTATGTGGATGCACCTTGTGTGATATTTAAGTCCCTTGATGGCCATTACTGGCTATTCTAAAACACTCCATGGCTGATAAGAGCGGTGTTAATGTAGCAGAGTCCAAGATCAGGAGAGCATAAACAAGTAGCCATTTTCTAAACATTACCCTGAAAAGCTTTTAAATTTAGTCCAATAAGCCTGTTAATGAAGACAGTAGCTTACAGCACTTTAGAATTAAGTAATATGAAAAATCAAATTGAATCAATTAAAAGCCTGCAGTAAACACAATAAGCTACTGTAGAGTTAATAAATTTTTGAGGAAAGTGACTACATTCAACATGCCTAAAATGAAATGGCGAGGAAAGTTTCAGTCCTAATGTTCTTTTCAAAGTTTCAAGTATGGTCAGAGCTAGTTGTTTAGATATCTAGCAGGAGATAGTAGAGGTCTGTCCTCTGTTGTTTTGAGTGGTTTTGTGTAATGGATTTGTCAAAGTAAAGATGAAATGGTAATTAGAGAATGAGAGAAAGGAAAAGAGAGAAGGAGTAGGACAACCAGGTGCCAATAGCACAAATAAACACATAAAACCCTGGTAACTGCACAATATGGCTGTTGCAACTGTATGCCCTGCTACTTCAGGGCTAAAAATACGTTGGGAATTAATATTTTGAGGAAAGTGACTAATATTCTTGTTCCTAGAAAACTGTGTAAGGATTATTTTTTGTACCACTTGCTTGTTTAAAAGAAGGAATTCTGATGATGATAGGTGAAAATGCACAATAAAAGCTCACATTTAGTGAAAATCCTTCTACTGATTCTTTTTTACTTCTGGAATACGGACAGTTAGATATCTCTCTGAGGGAAGTAAGATTCCTTAGCTCTAATAGTATGAGATAAATGACATGCAAAGTCTTGTACACCCTCAAAAGCTTTACTTCCCATCACCCTCACTGCAGATGGTGTAAAGGTTCTTTTTCCCAGTAGGGTTACTTCCATCCAGGAAAGAGAACAAGCCTGCCCCACCCCACCCCTTTTTTTTTTTTTTTAAATCAGTGGAGTTAGGTAAACATTAGGGAGTTTACCACTCCAGACCTATTGATAATAACAGTCTCTGTATGGCTACAGAAATCCTCCTTCCTGTAACATACTCCATCTGCAGGCCAGCCCTTACACCTCTGTTGGCCTCTGTCTCTTTCTCCAATTATCTACCATAATCCCCTTCTTTCTTTTTTCTGTATTTGGCTTTTTATCTTCCTCTTGTCATTCCAAGATTTATTCCAGCTGCCATTTTCTCTACTTTTTTCTTACAAATCTTCCTCTAATCTTCCTCTCTCACATCTTCTGTTTTTCTTCTCGTATATGGGTTTGCTTATAGGGATTTTTTGCTAGCTTTATCACCATAAAAACCTGTTGTGAATCTTAGATACTGCTGTGTGATAATCTAGGGTAGATGTTGAGATTTCAGAGATCGTTGTACCTCATGACAGGCTACTAAACTGGCATTTCAGAAAGGACTGACAGATGCTTCTGTTTCCATACATGGTCGTCAAAGCTGCAGGACACTGGCAGGTATTCAGATGAGAATGGAGGAATCAAGCCCTTCCCATTAAGTATATTGGAATGGTTTCAGAGGGATCCTCCCAATTTTAAGGAAGGAAAACAAATCTATTTAAAAGCTTTTTAAAAAATCTTTACTCTTAAGATAATTGTAGCAGTTTATCCATTCAGGGAGGTTCAAAGAGGGGATCTGTGAAGTGTGTTCTTAGGATTCCAGTAGCATTCAAAGTAATTATATGGTAAAACTTTTGGCATCTCTACATTGTGGCATCCTGGGACAGGTCTGCAAACTTCACTGTGTATTTATCCATTAATTGCATTGTGACTTATCACTCTTACCAAAAGAAACAGGATGAGGACATGTCTGTTAGCTAAACAAAAGCACAGCATCAAACAAAACAGTTCCCTGAGAAGAAATGCTTTTGGCAATCCAAAGGATAACATGGAATTCATAGTAAACAGAGCACACATTTCTCAGCAATGAATTAACCTAAATGTACATAGGCAATTCACATTTCACTTTGTAAGTGTTATTGTTCAAACTGTGCAAACTATTATGCAGGAAAATACAACACAATCTTGCTGCAGACTGATCTAAATAAAGCATTTACTTTGGCTGCTTGTAAATAAATGTTGCTAGATTTCCCCAATGCATTTTCAGAGTTTATTTCTAGAAGGTGGTTGGTTTTGTTTGTTTGTTTTTACTGATTAATGTTAGTACTGGGATTGGAGATGGTAGTTTATTGTCACAGAAAAACACCTTGAGCACCTCGTAGTCTCGGGCCGCACTGATGAATTAGAGTTTAGGAGTCTTGGGATCTTTTTAATTAATCATCTGCTGTTTGGCTACAGTAAGTCTCTTTTTTAATTCATCTGCTGTTTGGCTACAGTAAGTCTCTTCTGTTTTCTACATTGTGCCTGTTTTTGCTAATTAAGGAGAGTGAGGACTGTCCTCTGCAAGGTGTTAATATACTACATATCTTCTACAGGGCAATGCTCATCTTGGTTGTGACCTTAGTGCAATAAAATAAACAATAATCAATTAATCACTCCATTTACCAGTTAACTAAAGCAGAGGATCAACAACTAATGCTGTTTTTTCTAGTCATTATCATGCTGTAAAACTTGTCAGACCATCATTGTTCTGACTAGTTAGATGCTCCAAGGTATAGTAAGGCTGATAAGCACTGAAGTCTAAGTTATAACTGACTTGCAGATTGTTGGACCGTCCTGGCTTCTGTTGTTTAAAAGTTTAACATTCTAATGGCCTATGACATATATAATGTAGATGCTTGAATGTATCTTCACCTTAAAATAAACATGCACGGAAGGAAAATGGGGAGACCAGACAGGCGAATGTTATTTTACAATTTGTGACTTGAGACAGGAAGCCCACAGACCTTAGCTAGTATAGTAATTGAGTAAAAATGTTGAGAAAATAGTCTAATACTGTGTCTTTTCATGCTCCATCTCTGTAAAAATATCATCATTATTATAGTAATCATAAATATAAATGCAGTGTTGCCACTGTTTAGTAGACTCTACTATCTGCAAGAACTAGGCAATACCACAAATTTCATCTGAGGTAGAATTCTTTGCACAGTGAATACAAGCCTTTCCATTAAGGCTGAAGATGAGCTACTGTGAACTCCATTTTAAAATATAGATTACAGTTTATGCTAAATTCTTCTGTTTTTACACTTTATTGTTTTCCATTTCTCAGAATCTGACAGATGTGCATCAGGGCAGAATACCCTATGAAACTTCCTGCTTCAAGAATTCTTGATGGAATTGTTCCAGTTCTGCCTGTGCAGTTTCAAATATATTTATTTTCTAGCTGATTTTAAGACCAGATCACAAAGAGCTAAGCCAAGTGCGGTAGAAAGCAAACTTAGGATCATGTCCTACCTGACTGGTGGCTGGGTATCTAGCTGTACAAAAGAAAGTGAGAAATACTTTCTTAAAGACTTAGGTCATAGTTCTAATGTATTTATCAGTGTGTGATTTCTGTATTTGGTAGACTCTGCAAGAATACCTTAGGATGTAAGGATGTCCTTGGAACATGCACAGCAGCTGGCCAGGAGAGTTGATTGGTCTAAGTGGCCTCGGTTTGAATCCACTGAGGACTAGCTCCATGAAGAGATGTAAATGACTGACATGGAGTTCAAGGTACACATATCCCAAAATGTATAAGGCATATAGTGTGTGTATATATATATATATAGTATATATAGAGAGAGTATAAGGAACCTGTGATAGACACCCCCCCAGTGCGCACCTTCTTCCATTCTCATTTTGGAAGAAAGATTGAACATTCATTCTTTCTTTCGGGCCAGCATTGAGTTATCAAGATAAAAGAAAGCATAGAGAGCACATTGGCAGTAAAACTGAATGGAATGTACCATTTTTTTCATTATAGCATGATGATGGTAGAGGCTGGAAAACAATACTGAAAATAAGTGCATGCCAAAGCAATTTTTAGGTGGCAGAGATCTACTTCATGCCAGAGTTTTAACTAACCGATGCTGTGTATCCTGTGCAGTCAGTGCTGGTTGGTATGTGATGCAAAGTTCTTTAGGAAGGTACTGCCTCCCACTATTAGGTAAAATACCATTCTTCGCAACTTAGGAAACTTTCCAGATCCTTTCCAACTCAGCTGTATGTTCAAGTAAGTGTTGGAGCTTCCAGCTGTTCCTCTGATTCCATTACAGTATCATACATTTAATTTTTCAGTGATCTATGAAATTGTATACGATACCTGGATCTGCTATGCATTCTGAATGCATTTGGATGTTAAAATACAGCAGGGAAAATTGTGGTGACACAGCAAGCAAGAAAAATTTAAGTATGAAATTTGGCATGAAAATAGTAAGACCTGGTATATCTTTAAATACAGTGATTTGTATATCTAATAGCATTATTTGACAAAAAACTACCCTAACACAATAGTTTCAAACTTTTTTGGTGTACATACCTCTGAACATTTTTCAGTGATGGTCTGGGTCCTGATTAGCTAAATCTTATTGGCAAAAGCTTGTTTCCTTTGGTGGTATGTCTTTGTAGACATGACAAGTAGTCCATGGATCCTCAAATATCTTCAGACTACAGGTTTTCAACCTATTTGTTGGTGTTTTAAAAAAGCATTTGGAAAATAAATTTGTAATTAGATTAAGGATAAGTTTTTCTGGGTGTTTCCCTTCAGCGATTGTTACAATTATCTCTGATCATGCTAGGTGGAAGCAACCCTGGACCTAACCAGGATCATGAAGGATCTCACCTTCATGAGTGGGAAATAGTCATTCTGTCTATACTCTAGACAACTAGAACAACTATTTCTTGTTAAAGAGAAGTGAAAGCCATGAAAGAATGATCACACTTTCGTCTGTTTGGGGCAATATGATAAACCACAATTGGTTTGATATGCCCTCCAATACCTCTCAGGTGCCTTTTCACAACCTCCTACTGGAGGGGTGAGTGCCTGTGATGGAAGTTCTGACTGAGCATCTATATGCCCAAAGAAGGTGAATCTCGGCTCTTACTCTTTTCTTCCTGCTGTGAAGCAGAAGTTGTAGTTTAGGCAGGCAAAAATGGCTTCTACTTGCAAATTTTTTCCATCTGCGCAATGACTGTGATTCAGGATAGAACAGTGAAAAATTATTCCCTTCTCCCTGTTCCCCTCCCTCCCGTACAACTGGCAGGCAAGATTTCACATGTGTGTGTTAACGACTGCCTTTTTCTGAACAGCAGGTTAGCATGATGGACCATAGATTCTCAGAACTGTGAATTGCGCACAGGTATCTTAATTTTTTATCTTTCAAAATATTGCAGCCAGGAAGTATTTAAGGGTTCTCATGTATTTCCTCAGTACTGATGCACTTTGAATTATTAAAATGCATTTTGAATTATCTCTGTGGAAGGTGAGAAGGAATAGGATAAAGTCCTTTATTGCAGGAAGCAGTATGTTGGGGCATCTTTACGGATATAATTTTCAGAGGTGAGCATGCCCCATTTCTTCTTTTATTTTTTGTTCTTGAGCTGCAATGGATTCACTGTGTTCCTAGAGAGGGCACAGCTGAGTTTCTCTGATATTCATCCAGGCAACCTTTATCTGTGAGTTTTAAAAGACGGCAAAACAGAGCTGATGCTCCAAATACTGCTCAGAGCCTTTTGTTTTATCTCCCTACCTATTTATTACCATCAACTGCATTGGGAAGAGAGGAAGAGTAAGAACCCTATCTTTATACCAATTGCGCTGGCTTTTAGCAAAGCAAAGGAAAAACACAGAACTTCAAATGAAGCAAAACGTTCTCTAGCTCAAGAATGCGTGGGCAATCTTACTCACTCGGAACATCTGAACTGTGCTCTTACAGCTTTTCTGTGCCTCTATTTCTGTAATGCTTTTAATTGGAAGATACTAATGCTTTCCTGCCCATAGGAGGAATATGAAGATTATGCAATGTTTCTAAAAAGCTTTGAAGATGAGCAAAGTTGCCCCTGCAGAGCTGTCTGTGATTTCATTAGGAAGGTGCAGCAGGGCTGAAAAACTTACTGGTTTATTTTGCTGGCAGTTAGAATAATTTTTGCTGCTCACTGGAGAAAAAGTTGTTTTTCTTCACTATTTGATGGGCTGGATTGTCCTGTGAGGCTTGAACCAAAGCAGGAGGTGTGTGATTCATGAGCTGCGCTATACAGCAGGTCTGCCAGACAAACTGCATTTTCTCTGAAGAGCCATTCCTGGCTCCCTACATGATCCATTTATTCATGGCCTGTGACATCAGCAAATTAGGACATTTCTGTACTAGTCTGTGCAATGGGAAGGTGAATTTAAGGCTCTAGTCTTTTCCCTTTCCTGACCGCTGGTCTTTAATTGGGGGAGAGTTCAGTAGCAGTTCATATCTAACCATTCCTGTAGTCATGCACAAACTCCACGTTTGTCAAAAAAAAAAGTTTTCTCCTTTTTTCCATCAAGAGATAGACCAAGTTATAATCAGAGCCAAAGTGATTTGCAAATATCTATCACCTCTTAGTAATGGAGAAAATTACCACCCACATGAAATATTGTGTTCCTAGAATTCCTGCTGTTGGCTGTGCTAGACCAGCTGGTACTTATTCATTCTTTCTTTTAGTTTTCTTGATTGATCTTTGTGAGGTCATCACAAAGCCAGACACAGATCCTATATCCTATATTTTCTTTTGTTTATAAAAATCTTGATTGATCTTTGTGAGGTCATCACAAAGCCAGACACAGATCCTATATTACCTCTGCCAAACTAGCCATGCTGGCTGGATTGGTGGCTGGTTGGAAGTACTTATAATTGCTCTAGGAGACACAAATGTTGCTTGTTTTATATTTCAGGTAGTTGAAGTTTATTACTTGGGTTGATGGAAATGAAGAGTATGAAGTATCAGTGCAGAAGACTATAGGATAGAAAAATATGCTAGCACATAAAGGTGCAAGCAGCTGTTGGTTTATGGATATGAAAAGAGGCAGCATAGTTATTAAAAAGAGTACTTCAATCAAGGATAACACTGAAGGCAAGTCTGGTTTATAGAATAATTTAGGTTGGAAAAGACTTTTAAAATCATTGAGTCCAACCATAAATTTCACACTGCCAAGTCCACCACTAAACCATGTCCCTAAGCACCACATCTACACATCTTTTAAATACCTCCAGGGATGGAGACTCAACCACTTCCCTGGGCAGCCTGTTCCAATGCTTGACAACCCTTCCAGTGAAGAAATGTTTCCTACTATCCAACCCAAACCTCCCCTGGCACAACTTGAGGCCGTTTCCTCTTGTCCTATCACTTGTTACTTGGGAAAAGAGACCGACACTCACCT
>NW_008796218.1:7567625-7593338 GCF_000699145.1 Aptenodytes forsteri
GCACTCGATCCCCTCATCCAGATCATTGATAAAGATATTGAACAGAACTGGCCCCAATACTGAGCCCTGGGGAACACCACTTGTGACCGGCCGCCAACTGGATTTAATTCCATTCACCACGACTCTTTGGGCCTGGCCATCCAACCAGTTTTTTACCCAGCAAAGAGATTGAGGGCAAAATTCTGGTTAATGTTTTGTGCTCATAGCTACCAACAGGCAGCAGTGAAGTGCCAGTGTTGGAGTGTTAGAGACAGCATAATAAACCTTTTCAAATGGCAGTGGCTCAGTTTGTCCAGGAAAGAGGCTCTGGTGAAGAAAGAAGCCACAGACCTGCTCAAGAGGTGAATATCACAGTGCATCTGGCAAAAGTTTTATATCACTTGTACCTTTATAGACAATCTTGTATTCCTCGGTTAGGCTCATCTGCCTCCACTGTAGCCCACTACACTGGGCTACTGTCCTTGATGCTAAAGGACTTACAGTGACAATGGTGATTATTCCATCTCTTCTGAGCCTTTTTGTGTGGAAAATAGAATAAATAAATTCTTGTTGCATGTTTTTCTCATGTTTCTGCATTCAGTTACAGTATAAATCATAACTTAGAAACTCAGTATTCAAGAGCATCAGCTTTTAACACAGCTCTCTGCAGAACTGCAATGTTGCAATAAAACAATGGGTAGCATTCATTCTACACTACAGCATTTTTACTCAGCAAAGTACCAGAACCTCCTTGCTAAGAGTAATGTCATGTTTTGGGGTTTGAGTAATGTTACCACATAAAAACATGCATTAACAATCAGTTAGCTTACAAGTGGGAAATAAAGTACAGATCCATTAGTATATTAACTCGTAGGCAGTAATAACAAACAATTATTCATTATTGCAATCTCTTCTTGACATTTCTGCTGCTGAAATTTTTAGTGGAAGTACAAAATGTTCTCAGATATATTAGAAATCTATTGATGGATGTTCAGTTGGTATCAAGCTCTTAGAACAAGCTGTTCTTCTGGATTGCTGCCTACTTAATCGGTGATTAATGAAAGCTACCATTTTGTATATGAATTTGGAAGCCTGTGTTCTTGGCATTGTTGAAGTATGTAAATGTCTTCCTCAGATAAAACATGACAGACAACCCCTAAAATACAAGTGCTTTGTTCTGCTACCTGTCAGATCAAGGAGAAGGCCTGGATTCTTAAAGCTATGAATTTAATTGGGAGAGGAGATGAACTGGCAAATACCCTGTACTCAGTTCTTTTTGTGACATTCTTTCGAGTCATTTTACATAATGAAGAGCAAAACCAGCAGATGAGATATATTGATGTCATCGTCAAAAAATATAGTGCATTTGTAAATAAAGACCTGCAGGCTGGTTAAAATAAACATTTTGCTTTTAAAAAAAAAAAAAGGCAAATGACCTTATCAGATGCTCTATCAGAGGTACGGCTGGAAGAAAGTATTGCTTTGAAAAATCCAATTACTATTACTGGGTGAAATCCTGGGTGGTGATAAATGCTGGCAAGGTCCTCTGAAATTAATGGGAATTGTGGGTACTTAAGACTTCCTAGAATTTGACGCAGAGTCCATAGGAACGGCCTCTTTTAACTGTTGGTAATTAAATGGTTACTCTTGCAATGGAACTGCAAGCTGCGCTAACCATAGTGCTGCAATCATTACCTTGCAATTAATTCTTCTTTAGGGCTTTCAGAAGTAGTTCTTGAAGCTGACAGCTGCAGCCTGCAACGTATCAAGTGCTTTATACAGCTACTTTAATGAAAACTCAGATGAGTGTAAGGTCAGTCTCTCCACAGTATGTTCTAATTAGATTTCCACTTTCCTTTAAAAAGCAGATCACATCTGGCCCAAAGACAGAAGCCCATTGTGCCAGACGTGTAATAGAATAGGTGTTGTTTTGTACTTCTCATCTCTGAAAGACAATGACATGGAAAATTCATTCTCTTCTACTCTTTAATAATCTTCCATCTATTATTGTATTTGTATGTGCAACTGGATACAAAAGCTAATCACAAACCTCTGCTTTAAAAGATTTTTTTGTTAGCTCCCATGTCAACATTAGCTTATGCAGACGAGGTTGTTGAAGCAGAGATGTTGCAAAGCAGTGTGGAACGTTGCTCAACTGTATATGCAAGACTGGATTATTAATATCACAGCATCCATGTAAAGTAGTTGCTACAAATTTCCAGGACATTTTCATAGCTTATTGTCCACTTTATTATGTTCTAGGTGAGTCCTCTAGTTCCTTGGAAAGCTGTGTTTACACTTGAAGCAGAATGTCCATATTTCTCGCTTGTGGAATTTAATCTGAACTCAAGGAAGAATTTGGCCCAGTGGATTTCTAATATTCCTTTCTGAGATGAGCAATTTGGAGACAGTATTTTTGTCACTTGTGGAATAGCATGTGTTCTAACCCACAAAAGAACAAAACCTGCTTTTCTAATTTTGTAGGAGGGAGTGGAAGCATGGAGATGATATCCGGAGGTGGTATCACAGTTCTGCTGGTGGATCCTGGTGTACTAGAGCAAAAATCAGGTGTGTACCAGACTTTTCACTTAGCAACATATGCATGGCCAGACATCAATATATGGGGGTGGAAGGAGAAAACCTGTGTAAAGTCTTGACTCCTTTAAAATGCCTATAATTTCAGAAGGGCAGAATTTCACTATAGTACTTTCAAAGAAATTGAAATTACTTGAAGGGGAAATGACAGCTGTAGAGGAAACAGTCAATCCCTGCATTCTTTTTTATGTAAAATGTACCTGATGCTGTTACTCATTTACTTTCACTTTTGCATTGTGTCTTAATAGGACTGAAGGTAGTAATTTCTCTCTTGAGCTGTTGGTCAGAAAGGCAAATCCAAGTGAATTTTCAAGAACTACCTTCAAATGAGCAATGTTACCATGAAGATACAACAGACACACCATGACTGGACATTTGCTTATAAGGGATGCAGAATGCAATAAAACTCTACGAGAGCAGGCTGAAACGCAGAGCTGAGTTGACTGGCAAGCACACTGAGAGAAGAAATCACAAACTGTTCTTCAGGAAAAGAACAATTAATGCTTCCAGATACTGACATAAGTGTACTCTTTGCTTGCCCATTCTGACCTAGTGACCTTAAGGTACTGTATTCTAAGCAGTTAATAAATATTGTCTTTTCTGAAACGGTTGTCCTGTGTCACTGTAAAATGTCTCCTACTGCATTTGAATCGTGAAAAGGCTAATTCTCAGTGGAGATCCATCCTCTAAGTGAAAGAAGCCAAAGTGAGATATAGGGTATATGCAAGGAATCCAGTCATAATGGATCAAAAAAGTTTTGCAAAAAATAAAAGGAGTGATGATAGGTTGCTTTAAGCTTGGGGGGGTTGAGATTGCTGTATTGCTCTTTGAGGCCAGCCAATTCCAGAAGCTGTAATAGCAAAATACTAGTTTAATGAGTTTTGTGAACAATTGATGCTCTGGAAGGCAGTGATTTCCCCCCACCCCCCCATTACTTTGTGTAAACATACTCTCATTCAGGAAGCCTAATTGAAGCATGTGAATAGTGCCATTGAAAGTAATAACATTAATCATGCTGGAAGCCAAACACATGGTTAAGTATCTTCCTAAACAGCGCACCAGAATCTAGAACAACATTGGCTCAGGCTTCCTTGGGGCCCTTTTGTTTTGCTGTAGTACCTCCAGTGGAAAAAATATGCACAGTAAATTTTTAATCTGATAAATCTTGTTGCTGTCCATAAATCCCCTAAACGTCAAAACTTTGTTAGCTTTTTTGATTTTATTCCTCAGTACAGCCATCTCCTCCATTATTTTATCCATATTTTTAAATAGATTCCAAAGCTTATAAGAGTGTTTTATAGATAAATCATCAGTTATTTATAGGTAACAGTAAAAAACGGTGTAAAATATATATGCATATCAGAATACAGAAGATATAAGTAAAATGAATATGTTCCTATCTGTTACTTGGAAGGTAAGTAAACCTTTCACTCATGTCGTACTAAGTTTTATTTTCTGTATCTTTCATCCTAGAATGTATGTGATGTAACTTAAGGTGTCAGTGTGGATAGTTCGTATCCTTTGGTAGAAGGCTCTTCCTATCCTTTTTCATCCATTAGCTATGTGCATGATTGAGGAGATTGTTTGCTCTGCAAGGAACAGCCTCTGGAGAAACACCACAGAACCACTTGTGTTGATGTGAAATGCGTATCTGTTCCAGATGCAAGTAACAGAGAAAGTCATCAGGCTTAGTGGGAGCTGGATACTTTGACTGTATCCATCCCCCTTCAAATCTTAGTTTGTTTTTGTGAGCATATTCAGTGCATCTTTATTCTAACTTTGTGCCATATGCCTTGATCTGTTTACTAATCTCAGATTTATGTTCATTTCATTTGTGCAGTACTAATCATTTCATCAAGAGAACATTGTATAAAGAATTCAGAGTTTAGGCCTGTGCTGAAAACGTCTAAACACTGAACTCCTTGGGGTATGTAGTCTCCTTCGTATGAACACCTTCCTATTAGCCATAATGGCAATGGTGTCCATGAATACTGTACACCCATTATACTTTAAGCAGATATAGTGCATCTTTCAGTCTTTGCATATCTGCTAGATTTTCAAAAGAAAATGTATACCTGCTAAAATGGAAGTCCCAGGTTTTACAGGACCAGCGAGGTGCACCAACTTCATTCTCTTTGAAGCCAATAAGGTGTGTGTATCTCTAGGCAGCATTTCTGGCCTGATGGCTTGTGAGTCCCAAACTGGGGATAAGGAAAGGGCCTAAGGTATTGAAAAATGATACCACATATGAAAAGATGCCCCTCTGTCTCTCGTGACTTTTATACATAGATACTTTCTGTCACAAAAGTAACAGATTATTAAAAAGTTTGACTTGTAAACAGGTAGTCGACCTGAAAACTGTGCAAAACATGCCTAAACTGTACAATGTATATGCTTTCTAGATTAAGTTTGGGTTTAAGTGAAAGGAAAGCTGGTAGCCAGTTTAGAATTTGTATTTTTGGCAGCTTCACACAAGAGTTACAGTTTGTGGTTTGGGCTGAGCTCTCCAGAGAAGACAGACTGAAGACAGGGTCACAGTTTGTGATTCATTTCATTTCATGACGTTCTTTTAGCCACATGAAAAATTTTCTGATGGTTGTTGTGCTTCAGTGTTTATGAATTTCACAGTGAGAAACATACCTAAGGAACCTACTGCCCATATTAAGCACAGGATCTAAGCTGCTCACAAGCAATGGATAAGCAATTAATTTTGAGTCAGAAGTAGTTATGGTGTAGGAGAGAAAGAACGTAATTCGCAGTAAAGGTTTTAATGCAATCCTGAGAATATTAAGTAGAACTTTTGTTTTATTTGGCACTTTCAGGGGTCTCCCAGTGGAAGACTAATGTTCACAATTCAGCAAGGTTGTTGATCACCAGTGAGAAGAGCCAGTGGAATAATTAAAGCATAGGAAAAAAATGTATTAAAGAGGAAGACTTCCAGGAGCTCAATCTACTTCATCTATCAAATTTAAGGTGAAAGGGTGGTTGTAGTAGTCATTATATGAGAAATACAATTTATATGCTCTCATAATATGAGAGAAATATAATTTTCCTACAGAGGGCTTTCTGAAATCTAGCAGATAAAAATAAAGCAAATTCTGATGTTTGAAATTGACAAATTGAGAATCAGGACATTAAATATTTTTTTAACAATTGGACCCACATTTGCCAGGGAAGCCATGGATTATGCTTCCTTGGACATGTCTTAAATCAAGATATTGCTTCATAAAATATGAATTGCTGGATGAGTTTTGCCTTTGACTTTCAAGATTGTACCCCTGCTTTTTCAGTTTTGTGTTATTCTTGATGAGAAAGTAAGTGTTACAGGTTGGTTACAGTGGTTTTGGATGTGGACTAACAGCCTTTAAGGTTTTTCCCTTAGGACCTACTAGGATTTTAAAAGTCTATTTCTAGAAACAAATAGCTAAAACATTACTTTTTCCTACTTAGGAGCCAAAACACAATTGCACAGTTATCTGTATTCACTGAAGGTTATGCTAGATGTTTGACAATTTTAATTTAAAGTGGGTTAAACTTTTGCATATTGTTTACAAATCAGGTTCTATAAAACATCCTGACTACATGGAAATGACAGTGATTGATGTGAAGTAACATACACACAATTAATACTGACTGAATTGCTAATTACAGGATTGACATCTCATTTGCAATGAGATGCCGCAGGTCTCTTGCAAAAAGAACTGGCAGTGTTGTCATGTTATTTCTCCATTTCCCTCAGCTTGTAGTTTGATGCCCTGTAGTTAAAGTTCAACTAAAGATTCATTCTCATCTTGTAAAAATCTCTTGCAATGTAAGAAAAGCCTTAGGATGAAAAGCAAAATGGTCACCACTCCCCAGGAATTAAATCTCTCCTGATACTTTCTCCTATCAAAGGAGATAAATTGTGCTACACTATTGTTACTTGTTTTATTAGTTACACCAGCTTTCTTACCCTTTCTGCTTTTTTTCCCTGGCATGCAGAAAAAGTAAATAGTGCTGTTACAGAGGTAAGTTACGCAGGAATCTGGCTTGAAAGTGAAGTGCATTTGAAATGGTACATTTTATTAAGGAAACTCTTGTATCTGGAAAAAGTGAAATACTAAATTTCACTAAAAGCTATGTTGTGGAGTGCCTCTTAAAACAGTAGTTACATATGACAAATGCTGAGGTTGGCAGAAATGGATTGACCAGATGCAATCTCACAGATTTAGCACAGTTGAGCATCTGACTGGATTGAGGTAATCCAGTCACTTTGCCTGGCCACATGTATACAAAGAACAGCGTGGCTATTCAATGACTAGAGCAGGATTATTTGTTACAAGATGAGTAAGGTTTGAAAGGATTTTAAAAGAAATGCTGTGCTCTGGCATGTGCTGATTAGTGGTGTTGGTAGAGAAGAGGGAACAGTAAGGAAGCAGGAACACAGAATGACAGCACTAACACTGACAATAGAACCAGAAGCTGCAGGGTAAAAAAAAAAAGTGACAGTATGGGGTGTTCCAGCGCTACAGAGCTGCCACTATTTCTCGACTGACTTAATGAATAAGGAAGCCAATGGGATGTATCCCCAGCAGTCTTGCAGGTTTTGCCTCAGGCTTTCTCAGAAACAGAGACCCTATTTGTGTAAGGAAAGAGTCTTTTGACTTAGGTGATTTCAGAGAGGTACATGCACATTTTTTGATATGATTCCACCCCTCATCTGTTAACATAATTAATTGACAAGAGCGATGTATGAACTATGCTCCCTGTGGCCTATAGAGAAGATCAAAAAGGGGCTCAGTCAAACCAAGCAGAGTCCAGAAATGTGCAGAAGTCTGAAATATGAGGAGACTGAAGTAGAAACACAGAGGAGGCTGAGCTATGCGTGGATATCCTAAGGCAGAAACATTTCTTTTACCTCCAGGAATAACACAGTGTGCAAAGATGACCTCTGCATTCCCCCAAGCATTCTACACATCTGCCCTGCCTGCAAGGAAGAAGATTCAAGCACGGCTTTTAATCACAAGACCTGCAAATGAAAATAGTAATTTTTTTTCAAGGGATGGAAAGAGGCAGCTACACTATAATTTGCATGGCTTATCTGAGACATTTAGTTTAAATGAGAGCCGTAAGTGTACACCACCCAGTGGAACAGACTTAAAGATATGCTTTCTTTTGGCATTTTTGGTGCTTGTAGCATTGCAAACACATCTTGCAGAAGATAGTCTAGCTCGGACTGCATCCTCAACATGGGTGCTTTAGTTAAATGGCTAAAGTTAGTTAGGTGGGACGAATGAGTGGCCTCACAAGTAGGTAAAAAACTCCAACTCTTTAAAAGATCTTGAGTGAGGTTTTTATAATTGAGGGAATAGAGTCAGTAGGTGTTCAAGTTACTCCATCCCTTACTTAGGATTGGTGGGAACAGTGGGGGATAGAAATGTTGTCTTGTAAGTAATTATTCAAACAGGGGGTGATGTGGTAACAACTTATCAGCCTGATTATGCTATTTGCTTACAAAATTGATCCAAAATGGAACTGTGTTTTATACAGGAAGCATATATGGTGTCAGCCTCCCATGTCATATAACCTTCTACCTTTCAGGTTCAGTGGCGACAGGAATGGAAAAAAAACCACCTTTGGCTTCTCAGAAGCTATTTCAGTATTCTCTCTGACAGTATCTTAGTAACTCCAAAGTCTTTTGAGATAGAAAAGTAACTTAAAATAATTTTAACAGCATAAGGTTTGAAATAAGAACAGTGTCTAACAATTGGTATCCTTTACTGGTCTTCCTAATAAGATGTGATATGACAGGAATGCTAAGTGCCTTCAGCTTAGCAAATGGACCTCTAATTCCGTCTTCAAAAGTATCTGGTTTACTCATTCTGATAGCTAAAATGTGAAAATAGCTAGTAGGACATATACCCATATCATTAAAAAATGTCTTACTTTCCCTAACAGCCAGGATCTGCCAGAAGAAGAATGTGCCCTGTATGCATCAGTTCTTTTACTGTCCTTATCAATAGCATAAGGAATGGAAATACTATGGTGTTCAGTGAATTTTCTAGATTAAAATATGCTTACATAGCTGACACAGACAAGAGGGATTTACTAATGGTAGTGGAAGAAATACAACACACAGCGACTCAGAAGAGTTTTTGAGTAATTTTATGCTTACTCAACTTTCTGTCCAGTCTTTCCCCAGATGAAGTCCGGTGGAATATGGCTTTAAGATCAGAGGCAGGAGGATAAGGTACTTATGTTTGCTGACTGAAGTTGTGGATATTTTTAACATGATAGACTGACATGTTCTAGACAAAGTAGAGCATAGAAGCTCTGTTTTCCATACAATAATGTTGCTGAACTCACGAAAGCCATCCAGGCCTGTCAGGGAAATCGCCACTTTTCTTGTTCATACTTTCACAGCAGCAGCATGTCATTCTTTTAATCTCTGTAGGGAGATAAATGTTTTATGGCAGATTAGCTAAAATGACATACCTAATCAGTTACTGAAAAACTAGGTCTGTGGTTGGCAATATTTATGCTAAGCATAGTATGGGTTTATGGTAATGAAAGTTACTGTAAGGCTAGCAGTGATGGATGAAGGTGGAAGAGATGATGTTTAAGAAGTAGAACTGATTGCTTGACCTGAAAACAAACATATCTCCATCCCATAGAAGTGAAATGCTTTTATGCTAGGGCCAGCAAACATAGTATGATAAAGTTTTCCTGGTAGAGGCAGTTTATTATGGTGAACATAAGAATAATAGTAAGAAAAAAAAGGTCACATGGAAAAATATTAGGTGACTTGCAAATAGCAGATATGTGAGTGATCATTCTCATGTTATTTTTGCAAAGTACTTGTATGCATTACATGTATGCATTAGATTATTAATGTATGCATTACACATTGTCTTTATAGGCTTGATTTTCCTAAGAGTCATGTGAAAATACCTACAATTTTAACTGAAATTAATGAGTAAACTGGATGAAGCTGAATGTGAGTTTGTGTTTGGAAGATGAGCTAAAACAGTGAAGCAATAGAACTAACAGTTTTCTCTATTGCGTTTGGAGAGGGCAAGAACTTGTTTTCTGCTACATAGCTCATGTTTGGGGAGAATGGAGGACACAAGTAGTTTTTACCTGAAGCTGTGCTTGTATGTGTGTTTGTATGTGAGTCTGTGTCTGTGTGCAGGTAAAGACAGAAACCCCATGTTTTCATTCAGTCTAGCTTAATAAACCACTGCTGCTGATGTCAATTGGAGTAGTGGTAGTAATGAGCTTGTCTCGAAATTAAGTTGATAACTCCAGAGAACTTGGTGATTTTTTTTGTATGCTACTACTTGCAAATATGCAGTATATTGAATTCATATACACAATTTTTATGTACTGATGAATAAAGATGGTATCCCAACAATATGTAAACTGGAGTCTTAATAAATAAATAAATAAATAAAAATTAATAATTCAAATCTATCTTTAATCCTGACTCACTTGTTTGAGGAAGCAGGCATTCCAAGTCATCCAGTTTAAATGGGGATATACTGGAATTAGAGGGTTCAAATCTTTCAGTGCTACCCTGTCTCTAAGTTGCCTCCTAATCTTTTATCTTGTGAATTAGAAGATCTAATTTGTAACTGTCTGTGTACCTAATTACTGGCAATATGCAGTTCTAGATGCAGAACCGTAAAAGGCAATGAGGCCACCTTGTGCACACATTTCATAGAACACATCATACATACACTCACAGAAAAACAGCATGTGTACAGCAGGTGTAATGTACGCGGGAACCAGGATGTGATAGAACTTAGCTGTTTGGTATTGTGTTGAATCATAAAACTGCTTCAAATACACACTGTTCTTTACTTATTTATTAAAAATAATTGCCTTTGAGGACCACACTCCTTTCTTTGCTCATTCAAATTTAAGACCTAATTGTGAAGAAAGACTATGGCCTAGGTCATCAATGGTAAATCAAATCTGTTCACATCCAGTAAGGAACCAACATATTTTATGGAAATTAAAAATATATTAATAAAACTAAAATGATTAAATTATGAAAAGTTACTGGAATTAGCAAATAAAAATAATTATTAATATTGAAATATCATTAGAAAATTATTACAGTTATTTTATAACATTTAGGTAATGATGTAATGGTCACATACAGCTTCTAAAAGGATATTTCTATTTAGACCTGGAAAAAGGGCATTTGTAATAGCAGATTTTCCTGGGCAGCATACTTTCAGAGAACATACAAAAGTTTCCAAAGCTTGAAAAGTTACTGAACAAAAAAATGGTAGGATGACAAATAGGGCTGCTGTCTACCATCATTGGTACATTCCTCCCTAGGAACAGGATTAGGGGCCAGTATACAAGAATGATGGGGAAACTGCTTCAATGATAAGGAGGTAAATAAAGCATTAGGTTCCAGCTCCAAACTTCTGTGAATAGAACAAACTTCTTTCATACCAGAAGGATAGAGTGTTGAGATACATATGCCAATGAAAAATGAACACACTGGTTAACAGATTTATTCCTGAAAAGAATTTCTTTATACATACTATGTAGTAGAAGAAAAATGAGGGACAGCACACTTCATCAAGCAGTATTAGAATATGTATTCATCTAGCTGAGAGTCTTAGGGATGCATTTTGTAATAGTTAATTCAGTATTTTATCATTTTACCACTGGCTGGTTTGATTTGCCTAACAGGTGTATTCTTTATCTGGTTCTCTTTTAACAGGTTTTCACTGTATAGCTTTGATCTGGAATAACTGGGACAGAGGAAGAGTTTTTAGCAGTTCTTTTCCTACATTGTAAATGGCATTTCTTTACAGATATTACATTCATAGATATATTAAGACACCATTTTTATTAGGTCTAGTCACATAACAGAACTAGAAGTGCAAGTACTCAAACTCTATAAATTATGTAGATACACAGACCAACTTTTCTTTCAGTTTCCTGAGAATGACTATTTTACATAGGAATGGCAAATGAGCCAGTGCAGCTTACAGGAAAATGTACTTAGCTACATGCTATGAGTGGTTAAGTATATCCATACCTATAGTACTTCAGGTCTATGCTTGATTCCCATTGTCCTCAGTGAACCAAAAATACATTATTCAGTGTTTTGCTGAACTAGGCCCAGCTTCATTGAACTGCTTTGGCTCCAAGTTTGTGTGTAGGTTATAGCTTAGTGTTGATATCGAAAGGAGTAGGAGGCTAAATATTTTGTTGAATCTGAACTATAAAGCATTTGATTATGAAAGCATTTCAGGGACCTTTGCTTAGTAAAGCTCAAATTGAAAGCTACACAAGATATTCCCACTAAAATGAAAGTAGGTCTTAAATAACCAAGTACCATTTCTTGTTTATAAACAGAAGACTGAGAACATTTTGAAGTTTAAAAACTAATTCTAAGGGCAGAAAATAAGTATTTCCATTTTCTCTTTCCTAAAGTGCTAGTTCAGATATAGAGCAAAACTGCTGTGGGAGCAGAAAGAAACACTGGCTACATATAAAAGCCACTAAAATGAAAGTAGGTCTTAAATAACCAAGTACCATTTCTTGTTTATAAACAGAAGACTGAGAACATTTTGAAGTTTAAAAACTAATTCTAAGGGCAGAAAATAAGTATTTCCATTTTCTCTTTCCTAAAGTGCTAGTTCAGATATAGAGCAAAACTGCTGTGGGAGCAGAAAGAAACACTGGCTACATATAAAAGCAAATACCTTTGCAACCCTGTAAATGGATTTTTGAGAAATGGAGGAACAGCTAGTCAGAGCATGCTTTCTCTAACAATTCCCAATTTGATGCTTAGCTAGGCCATTTAACTTCTTTTAAAGAGTCATGATTAAAATAACTGGAAAGGACTGAAAAGTAGAATTTTTCCTGAGGGAAATGCTATTTCAACATTATTTTCAGTCTGAACTAACAAAAAAGTCCAAGTATCAAAACTTTTTGCTGAATGAAAGGCTCAGAAAAATCTCAAATTGACAGTATAATAAAAGTCCCTCTAAATTGAAATGTTTTAATCTCTAAATTGGTGTCTGCATAGGGCTGAATGGGAACTTCAGTTTTGGGCGTTACGCCTGATTGCTTCAAGAGTTTAACCTTGCCTGGTGGGTTATTCTGGCGGAGGCAGGTTAGGGACTGAGCACGCCCCCAGCGCGGCTGGCAGGTGTGAGAGGCTACCTGGGACATGGTGCTGAGGTAGGGGACAGGCTCGGCGCAGGTATGTCGTCAGCTGGCTCAGGAGAGTAGGCATGCAAGCCACGAGGTGAGCAGGTAATCCTTGCTAGGCTGCGGTGAAATGAAATAGTTCTTGGGGTCAGGAAATGTTTTGGCCAATTCATGACCAACGGATGGCTGAAAGCCCTCCAGCAGGTAGGAGATACAGCTCTGAATCCGAATATTCCCCAGTGTGTGTGCACATAACACTGTGGTTTCTCAACAAAACCGAAACTGTAGAACCAACAAACAGAAATTTTGCTCTATAGTGACTTTTTAAAAAGGGGTTACTACAGATTTAAATGTCTTTGCAAATAAGACTTCCCAGTTGTTATTCTGAATAGAAACATGTAATTCATGAGGTGATAACTGCTTAAACTCTTACTGCAGATCACTAGTAGTATCACTGACTTTATAAAAATATTTTATAAACGGGCACTGTTGGGATATAAAGGTTACCTAGACACATTTATTTTTGTCATGGTCTGTTGGAGTTTAGACAAACGGATGGGGATTTAAGCTGCAACTGGATGTGGGATGCACAGAGCATCCAAGCCTCCGGCGAAGGAGCTGCTGCCAGCACCGATCTTTGCTGCTTTTGGGAGGAGACACAGGTCCAGAAACACAGCTGCGGCTCCCCTGTGTCCTCCCCCCCTGCCTGGTGTACATCGCGCCAACCAGCCTCCCCGGCATGTGGAAGGGAGCACGCAGCCTGCCTCACTGAGGTGTGCTGGTAACACCGAAGGCCGCGAGCTCTTTCGCTACTAGGCCCATGCACGTTATGCCAGAGATTTAGGCGTAGACAGAGATAGGAAGCAGCTTTGTGCTACTGCACCCGCAGGGCTGATCATCACCTGTGCTAGAGAGCCTAGCAGAGCAGCGGCTGTTAGGCACCATGCAGGTGGGCAAACTGGGGTGTTGAAGGCAGGCGCCGCTCCCAGCTCAGCGCTGCCCTCCTGAGGCGAGCTGCCGGGCGCTGCTCTGACTCCTGGAGACCATGCCCGAAGGTACCGACAGCGGACGTTCCCCCTCAGGTGGCGGCAGGCTGCCCTGGGCTGCTCGACCCAGGGGCCAGAGGTGAGTGCTGATCGTTTTGTGGCTCTTCAGGCTTTCAAAAAGCTGAGAGCAACCCAGGGAAGTGGGTTCAAGCCTGATTTTTTTTAATCTGAGAGGCAAGCAAGCAAGCATGCCGCCCAAGCCGGTATGTAAAGTAGGGGTTTGTATGAAGAGCGCTTGGGAAATCACTAGGAACGATCAGTTCCTGCACCAGTGTATTAAAGCAGGACACAGGTGGCTAGGTAAGGCAGCCTTCAGCGTGCCGTGAGGTGCGGTGAGTCTGTATACTGTGTGCACTCCGGGTGTAGGTACGAAGGATTTCCTGTTAATAAATCTTCCCTAAAAAAACCCCACAGTGTGCCACCTCCTATCTTATGCTGCCTCCTACCTGCCTTCAGTTATTGGAAGCTGGAGGTAGGCTGTGGTTCAAAATACATTTGTTGCAAATAGCCATACTCCTAAAAACTTACTTGGTATGACTGGAAGAGATGACTGTAAGAGTCCTCAGAGGTGATGGCAGCGTTCTCTCACTGAGCCCTCGGGGCCAGCAGTCCATGCTGCTGTGTACTGTGGGCTGCCTTCTGCAGTCAGGCTTGGTCAGAAAAGTTATGCTGTGTACTCTCCCAGTCCCACCATGTATTTTTCTTTGAAAAGGCCAATTCCTTTGGGTAATCACAACCGGTTTTTTAGACTTCTTTATATAGCAAAGACTATTAATTAGCTTACATTCCTCTTTTGCAGCATACGGTGTGGCTATAATTGCATCTATGTAGTAGATAGGTTACTTGTCATTTTATTGTAATTAATGCTATTGGAATTACATATATGAAATACAGAAATGCTGCTTGGTAATATCTGTGGAGCTATGTTAATGTCTTTGTGGAGTGACATAGTGGCGTCCTGGATGTAACCTACTGCCATGCTGGGATTCAAGTTCAAGGTGTGAGCATATAGAATGGTCTGCAGTTGAATAGTCTCTGAAGAGAAGGGGCGGTGTGAAGCCGAGTTATCTCTAGAGATGTCTGTGACAGTGAGAGAAGGATATATATTTTTTTTTTTTACAAAGAATTAGAGTAGTAACTAATTTTCCTGTAACTGTTGTAGAATTGTCCTCTGTAGAGTTGCTGAAAATACGATTTCTATTCTGGAATAAATATTTTATTTTAACCTCAAATTTGAGATGTAGTTTGAATGTATTTTTATTCATGGGAGCTATTTCAGTTTTATCTGCAGCATTAAAGCAGAATAAAGATAGCAGCATCATATTTTGCTATAGCTGTGCAGGGAGACAGTCTCCCCGTAAACAGAGGTCTTCCCCTCTGATGATGGTAGTTCCTTCTGACCTGCTTACCCAAAGATGATGACAAGCTGCAGAAACAATTATATTTACTGCTTCTTGGATACATAGTGATTTGTTGCTAAGTAGGGATTTTATGGACATTGGAAAAAAGGTTGTTGATGAAAATAGGGGATGCTGGAGGGTTGTGCTTTTCTCTTCCCCTTTACAAAGGAATTGTATGTTTTGTAGCATTTCGTGTCGTATTGCTTGTTTCTCTAGTCCATTTGTTTTTGTAGGAGTCCAAAGTGTTCAGTTGTTACCCGCAAAGTTGTAGAATGAGTTATTTCACATGGTTCTGCTGAATAAAGGAAACTAAGGTTTATAGGTACAGCCTCTAACAATTCACTGTCTACTGTAATGGAAATAAACCTATAATTTAGTGTCTTCATGTATTACCTCCGTTCTCCCAGCTTTTAAACAGAGTGTGGGTTAGTGCCGGCATTCTGCAGCACTTGTATTTTGTCAGTACATCAGAAATGGAGAAGTGACTTCTCACAGAGAGGTTGCAAGCTGGAAGCTCTTGCGCAGGCAGTGTGGCTTCAGGAAGTAGGCAGGAGTACATTGCAGTAAGGCATTCTGATCACAAATTAGGCTGCTGCTTTTGCTGTGGCTTTAGCTTGCAAATATTTTTAAGTTGTAGCACAAAGTGATGCCCAGTGATGAAGACTTGAGGCAAAGGCACAAGTAAAGAGGCAGCCCTGTTGAACTCGCTCGGCACGAATTTTGTCATGGGTTTTGTGGAAGGCCCTTAGAGCTAGCCTGAGGCTTGCTTTTTTGTCTCAGGATTATTTCTTCTTTAGCGATGACACCGCTTTTGGAGGAAGATAACTAGATTTTTATAGGGACTTTTATTAAAAGGCAAATAGTCAGTTGCTTTATGTATGTTTATGTTTCAGGGCCTTGGGTTGATCTTTCTTTAATGTGCATCAAACAACATTTTGGTACAGTCACATACAGCCATTCCTGCACAAAGTCACTCTATCATTTTTTTTCTCTGATTCTCAAGTTACCTTAACGTTTGCTGCTGACAAATGACTTTTTTCTTGAATAGCTTGATTTAAATATGTGTTCATATGTCTTTAAAGATACTGGGTCCCTCGTGATGTCAGCCTAAATCTGCATGTGCAGATCAGGTGTCTGTCTCCATCTATGTGAACTTGTATATGTCTATATTGAGGCACTTAGTTTAGTCACTATGATTCAGTCCGCATTCCTCCTCTTTATGGTACTGTAAAATTTGCTCTAAAATTTTGATCTGTTCCCTTAAACATTTAGCTGCAGAAATGCATAAAGAGATCACTGCGGCGTTTACACGTTTTGCTAGTACAGCACATGCAAAGAACATGCATTGGTTTTTGTCACTGACTGTCTAGTCTGTTGTTTGTATACCTCTTTCCTCAGAGGAGGCAGAGGTTCATTATGATAATGTGTTCATGCATGCAGAGCTACAACTGCTTTTCAGAAGAAATTGGCTTTAATTAGGAGCTTTTGTTTCCAAAATACACAGTAAGTTATTAGCACATAAAACAGACCTCATGAGTAAAGTGAAGTATGGATTTTCTAGTGTGCTAGTATTCTCTGGTAACTACCTACGTGCTTGGCTTCACGTCATGATTAACGTGACATTTCTTACCACAGAATAGCAGCATGTCTATGAATAACTAGTTGAGGTGCTGTACATTCATACCTTTGCTTAGCTCGTGACAACTTTTTCAGGTGACCATATCCTTACTGAATCATACAACTGTTACCATACAGAATCTAATCCATTCAATTATTTAAATTGTTATTTCATTTTCATTCTAGTTCTCCTTGGTTTGTGCTTTGTAGTACTGAACACATTTAAGAAAACAAGCATTTATTTTGATAGATTGAGAGCTGAAATTTTCTGTCCTAAAAGACACTTCTGTAATTCCCCAAGGTAATGAGCCATTCTAGTTCTGGGTAATCTGTTTAGTTCTGTGGAGTTTTTTTCTATATTGCAGCACTTTCTGCAGATTCTGCTCAAATATTGTTTTATTCATATGATTGGTTTCATCAAAAATGTGATGGACAGTAACTGTACATTTTTCAGCTCAAATAGCTCATGAAAAGCCTGTGAAAAAGAAGCCATTTATAAAAAGCAAAACCCAAACAAACACCTAACAGATTTTAGCATTGAGTAGTTAATAGACTCAGAAAGTGTAAGGAAGTGTCACACTCACTGTTACAAATTTGAGACTGATACCTCATTTGAATTTGTCTTAGCTTCAGTTATTGATTTATATATTTTTCTTTATTTGTTTGGTGTTTTTTTTTTTTTAATTAAGAGCCAAAACTTCTCCTTCTCAAGGCAGGGTTCAGAGCAGGTTGCTCAGGGCTTTATCCAGTCTAGATCTGAAAACCTCAAAGGACAGGTATTCCACAAGCCCTTTGGGCAATGTGTTCCAGTGTCTGACTGTCGTCTAGCTGAATATTTTTCCATGTCTCAAGTTAGGACCATTGTCTCTCAGCTTCCTGCCATGCACCTCAGTAAAACCTGCTTCCATCTTCTTGAACAACTCCTCTTAGGTATTGAAATAGGACAAAACTATTTGAATAGGAAATACAGTCATCAGTAACAAGTTCAGTAGTGATGAAATCCCATTTTCTTCTTCCCATTTTCTTCTCCCCTGTGCAGCTGCAGCAGGAATGTTTTGAAAGAAAATGTGGTAAAAAAAACAGGATACAGATTTTTGAACATTGATGAATCAAAAATACTAGCATTTTTCTGGAGTTACGTCAACAGTGAACTATATTAGACACACAAGACAAGAATCCCAGGCAAAGCTCATGTACACCGGCTGTGCAGAAGTAGTCTGGGGACATGTAAGATGGTTTTAAACTAGCTAGTTCAGTTACCATTAATGATCATTCCATAGCAGTGTGGTAGTGCTGGCTACATTGTTCTGCTCAGAGATCTACTCTGGTATAGTTGATTGTGGTTTTTTTGGAATGCTGTCCATCTAGGTAGATATGTTTGTACAGATTGGAATCGTAAAAAACCCTCAAATATTCTATCTATATGATGCTTGAGTATCACAAGATCTCGGTGAATTTCTGACACAGAATGTAAATCAATCTGCTATAGTGCAACAGGTATAGACAAAATTTGCTATGAAAAATATGAAAGAACTGAACTGAAGGATAATAGCGTTAAGTGTAATTTTCCCAAGGCTCCTTTTTCCACTAAGGCAAAAGTCCAAAAAGGGATTAAAAGTAAGCCTGCTTGGTTTTAATTTTGTGATCAATATGTTATAAATTATTTTGTTCATTATATTGATGATACTCATAGTTTCTTGTACATTTTTACATAGATATTTTACATAATTGTTTGAAGGTCTCTCAAAAAATTCTGCATATATAAAGATATACTATAGCTGATACATTTCTGAGAGAAGTTCCAGATAATCTGAACTGAACTCTTTCTGGATGAACATGCATCATTAAGGTATCACTTGTATTTTGAAAAAGTGTGTCATAACCATAAGAAAATAAACATCGTAAACATAAATGAATCTTTATTGTACAATAATAAAGAAATTGCAATGTCTAAGACAAGAGACAATAACAAGAAGACATTATAAATGTTACCATGTGGGTTTTCTTAATACTTAATAAAAGCTGTTTATGATAATGTCAAAGTGCAAGCCCTGATAATTCAAGAAGCATTGCAATATTTTTGAATGGAAAAAATAGAGTTCTGAGAGCACTTTAGAAAGGGACAAATGCTTTTTGTTTAAAAATAGACAAAAAAATTCTCACTCCCAAAATATCTCTAGCAACGTCCTTTCAAGGGTTCTTACAGCGGTACTTGAGTACTGTTCTGCAGAAGTGGGAGCTCCATTATGGACAACACTCAACCTTTTATCTGAAAGGCACACAACAAAATTCTGGGTCTTAAGCAGAAGAGTATAATAGCCCACATAGATTTTATAAGGATGGACAGCTGCTTCTGTCGGCACAGGAAGAAAGTTCTTCAAACCACTCGATTGGCACTTGGCAGATCTCCAGTTTGTGCTGTGTGGCATAACTATAAGACTGTACTAGGGATATTTATTTCAAAAAAAACAGGTTGCTGCCAGGTAGAATAATGAATGGATCCGCAGTAAAGTAAGCACAACATGCCTTTCATCTGATGATGTATGATGGGAAGACTGCTGTATCTGTAATGTTAGAAAATTTCTGTGCTACTTTGTCTGGTTTTATCTCAGCTGTGCAGAAGGAAAAAATTAATAAAATGAAAAGATGTGGCTTCATGTTTAGTCACCCATCAGTCTTAGCTTCAGCTTGTGAATTTCACACATTCCGGAATTTTTTTTTCTCCGTCTTTTACTCTTACAAAATGTTTTTGTTTCCACAAAAAGCATTACTCTCTTGCAAAGTAGGCGTATTGGTGTTTCATTTTAATATAGCAGTACTTCCTGACCATGATTCTGTGACTGTTTTTAGAAGGCACAATCAATGGGGTACTCCAGATGATAATTAAGCAGTGAAAATTGGACTATTTTGCTCTGACTCCTTCATTTTTAGTTTAGTTGCCTTCCATTTCTACTGTGAAGGAGGCAGAAGCTGAAGGGAGCTAATGCTATCGCATCAGACATCTGTTTCTTCCTTTCAGAAGGGAACTCGACAGCTGATGCTGTGCAGTCCTGTCTCTGCAGTGCGTCTCAGAACCTAGTAGGAGAGGTAGGGCAGAATAGGTACTGATATTGTTCGGTACAAACACGCAAGTGACATATGCACCTTGCAGTTACCCTTTTGTCAGAGCCCAGAAAGTTGATTCATGGATGTTTCAAGTGCTGTCACAATTATTGATTTGAATGAAAGCGGTCCTAGAGTGGGGAGGTCATGTTAGTTAAAAAAGTAATCGTGCAGTATGTCAGGATTAGTATGTACCTGTGCTGCTAACATGTTTAGCAACGAGTTAAAAAACAATTTTTTGAAATGACATCACAAAATACATCTGGAAATTTAGTTTTCTTAAAACTTTTTTATGCACTAGAAGATTGTACTGTACTAGAGTTACAGTAATACTAACCTTCCCATTTTTGTCCTCTCCAACCAACCAGATACATTTATGCACACGTGTTCATCCATGCTGCAAGTTGATGTGGTTATCCTAAAAGTGCTCTACAGCAGTCAGACTTTCTCTGCCTGGGGAGAGAAATGTATGGTGTGAAGCGTATTTTATACCTGCATAATTGTAGCCATTTTTGGATTTTGGAGTAGCGTATCAGTGAAACATCAGTTTCATGACTAGAGAAGTCATACCCGTCCCAATTTGTACCTGTAGACTGATGAGTTTACAAAAGAACTGCCCCTAGCACTTCTGTTGCAATTTTCATTTAATGTTGCTCAGATAGAAAGTGCTTAATTCGAGGATCTCAGTTATGTTGTCCCTGGTGCATGTCTTATTTATGTGTTGAAAATGTGAGATTAGAGTTTGTCTTCTGAGAGCTACAGATCATTCCTTTAGCTGAGGAAATGAGTTATACTGCTCTGCTCCCTTGCATTATGTATTTATTTGTTGCTTCAGGTAGATTAGGATGTATCACTGTATTGTTATAACAGCTTTTAACACTTTTTAAAAAATCTTTTGGTTCAATATTTCATTATTCAGAAAAAGTTTGAAATACCTTCCTCTTTAGAGGAAGAGCCTAGGCGGATATAAAACATGACACTTGCATTTTGTAGTGTTGTGATATTAATGCTCTGAATGCCTTAATGTGTGTATTGTTGGTAGGTTGCTAGCTTTACTGCTTCTGTCATCCATTACCTTAAAATTGAGAATCATTGTTTTATTTTTATGGCAAACCTATCATAGGCTTATATAATACTTCATTTTTAATCAGCAGCTCTTCAGATGATACTCCAGCTCAGTGGTAAGAGCTTGCTTTGGATCAACCGATATTTTCCCAAAGCATTTATTAATGCATCTACTTATTCAAAGTTGCTGTCACACTAAGAAGCATAATTACAGACTGCATGGAGACTCTTGATAAGAAAATGGGGAAAAAATATATCAGCAAGATCAAAGAAGTACCTGAACTTAATTAGAAATTAGCACTGAAGTGTAGCCATCAAAATGCTTTAATTGTTACTGGAGGTTAAAAAAACCCAGTATGATCTTGCATGTTGGTTGACTTTACACCAGACTCCTTTCATTGTATTCATTTACACCTAAGATAACTGAAAGATGAATGACTTCCAGCCTAAAAGAAAGACACTAGAGATGTCACTTGTCAAAGGTTTCTACTGCATGGGAAGGTTATACATTTTTAGATATTCTTCACATCATTGGTGCCTCCTACAATGAGGGTGATTAGAGAAACCCCATTAAAATAGGATGTATGATTGATGAGTAAAACTGAATTACGCTGTTAAACTATTTTTTTTCCATGCTGAGATCAGGAAGGTACATAAAACCTTATCATCAAGTTTGTTTCAAAGCTGAAGCCTATCAGAGAACAAGTGTCTCTGCCAGTCATTGTTCACTGTGTCTTGTTACTCACAACCAAAGGTACGTAGCGATAGCCAGACTCCAGTGAAGGTCAGAGACCTAGATCATGAGAGGCCTTAGGTCAGGGGTTAGCCTTTGATGTCTGACGCCACGGTACCTTCTCTAATGTAATTTGGACAGCTCATAGATTAATAGGGATTGATGGTAGTAGGGGAGAAAGCTATTGCTTACAGTTTTGTTTTGTTTTGTTTTGTTTTTTAAAGATGTTAATCCTTTGTCCATAAGTGATGCTGTTATCCGCAAAGGCCCAGTAGAAAGTTGAATAAATCCAAGCATTCTGCTTTAGAATCCAGCTTGTCAAGAAGTATAGGTATTTATCTGATAACTTTTCATCACTTACATTTTCTAAAACATGTTTTCTTTCAATTTAAAAAGTACGGTTTTATGCTCATACTAAATGAATTATTCACAGGGAATAATTTAGCTGATGAATATGGGATTTTTGCTTATGAATCTGCAAACAGGTTATAATTAGAGCCAGTTGAAGAATTTTGAAGAAATCAAAAGGTCATTTATTCTGTTCCCTACCACTGGTTGTCCATAAGATTTCAGTGTAACTATTGCATTTTTTTTTAAGTACAATCTTACACATTCATTACACATGGGAAAAAAGTGAATAGGGAAGCAAGGTTGAATAATAAATGAATGTGTAACAAACATCTGGAATCTGAACTTAATTTTGATGAAAGATATTGTGTCCATTTTGCCAAAGATAGTTTGTGAGTTACCTTACAGACACATTGATTTACAAAAGCTCAAAAACATTGACTTAATCCAACTGGATTGCTGTAATTACATACAGAAGTTTATCTTTTCTAAGAGATACTAGACACCCCAGAGTTTCTGCAGGAAATATAGAGCAGTGCTTCTTTAGTTTTACCATTTTCTGCAGGAAATATAGAGCAGTGCTTCTTTAGCCTTACCATTAGAAATTTTTTTCCAATGTCCAATATCAATCTTTCATGTAGAAATTTTAGCTTGTTGGGTTTTGTCATAATGTCCAATAAATCTTTCATGTAGAAATTTTAGCTTGTTGGGTTTTGTCATATCCACTGTATAGCTGGAAAACAATTTATTTTTGCAGCAGTTGTTTATATATTTGAAGATTGTTATCATGTATTCTCTAAACTTGTTTTCTGTAGGCTAAACAATGCTGGTTCTTTCAGGTTTTCCTCACAGAACCTGGTCTGTAGAAGTCCATTTCATAGAATCATAGAATCATAGGACACATTGATTTACAAAAGCTCAAAAACATTGACTTAATCCAACTGGATTGCTGTAATTACATACAGAAGTTTATCTTTTCTAAGAGATACTAGACACCCCAGAGTTTCTGCAGGAAATATAGAGCAGTGCTTCTTTAGTTTTACCATTTTCTGCAGGAAATATAGAGCAGTGCTTCTTTAGCCTTACCATTAGAAATTTTTTTCCAATGTCCAATATCAATCTTTCATGTAGAAATTTTAGCTTGTTGGGTTTTGTCATATCCACTGTATAGCTGGAAAACAATTTATTTTTGCAGCAGTTGTTTATATATTTGAAGATTGTTATCATGTATTCTCTAAACTTGTTTTCTGTAGGCTAAACAATGCTGGTTCTTTCAGGTTTTCCTCACAGAACCTGGTCTGTAGAAGTCCATTTGTCATGCTACCATCTGTTTTATCCCTGATAGATCGATCTGAAAAATATTATTAATAAAGAACAAGTTATGGACTTCAATGCCTGCAAAATGAAAGAAATTTGACAACTTGACAATTTTCACAACTCCGTGCCTCACAATAATTATTTCCTGTGTTTTTTTTTTAAAACTTAAAAAAGTGGTATGTCTCTTAAAAAGAAATTTTGATGTGAAAGGGGAAATAAACTCTTGAATTGTACATCTGTGGCAAAATTGGGGGCCAGCTCCTTTACTGTCGAATCAGGCTGTATAATGTGTAATGGGCTTTTACAGTAATAATATATGATCACTGTAAATAGATGTGGACTATTCAATGGATAGAAACACGTATATATAGAAATAGCTGTACTAGAATGTGATTGCTTTTGTGTAATCTTTGATCTCTCTTTGGCTATCTTTTTATCAGCTCTATACTATCTGAATGTAGTAAAGCTTGTTTACTACCATGGAAAAATCAGCTGTGGAAGCACTAGAATGCCGCTCGGTATATCCTGATAAAAAGGAGAAGCTTGGCCAGTGTGACAGCTCATTGATCTTCAGTTGCGAGATGCAAGTTACTGCTGGAATGTTTGTAGATTTGTGTCTATGTAAACAATGCATTTAAGCTGGTTGTACAATAAACAATGTTCCCATGTATCACTGGTAGTAAGCTACTTCCAAATGCATGTGTGCAGAGTACAGCTGGCAGCGCAATGTGCTTTAGGAGATGGCTAGATAGTCTAAATTATGTTCTTTTTTGGACTAAAACTTCTGAGCTTCTGACTTAGCACTTTCTCTTCAAGTCCTGATCTTATATTTACAACTCAAGCAGTTCCAGATAGTGGTGTACAATGTCATTATGTTGTGCCATAATATTCATAGCAACCAACTGACATGGGATCGTGCATCAGATTGAGCCATATTGTAACAAAAATTGAGCAATATATAATAATAATTCTAATAGCTGAGCTCAGTTTTTGTTTCATTTGACCAATATTGCTAATAGAGTAAAACATATTTTTATTTATTTCTGTGGAACTAGTTATACACATTTTAAAAAGTGTGATAATTCTGTTTCTTGCTTATTGCTTTGATTTTTGGTTCTGGCTGTTGCTTGCAACAGCAGCGAGTATAAATCTGCCAAGTGCCCACCTGCTGGCTTCATGGATCATTTTCAAAGTTGTCACTAGCAGATATCAAACTAGTCAACTGCAAAAGTGCTACAGATAGGAAAGAGCTAGCTACTGCAAAAGAAGCTGGTTTGATTACAGTAGATGTGAAAACTGATAGCTCCTGAAGTATATGAAACTGAGTTATCTCTCATTTACACTAGCACAAAATACAGTAACTCCAGCAAAGTCAGCGGTGGTAGTCCAGTGTTAAATCAAAATGAATGTGATGAAAATCCCTTAACAATACTTTTTTCCCTTCTTAAATCCCTGGTGGCCATCCTGAACAGAACTTCCAGTGGAAGCTAAGTTCATTAATATTTCAAGTAGAAAATGTACTGGCATCTACCTGACTTTTCATCCCAAACTAGGGTGGAAGGATGGAAAGTAAATTAATTTGGCTGTGTGTCAATTGATTCACAATAAATGCTCAAATTTGTGGATTCTTGTATTTGAAAATTAAGCAAAAAATATCCTGAGGAATGTTTTTAATCTTCTCAATGTGCCTCTTTAAATTTCTCACCATCTTTGATATCCTCTGGCTGTATTTGTGTCAGTACTTTCTTTCTGCACTTTTAGTCTGCATTGGTAAGTATCTTATGATTATCTCAGCAATACAGGTGTGGTCATCAAATTTTACTTAAGAGATTTTAAAATAAGAGGTTTCTGAGGCACAAGATGGGCTGCTTATGGTATAAACAAGGCTACTGTATCAAGCTCTTGCCGCCTACTTTTTCTGTCCTCTCTATTCCTAAGTCCTGTAAATTTTCCATCTCTAAGTAGCGTTTACTGGAGGGATTACTTTAGTCAGATCCTTATGCATGTTCCTCTGCCTGCGCAATGGCAAGCTTTGTATGCCAGATGCACTGGCTTCATTCTCAACATGTTCCCAAGTCTTTTTGTCTACTTTTCAGGATGATTTGATAGATGAAATGAGAAAGGCAAAAGCCCAGCTAGAACGCAATCTGGCCGCTGTCGTTAGAGACAACAAAGAATGTTTTTACAAATATATTCATGACAAGAAGAGAGCCAAGGAGACTCTCCATCCTTTATTGGATGCGGGGGGGAACATTGTCACCGAGGATGAGGAAAAGGCTGAGGTACTCAATGCCTTCTTTGCCTCAGTCTTTAACAGGCAGACCAGTTATCCTCAGGGTACTCGGCC